>NC_136946.1:20608490-20932833 GCF_949987615.1 Pollachius pollachius | reverse complement strand
AAAATGCTTTTCAGAGCGAGAGAAGCACTTTTTGACCAACAATGCTATTCTGACCTTACAATGTTGAAATTGCTCAAAACGAGTTGAATTCACTCCCAAATTGTGGCTTATGCTTAAATAACCCTTTTGTAAGCATAATAACACGTTTGCATTGAAAGGAACAGAAATATTCACTTTTCTAGTTTTTATGTGTGCAAAATGCTTTTCAGAGCGAGAGAAGCACTTTTTGACCAACAATGCGATTCTAACCTCACAATGTTTATATTGCTCAAAACTAATGGAATTCACTCCCAAATGGTGGTTTATGCTTAAATAACCCTTTTGTAAGCATAATGACACGTTTGCATTGAAAGGAACAGAAATATTCACTTGTCAAGTTTTTATGCGTGCAAAATGCTTTTCAGAGCGAGAGAAGCACTTTTTGACCAACAATGTGATTCTGACCTTACAATGTTGATATTGCTCAAAACTAGTTGAATTCACTCCCAAATGGTGGCTTATGCTTAAATAACCCTTTTGTAAGCATAATAACACGTTTGCATCGAAAGGAACAGAAATATTCACTTGTCAAGTTTTTATGCGTGCAAAATGCTTTTCAGAGCGAGAGAAGCACTTTTTGACCAACAATGCGATTCTGACCTTACAATGTTGAAATTGCTCAAACGAGTTGAATTCACTCCCAAATGATGGCTTATGCTTAAATAACCCTTTTGTAAGCATAATAACACGTTTGCATTGAAAGGAACAGAAATATTCACTTTTCTAGTTTTTATGTGTGCAAAATGCTTTTCAGAGCGAGAGAAGCACTTTTTGACCAACAATGTGATTCTGACCTTACAATGTTGATATTGCTCAAGACTTATGGAATTCACTCCCAAATGGTGGTTCATGCTTAAATAACCCTTTTGTAAGCATAATTACACTTTTGAATTGAAAGGAACAGAAATATTCACTTGTCAAGTTTTTATGCGTGCAAAAATGCTTTTCAGAGCGAGAGAAGCACTTTTTTTAACCAACAATGCGATTCTGACCATACAATGTTGAAATTGCTCAAAACGAGTTGAATTCACTCCAAATGTTGGTTTATGCTTAAATAACCATTTTGTAAGGATAATAACACGTTTGCATTGAAAGGAACAGATCTATTCGCTTTTCTAGTTTTTATGTGTGCAAAATGCTTTTCAGAGCGAGAGAAGCACTTTTTGACCAACAATGTGATTCTGACCTTACAATGTTGATATTGCTCAAAACTAATGGAATTCACTCCCAAATGGTGGTTTATGCTTAAATAACCCTTTTGTAAGCATAATAACACGTTTGCATTGAAAGGAACAGAAATATTCACTTTTCTAGTTTTTATGTGTGCAAAATGCTTTTCAGAGCGAGAGAAGCACTTTTTGACCAACAATGTTATTCTGACCTTACAATGTTGATATTGCTCAAGACTTATGGAATTCACTCCCAAATGGTGGTTTATGCTTAAATAACCCTTTTGTAAGCATAATTACACGTTTGAATTGAAAGGAACAGAAATATTCACTTGTCAAGTTTTTATGCGTGCAAAAATGCTTTTCAGAGCGAGAGAAGCACTTTTTGACCAACAATGCGATTCTGACCATACAATGTTGAAATTGCTCAAAACGAGTTGAATTCACTCCAAATGGTGGCTTATGCTTCAATAACCCTTTTGTAAGCATAATAACACGTTTGCATTGAAAGGAACAGAAATATTCACTTGTCAAGTTTTATGTGTGCAAAATGCTTTTCAGAGCGAGAGAAGCACTTTTTGACCAACAATGTGATTCTGACCTTACAATGTTGATATTGCTCAAAACTAATGGAATTCACTCCAAATGGTGGTTTATGCTTAAATAACCCTTTTGTAAGCATAATAACACGTTTGCATTGAAAGGAACAGAACTATTCACTTTTCTAGTTTTTATGTGTGCAAAATGCTTTTCAGAGCGAGAGAAGCACTTTTTGACCAACAATGTGATTCTGACCTTACAATGTTGATATTGCTCAAAACTAATGGAATTCACTCCCAAATGGTGGTTTATGCTTAAATAACCCTTTTGTAAGCATAATAACACGTTTGCATTGAAAGGAACAGAACTATTCACTTTTCTAATTTTTATGTGTGCAAAATGCTTTTCAGAGCGAGAGAAGCACTTTTTGATCAACAATGTGATTCTGACCTTACAATGTTGATATTGCTCAAAACTAATGGAATTCACTCCCAAATGGTGGTTATGCTTAAATAACCCTTTTGTAAGCATAATAACACGTTTGCATTGAAAGGAACAGAAATAATCACTTTTCTAGTTTTTATGTGTGCAAAATGCTTTTCAGAGCGAGAGAAGCACATTTTGACCAACAATGCGATTCTAACCTCACAATGTTGATATTGCTCAAAACTAATGGAATTCACTCCCAAATGGTGGTTTATGCTTAAAAAACCCTTTTTGTAAGCATAATGACACGTTTGCATTGAAAGGAACAGAAATATTCACTTGTCAAGTTTTTATGCGTGCAAAATGCTTTTCAGAGTGAGAGAAGCACTTTTTGACCAACAATGCGATTCTGACCTTACAATGTTGAAATTGCTCAAAACGAGTTGAATTCACTCCCAAATGGTGGTTTATGCTTAAATAACCCTTTTGTAAGCATAATAACACGTTTGCATTGAAAGGAACAGAAATATTCACTTTTCTAGTTTTTATGTGTGCAAAATGCTTTTCAGAGCGAGAGAAGCACTTTTTGACCAACAATGTGATTCTGACCTTACAATGTTGATATTGCTCAAAACTAGTTGAATTCACTCCCAAATGGTGGCTTATGCTTAAATAACCCTTTTGTAAGCATAATAACACGTTTGCATTGAAAGGAACAGAAATATTCACTTTTCTAGTTTTTATGTGTGCAAAATGCTTTTCAGAGCGAGAGAAGCACTTTTTGACCAACAATGTGATTCTGACCTTACAATGTTGATATTGCTCAAAACGAATGGAATTCACTCCCAAATGTTGGTTTATGCTTAAATAACCATTTTGTAAGGATAATAACACGTTTGCATTGAAAGGAACAGAACTATTCACTTTTCTAGTTTTTATGTGTGCAAAATGCTTTTCAGAGCGAGAGAAGCACTTTTTGACCAACAATGTGATTCTGACCTTACAATGTTGATATTGCTCAAAACTAATGGAATTCACTCCCAAATGGTGGTTTATGCTTAAATAACCCTTTTGTAAGCATAATAACACGTTTGCATTGAAAGGAACAGAAATATTCACTTTTCTAGTTTTTATGTGTGCAAAATGCTTTTCAGAGCGAGAGAAGCACTTTTTGACCAACAATGTTATTCTGACCTTACAATGTTGATATTGCTCAAGACTTATGGAATTCACTCCCAAATGGTGGTTTATGCTTAAATAACCCTTTTGTAAGCATAATTACACGTTTGAATTGAAAGGAACAGAAATATTCACTTGTCAAGTTTTTATGCGTGCAAAATGCTTTTCAGAGTGAGAGAAGCACTTTTTGACCAACAATGCGATTCTGACCTTACAATGTTGAAATTGCTCAAAACGAGTTGAATTCACTCCCAAATGGTGGTTTATGCTTAAATAACCCTTTTGTAAGCATAATAACACGTTTGCATTGAAAGGAACAGAAATATTCACTTTTCTAGTTTTTATGTGTGCAAAATGCTTTTCAGAGCGAGAGAAGCACTTTTTGACCAACAATGTGATTCTGACCTTACAATGTTGATATTGCTCAAAACTAGTTGAATTCACTCCCAAATGGTGGCTTATGCTTAAATAACCCTTTTGTAAGCATAATAACACGTTTGCATTGAAAGGAACAGAAATATTCACTTTTCTAGTTTTTATGTGTGCAAAATGCTTTTCAGAGCGAGAGAAGCACTTTTTGACCAACAATGTGATTCTGACCTTACAATGTTGATATTGCTCAAAACGAATGGAATTCACTCCCAAATGTTGGTTTATGCTTAAATAACCATTTTGTAAGGATAATAACACGTTTGCATTGAAAGGAACAGAACTATTCACTTTTCTAGTTTTTATGTGTGCAAAATGCTTTTCAGAGCGAGAGAAGCACTTTTTGACCAACAATGTGATTCTGACCTTACAATGTTGATATTGCTCAAAACTAATGGAATTCACTCCCAAATGGTGGTTTATGCTTAAATAACCCTTTTGTAAGCATAATAACACGTTTGCATTGAAAGGAACAGAAATATTCACTTTTCTAGTTTTTATGTGTGCAAAATGCTTTTCAGAGCGAGAGAAGCACTTTTTGACCAACAATGTTATTCTGACCTTACAATGTTGATATTGCTCAAGACTTATGGAATTCACTCCCAAATGGTGGTTTATGCTTAAATAACCCTTTTGTAAGCATAATTACACGTTTGAATTGAAAGGAACAGAAATATTCACTTGTCAAGTTTTTATGCGTGCAAAAATGCTTTTCAGAGCGAGAGAAGCACTTTTTGACCAACAATGCGATTCTGACCATACAATGTTGAAATTGCTCAAAACGAGTTGAATTCACTCCCAAATGTTGGTTTATGCTTAAATAACCATTTTGTAAGGATAATAACACGTTTGCATTGAAAGGAACAGAACTATTCGCTTTTCTAGTTTTTATGTGTGCAAAATGCTTTTCAGAGCGAGAGAAGCACTTTTTGACCAACAATGTGATTCTGACCTTACAATGTTGATATTGCTCAAAACTAATGGAATTCACTCCCAAATTGTGGCTTATGCTTAAATAACCCTTTTGTAAGCATAATAACACGTTTGCATTGAAAGGAACAGAAATATTCACTTTTCTAGTTTTTATGTGTGCAAAATGCTTTTCAGAGCGAGAGAAGCACTTTTTGACCAACAATGCGATTCTAACCTCACAATGTTTATATTGCTCAAAACTAATGGAATTCACTCCCAAATGGTGGTTTATGCTTAAATAACCCTTTTGTAAGCATAATGACACGTTTGCATTGAAAGGAACAGAAATATTCACTTGTCAAGTTTTTATGCGTGCAAAATGCTTTTCAGAGCGAGAGAAGCACTTTTTGACCAACAATGTGATTCTGACCTTACAATGTTGATATTGCTCAAAACTAGTTGAATTCACTCCCAAATGGTGGCTTATGCTTAAATAACCCTTTTGTAAGCATAATAACACGTTTGCATCGAAAGGAACAGAAATATTCACTTGTCAAGTTTTTATGCGTGCAAAATGCTTTTCAGAGCGAGAGAAGCACTTTTTGACCAACAATGCGATTCTGACCTTACAATGTTGAAATTGCTCAAAACGAGTTGAATTCACTCCCAAATGATGGCTTATGCTTAAATAACCCTTTTGTAAGCATAATAACACGTTTGCATTGAAAGGAACAGAAATATTCACTTTTCTAGTTTTTATGTGTGCAAAATGCTTTTCAGAGCGAGAGAAGCACTTTTTGACCAACAATGTGATTCTGACCTTACAATGTTGATATTGCTCAAGACTTATGGAATTCACTCCCAAATGGTGGTTCATGCTTAAATAACCCTTTTGTAAGCATAATTACACTTTTGAATTGAAAGGAACAGAAATATTCACTTGTCAAGTTTTTATGCGTGCAAAAATGCTTTTCAGAGCGAGAGAAGCACTTTTTTTAACCAACAATGCGATTCTGACCATACAATGTTGAAATTGCTCAAAACGAGTTGAATTCACTCCCAAATGTTGGTTTATGCTTAAATAACCATTTTGTAAGGATAATAACACGTTTGCATTGAAAGGAACAGATCTATTCGCTTTTCTAGTTTTTATGTGTGCAAAATGCTTTTCAGAGCGAGAGAAGCACTTTTTGACCAACAATGTGATTCTGACCTTACAATGTTGATATTGCTCAAAACTAGTTGAATTCACTCCCAAATGGTGGCTTATGCTTAAATAACCCTTTTGTAAGCATAATAACACGTTTGCATTGAAAGGAACAGAAATATTCACTTTTCTAGTTTTTATGTGTGCAAAATGCTTTTCAGAGCGAGAGAAGCACTTTTTGACCAACAATGTGATTCTGACCTTACAATGTTGATATTGCTCAAAACGAATGGAATTCACTCCCAAATGTTGGTTTATGCTTAAATAACCATTTTGTAAGGATAATAACACGTTTGCATTGAAAGGAACAGAACTATTCACTTTTCTAGTTTTTATGTGTGCAAAATGCTTTTCAGAGCGAGAGAAGCACTTTTTGACCAACAATGTGATTCTGACCTTACAATGTTGATATTGCTCAAAACTAATGGAATTCACTCCCAAATGGTGGTTTATGCTTAAATAACCCTTTTGTAAGCATAATAACACGTTTGCATTGAAAGGAACAGAAATATTCACTTTTCTAGTTTTTATGTGTGCAAAATGCTTTTCAGAGCGAGAGAAGCACTTTTTGACCAACAATGTTATTCTGACCTTACAATGTTGATATTGCTCAAGACTTATGGAATTCACTCCCAAATGGTGGTTTATGCTTAAATAACCCTTTTGTAAGCATAATTACACGTTTGAATTGAAAGGAACAGAAATATTCACTTGTCAAGTTTTTATGCGTGCAAAAATGCTTTTCAGAGCGAGAGAAGCACTTTTTGACCAACAATGCGATTCTGACCATACAATGTTGAAATTGCTCAAAACGAGTTGAATTCACTCCCAAATGTTGGTTTATGCTTAAATAACCATTTTGTAAGGATAATAACACGTTTGCATTGAAAGGAACAGAACTATTCGCTTTTCTAGTTTTTATGTGTGCAAAATGCTTTTCAGAGCGAGAGAAGCACTTTTTGACCAACAATGTGATTCTGACCTTACAATGTTGATATTGCTCAAAACTAATGGAATTCACTCCCAAATTGTGGCTTATGCTTAAATAACCCTTTTGTAAGCATAATAACACGTTTGCATTGAAAGGAACAGAAATATTCACTTTTCTAGTTTTTATGTGTGCAAAATGCTTTTCAGAGCGAGAGAAGCACTTTTTGACCAACAATGCGATTCTAACCTCACAATGTTTATATTGCTCAAAACTAATGGAATTCACTCCCAAATGGTGGTTTATGCTTAAATAACCCTTTTGTAAGCATAATGACACGTTTGCATTGAAAGGAACAGAAATATTCACTTGTCAAGTTTTTATGCGTGCAAAATGCTTTTCAGAGCGAGAGAAGCACTTTTTGACCAACAATGTGATTCTGACCTTACAATGTTGATATTGCTCAAAACTAGTTGAATTCACTCCCAAATGGTGGCTTATGCTTAAATAACCCTTTTGTAAGCATAATAACACGTTTGCATCGAAAGGAACAGAAATATTCACTTGTCAAGTTTTTATGCGTGCAAAATGCTTTTCAGAGCGAGAGAAGCACTTTTTGACCAACAATGCGATTCTGACCTTACAATGTTGAAATTGCTCAAAACGAGTTGAATTCACTCCCAAATGATGGCTTATGCTTAAATAACCCTTTTGTAAGCATAATAACACGTTTGCATTGAAAGGAACAGAAATATTCACTTTTCTAGTTTTTATGTGTGCAAAATGCTTTTCAGAGCGAGAGAAGCACTTTTTGACCAACAATGTGATTCTGACCTTACAATGTTGATATTGCTCAAGACTTATGGAATTCACTCCCAAATGGTGGTTCATGCTTAAATAACCCTTTTGTAAGCATAATTACACTTTTGAATTGAAAGGAACAGAAATATTCACTTGTCAAGTTTTTATGCGTGCAAAAATGCTTTTCAGAGCGAGAGAAGCACTTTTTTTAACCAACAATGCGATTCTGACCATACAATGTTGAAATTGCTCAAAACGAGTTGAATTCACTCCCAAATGTTGGTTTATGCTTAAATAACCATTTTGTAAGGATAATAACACGTTTGCATTGAAAGGAACAGATCTATTCGCTTTTCTAGTTTTTATGTGTGCAAAATGCTTTTCAGAGCGAGAGAAGCACTTTTTGACCAACAATGTGATTCTGACCTTACAATGTTGATATTGCTCAAAACTAATGGAATTCACTCCCAAATGGTGGTTTATGCTTAAATAACCCTTTTGTAAGCATAATAACACGTTTGCATTGAAAGGAACAGAAATATTCACTTTTCTAGTTTTTATGTGTGCAAAATGCTTTTCAGAGCGAGAGAAGCACTTTTTGACCAACAATGTTATTCTGACCTTACAATGTTGATATTGCTCAAGACTTATGGAATTCACTCCCAAATGGTGGTTTATGCTTAAATAACCCTTTTGTAAGCATAATTACACGTTTGAATTGAAAGGAACAGAAATATTCACTTGTCAAGTTTTTATGCGTGCAAAAATGCTTTTCAGAGCGAGAGAAGCACTTTTTGACCAACAATGCGATTCTGACCATACAATGTTGAAATTGCTCAAAACGAGTTGAATTCACTCCCAAATGGTGGCTTATGCTTCAATAACCCTTTTGTAAGCATAATAACACGTTTGCATTGAAAGGAACAGAAATATTCACTTGTCAAGTTTTTATGTGTGCAAAATGCTTTTCAGAGCGAGAGAAGCACTTTTTGACCAACAATGTGATTCTGACCTTACAATGTTGATATTGCTCAAAACTAATGGAATTCACTCCCAAATGGTGGTTTATGCTTAAATAACCCTTTTGTAAGCATAATAACACGTTTGCATTGAAAGGAACAGAACTATTCACTTTTCTAATTTTTATGTGTGCAAAATGCTTTTCAGAGCGAGAGAAGCACTTTTTGATCAACAATGTGATTCTGACCTTACAATGTTGATATTGCTCAAAACTAATGGAATTCACTCCCAAATGGTGGTTTATGCTTAAATAACCCTTTTGTAAGCATAATAACACGTTTGCATTGAAAGGAACAGAAATAATCACTTTTCTAGTTTTTATGTGTGCAAAATGCTTTTCAGAGCGAGAGAAGCACATTTTGACCAACAATGCGATTCTAACCTCACAATGTTGATATTGCTCAAAACTAATGGAATTCACTCCCAAATGGTGGTTTATGCTTAAAAAACCCTTTTTGTAAGCATAATGACACGTTTGCATTGAAAGGAACAGAAATATTCACTTGTCAAGTTTTTATGCGTGCAAAATGCTTTTCAGAGTGAGAGAAGCACTTTTTGACCAACAATGCGATTCTGACCTTACAATGTTGAAATTGCTCAAAACGAGTTGAATTCACTCCCAAATGGTGGTTTATGCTTAAATAACCCTTTTGTAAGCATAATAACACGTTTGCATTGAAAGGAACAGAAATATTCACTTTTCTAGTTTTTATGTGTGCAAAATGCTTTTCAGAGCGAGAGAAGCACTTTTTGACCAACAATGTGATTCTGACCTTACAATGTTGATATTGCTCAAAACTAGTTGAATTCACTCCCAAATGGTGGCTTATGCTTAAATAACCCTTTTGTAAGCATAATAACACGTTTGCATTGAAAGGAACAGAAATATTCACTTTTCTAGTTTTTATGTGTGCAAAATGCTTTTCAGAGCGAGAGAAGCACTTTTTGACCAACAATGTGATTCTGACCTTACAATGTTGATATTGCTCAAAACGAATGGAATTCACTCCCAAATGTTGGTTTATGCTTAAATAACCATTTTGTAAGGATAATAACACGTTTGCATTGAAAGGAACAGAACTATTCACTTTTCTAGTTTTTATGTGTGCAAAATGCTTTTCAGAGCGAGAGAAGCACTTTTTGACCAACAATGTGATTCTGACCTTACAATGTTGATATTGCTCAAAACTAATGGAATTCACTCCCAAATGGTGGTTTATGCTTAAATAACCCTTTTGTAAGCATAATAACACGTTTGCATTGAAAGGAACAGAAATATTCACTTTTCTAGTTTTTATGTGTGCAAAATGCTTTTCAGAGCGAGAGAAGCACTTTTTGACCAACAATGTTATTCTGACCTTACAATGTTGATATTGCTCAAGACTTATGGAATTCACTCCCAAATGGTGGTTTATGCTTAAATAACCCTTTTGTAAGCATAATTACACGTTTGAATTGAAAGGAACAGAAATATTCACTTGTCAAGTTTTTATGCGTGCAAAATGCTTTTCAGAGTGAGAGAAGCACTTTTTGACCAACAATGCGATTCTAACCTCACAATGTTTATATTGCTCAAAACTAATGGAATTCACTCCCAAATGGTGGTTTATGCTTAAATAACCCTTTTGTAAGCATAATGACACGTTTGCATTGAAAGGAACAGAAATATTCACTTGTCAAGTTTTTATGCGTGCAAAATGCTTTTCAGAGCGAGAGAAGCACTTTTTGACCAACAATGTGATTCTGACCTTACAATGTTGATATTGCTCAAAACTAGTTGAATTCACTCCCAAATGGTGGCTTATGCTTAAATAACCCTTTTGTAAGCATAATAACACGTTTGCATCGAAAGGAACAGAAATATTCACTTGTCAAGTTTTTATGCGTGCAAAATGCTTTTCAGAGCGAGAGAAGCACTTTTTGACCAACAATGCGATTCTGACCTTACAATGTTGAAATTGCTCAAAACGAGTTGAATTCACTCCCAAATGATGGCTTATGCTTAAATAACCCTTTTGTAAGCATAATAACACGTTTGCATTGAAAGGAACAGAAATATTCACTTTTCTAGTTTTTATGTGTGCAAAATGCTTTTCAGAGCGAGAGAAGCACTTTTTGACCAACAATGTGATTCTGACCTTACAATGTTGATATTGCTCAAGACTTATGGAATTCACTCCCAAATGGTGGTTCATGCTTAAATAACCCTTTTGTAAGCATAATTACACTTTTGAATTGAAAGGAACAGAAATATTCACTTGTCAAGTTTTTATGCGTGCAAAAATGCTTTTCAGAGCGAGAGAAGCACTTTTTTTAACCAACAATGCGATTCTGACCATACAATGTTGAAATTGCTCAAAACGAGTTGAATTCACTCCCAAATGTTGGTTTATGCTTAAATAACCATTTTGTAAGGATAATAACACGTTTGCATTGAAAGGAACAGATCTATTCGCTTTTCTAGTTTTTATGTGTGCAAAATGCTTTTCAGAGCGAGAGAAGCACTTTTTGACCAACAATGTGATTCTGACCTTACAATGTTGATATTGCTCAAAACTAATGGAATTCACTCCCAAATGGTGGTTTATGCTTAAATAACCCTTTTGTAAGCATAATAACACGTTTGCATTGAAAGGAACAGAAATATTCACTTTTCTAGTTTTTATGTGTGCAAAATGCTTTTCAGAGCGAGAGAAGCACTTTTTGACCAACAATGTTATTCTGACCTTACAATGTTGATATTGCTCAAGACTTATGGAATTCACTCCCAAATGGTGGTTTATGCTTAAATAACCCTTTTGTAAGCATAATTACACGTTTGAATTGAAAGGAACAGAAATATTCACTTGTCAAGTTTTTATGCGTGCAAAAATGCTTTTCAGAGCGAGAGAAGCACTTTTTGACCAACAATGCGATTCTGACCATACAATGTTGAAATTGCTCAAAACGAGTTGAATTCACTCCCAAATGGTGGCTTATGCTTCAATAACCCTTTTGTAAGCATAATAACACGTTTGCATTGAAAGGAACAGAAATATTCACTTGTCAAGTTTTTATGTGTGCAAAATGCTTTTCAGAGCGAGAGAAGCACTTTTTGACCAACAATGTGATTCTGACCTTACAATGTTGATATTGCTCAAAACTAATGGAATTCACTCCCAAATGGTGGTTTATGCTTAAATAACCCTTTTGTAAGCATAATAACACGTTTGCATTGAAAGGAACAGAACTATTCACTTTTCTAATTTTTATGTGTGCAAAATGCTTTTCAGAGCGAGAGAAGCACTTTTTGATCAACAATGTGATTCTGACCTTACAATGTTGATATTGCTCAAAACTAATGGAATTCACTCCCAAATGGTGGTTTATGCTTAAATAACCCTTTTGTAAGCATAATAACACGTTTGCATTGAAAGGAACAGAAATAATCACTTTTCTAGTTTTTATGTGTGCAAAATGCTTTTCAGAGCGAGAGAAGCACATTTTGACCAACAATGCGATTCTAACCTCACAATGTTGATATTGCTCAAAACTAATGGAATTCACTCCCAAATGGTGGTTTATGCTTAAAAAACCCTTTTTGTAAGCATAATGACACGTTTGCATTGAAAGGAACAGAAATATTCACTTGTCAAGTTTTTATGCGTGCAAAATGCTTTTCAGAGTGAGAGAAGCACTTTTTGACCAACAATGCGATTCTGACCTTACAATGTTGAAATTGCTCAAAACGAGTTGAATTCACTCCCAAATGGTGGTTTATGCTTAAATAACCCTTTTGTAAGCATAATAACACGTTTGCATTGAAAGGAACAGAAATATTCACTTTTCTAGTTTTTATGTGTGCAAAATGCTTTTCAGAGCGAGAGAAGCACTTTTTGACCAACAATGTGATTCTGACCTTACAATGTTGATATTGCTCAAAACTAGTTGAATTCACTCCCAAATGGTGGCTTATGCTTAAATAACCCTTTTGTAAGCATAATAACACGTTTGCATTGAAAGGAACAGAAATATTCACTTTTCTAGTTTTTATGTGTGCAAAATGCTTTTCAGAGCGAGAGAAGCACTTTTTGACCAACAATGTGATTCTGACCTTACAATGTTGATATTGCTCAAAACGAATGGAATTCACTCCCAAATGTTGGTTTATGCTTAAATAACCATTTTGTAAGGATAATAACACGTTTGCATTGAAAGGAACAGAACTATTCACTTTTCTAGTTTTTATGTGTGCAAAATGCTTTTCAGAGCGAGAGAAGCACTTTTTGACCAACAATGTGATTCTGACCTTACAATGTTGATATTGCTCAAAACTAATGGAATTCACTCCCAAATGGTGGTTTATGCTTAAATAACCCTTTTGTAAGCATAATAACACGTTTGCATTGAAAGGAACAGAAATATTCACTTTTCTAGTTTTTATGTGTGCAAAATGCTTTTCAGAGCGAGAGAAGCACTTTTTGACCAACAATGTTATTCTGACCTTACAATGTTGATATTGCTCAAGACTTATGGAATTCACTCCCAAATGGTGGTTTATGCTTAAATAACCCTTTTGTAAGCATAATTACACGTTTGAATTGAAAGGAACAGAAATATTCACTTGTCAAGTTTTTATGCGTGCAAAATGCTTTTCAGAGTGAGAGAAGCACTTTTTGACCAACAATGCGATTCTGACCTTACAATGTTGAAATTGCTCAAAACGAGTTGAATTCACTCCCAAATGGTGGTTTATGCTTAAATAACCCTTTTGTAAGCATAATAACACGTTTGCATTGAAAGGAACAGAAATATTCACTTTTCTAGTTTTTATGTGTGCAAAATGCTTTTCAGAGCGAGAGAAGCACTTTTTGACCAACAATGTGATTCTGACCTTACAATGTTGATATTGCTCAAAACTAGTTGAATTCACTCCCAAATGGTGGCTTATGCTTAAATAACCCTTTTGTAAGCATAATAACACGTTTGCATTGAAAGGAACAGAAATATTCACTTTTCTAGTTTTTATGTGTGCAAAATGCTTTTCAGAGCGAGAGAAGCACTTTTTGACCAACAATGTGATTCTGACCTTACAATGTTGATATTGCTCAAAACGAATGGAATTCACTCCCAAATGTTGGTTTATGCTTAAATAACCATTTTGTAAGGATAATAACACGTTTGCATTGAAAGGAACAGAACTATTCACTTTTCTAGTTTTTATGTGTGCAAAATGCTTTTCAGAGCGAGAGAAGCACTTTTTGACCAACAATGTGATTCTGACCTTACAATGTTGATATTGCTCAAAACTAATGGAATTCACTCCCAAATGGTGGTTTATGCTTAAATAACCCTTTTGTAAGCATAATAACACGTTTGCATTGAAAGGAACAGAAATATTCACTTTTCTAGTTTTTATGTGTGCAAAATGCTTTTCAGAGCGAGAGAAGCACTTTTTGACCAACAATGTTATTCTGACCTTACAATGTTGATATTGCTCAAGACTTATGGAATTCACTCCCAAATGGTGGTTTATGCTTAAATAACCCTTTTGTAAGCATAATTACACGTTTGAATTGAAAGGAACAGAAATATTCACTTGTCAAGTTTTTATGCGTGCAAAAATGCTTTTCAGAGCGAGAGAAGCACTTTTTGACCAACAATGCGATTCTGACCATACAATGTTGAAATTGCTCAAAACGAGTTGAATTCACTCCCAAATGTTGGTTTATGCTTAAATAACCATTTTGTAAGGATAATAACACGTTTGCATTGAAAGGAACAGAACTATTCGCTTTTCTAGTTTTTATGTGTGCAAAATGCTTTTCAGAGCGAGAGAAGCACTTTTTGACCAACAATGTGATTCTGACCTTACAATGTTGATATTGCTCAAAACTAATGGAATTCACTCCCAAATGGTGGTTTATGCTTAAATAACCCTTTTGTAAGCATAATAACACGTTTGCATTGAAAGGAACAGAAATATTCACTTTTCTAGTTTTTATGTGTGCAAAATGCTTTTCAGAGCGAGAGAAGCACTTTTTGACCAACAATGTTATTCTGACCTTACAATGTTGATATTGCTCAAGACTTATGGAATTCACTCCCAAATGGTGGTTTATGCTTAAATAACCCTTTTGTAAGCATAATTACACGTTTGAATTGAAAGGAACAGAAATATTCACTTGTCAAGTTTTTATGCGTGCAAAAATGCTTTTCAGAGCGAGAGAAGCACTTTTTGACCAACAATGCGATTCTGACCATACAATGTTGAAATTGCTCAAAACGAGTTGAATTCACTCCCAAATGGTGGCTTATGCTTCAATAACCCTTTTGTAAGCATAATAACACGTTTGCATTGAAAGGAACAGAAATATTCACTTTTCAAGTTTTTATGTGTGCAAAATGCTTTTCAGAGCGAGAAAAGCACTTTTTGACCAACAATGTGATTCTGACCTTACAATGTTGATATTGCTCAAAACTAATGGAATTCACTCCCAAATGGTGGTTTATGCTTAAATAACCCTTTTGTAAGCATAATAACACGTTTGCATTGAAAGGAACAGAACTATTCACTTTTCTAGTTTTTATGTGTGCAAAATGCTTTTCAGAGCGAGAGAAGCACTTTTTGACCAACAATGTGATTCTGACCTTACAATGTTGATATTGCTCAAAACTAATGGAATTCACTCCCAAATGGTGGTTTATGCTTAAATAACCCTTTTGTAAGCATAATAACACGTTTGCATTGAAAGGAACAGAAATAATCACTTTTCTAGTTTTTATGTGTGCAAAATGCTTTTCAGAGCGAGAGAAGCACATTTTGACCAACAATGCGATTCTAACCTCACAATGTTGAAATTGCTCAAAACGAGTTGAATTCACTCCCAAATGATGGCTTATGCTTAAATAACCCTTTTGTAAGCATAATAACACGTTTGCATTGAAAGGAACAGAAATATTCACTTTTCTAGTTTTTATGTGTGCAAAATGCTTTTCAGAGCGAGAGAAGCACTTTTTGAACAACAATGTGATTCTGACCTTACAATGTTGATATTGCTCAAAACGAATGGGATTCACTCCCAAATGTTGGTTTATGCTTAAATAACCATTTTGTAAGGATAATAACTCGTTTGCATTGAAAGGAACAGAACTATTCACTTTTCTAGTTTTTATGTGTGCAAAATGCTTTTCAGAGCGAGAGAAGCACTTTTTGACCAACAATGTGATTCTGACCTTACAATGTTGATATTGCTCAAGACTTATGGAATTCACTCCCAAATGGTGGTTCATGCTTAAATAACCCTTTTGTAAGCATAATTACACTTTTGAATTGAAAGGAACAGAAATATTCACTTGTCAAGTTTTTATGCGTGCAAAATGCTTTTCAGAGTGAGAGAAGCACTTTTTGACCAACAATGCGATTCTGACCTTGCAATGTTGAAATTGCTCAAAACGAGTTGAATTCACTCCCAAATGGTGGCTTATGCTTAAATAACCCTTTTGTAAGCATAATAACACGTTTGCATTGAAATTAACAGAAATATTCACTTTTCTAGTTTTTATGTGTGCAAAATGCTTTTCAGAGCGAGAGAAGCACTTTTTGACCAACAATGTTATTCTGACCTTACAATGTTGATATTGCTCAAAACTGATGGAATTTACTCCCAAATGGTGGTTTATGCTTAAATAACCCTTTTGTAAGCATAATAACACGTTTGAATTGAAAGGAACAGAAATATTCACTTGTCAAGTTTTTATGTGTGCAAAATGCCTTTCAGAGCGAGAGAAGCACTTTTTGACCAACAATGTGATTCTGACCTTACAATGTTGATATTGCTCAAAACTAATGGACTTCACTCCCAAATGGTGGTTTATGCTTAAATAACCCTTTTGTAAGCATAATAACACGTTTGCATTGAAAGGAACAGAAATATTCACTTTTCTAGTTTTTATGTGTGCAAAATGCTTTTCAGAGCGAGAGAAGCACTTTTTGACCAACAATGTGATTCTGACCTTTCAATGTTGATATTGCTCAAAACGAGTGGAATTCACTCCCAAATGGTGGTTTATGCTTAAAGAACCCTTTTGTAAGCATAATGACACGTTTGCATTGAAAGGAACAGAAATATTCACTTGTCAAGTTTTTATGCGTGCAAAATGCTTTTCAGAGCGAGAGAAGCACTTTTTGAACAACAATGTGATTCTGACTTTACAATGTTGATATTGCTCAAAACTAATGGAATTCACTCCCAAATGGTGGTTTATGCTTAAATAACCCTTTTGTAAGCATAATAACACGTTTGCATTGAAAGGAACAGAAATATCAACTGTTCTAGTTTTTATGTGTGCAAAATGCTTTTCAGAGCGAGAGAAGCACTTTTTGACCAACAATGTTATTCTGACCTTACAATGTTGATATTGCTCAAAACTGATGGAATTTACTCCCAAATGGTGGTTTATGCTTAAATAACCCTTTTGTAAGCATAATAACACGTTTGAATTGAAAGGAACAGAAATATTCACTTGTCAAGTTTTTATGTGTGCAAAATGCTTTTCAGAGCGAGAGAAGCACTTTTTGACCAACAATGCGATTCTAACCTCACAATGTTGATATTGATCAAAACTAATGGAATTCACTCCCAAATGGTGGTTTATGCTTCAATAACCCTTTTGTAAGCATAATGACACGTTTGCATTGAAAGGAACAGAAATATTCACTTGTCAAGTTTTTATGTGTGCAAAATGCTTTTCAGAGCGAGAGAAGCACTTTTTGACCAACAATGTGATTCTGACCTTACAATGTTGATATTGCTCAAAACTAATGGAATTCACTCGCAAATGGTGGTTTATGCTTAAATAACCCTTTTGTAAGCATAATAACACATTTGCATTGAAAGGAACAGAAATATTCACTTTTCTAGTTTTTATGTGTGCAAAATGCTTTTCAGAGCGAGAGAAGCACTTTTTGACCAACAATGTGATTCTTACCTTACAATGTTGATATTGCTCAAAACTAGTTGAATTCACTCCCAAATGGTGGTTTATGCTTAAATAACCCTTTTGTAAGCATAATAACACGTTTGCATTGAAAGGAACAGAAATATTCACTTTTCTAGTTTTTATGTGTGCAAAATGCTTTTCAGAGCGAGAGAAGCACTTTTTGACCAACAATGTGATTCTGACCTT
This sequence comes from Pollachius pollachius, assembly GCF_949987615.1. Classification (NCBI taxonomy): domain Eukaryota; kingdom Metazoa; phylum Chordata; class Actinopteri; order Gadiformes; family Gadidae; genus Pollachius; species Pollachius pollachius. The sequence goes on along the minus strand of NC_136946.1, from coordinate 20,915,015 downwards.
ACAATGTTGATATTGCTCAAAACTAGTTGAATTCACTCCCAAATGGTGGCTTATGCTTAAATAACCCTTTTGTAAGCATAATAACACGTTTGCATTGAAAGGAACAGAAATATTCACTTTTCTAGTTTTTATGTGTGCAATATGCTTTTCAGAGCGAGAGAAGCACTTTTTGACCAACAATGTGATTCTGACCTTACAATGTTGATATTGCTCAAAACGAATGGAATTCACTCCCAAATGTTGGTTTATGCTTAAATAACCATTTTGTAAGGATAATAACACGTTTGCATTGAAAGGAACAGAACTATTCACTTTTCTAGTTTTTATGTGTGCAAAATGCTTTTCAGAGCGAGAGAAGCACTTTTTGACCAACAATGTGATTCTGACCTTACAATGTTGATATTGCTCAAAACTAATGGAATTCACTCCCAAATGGTGGTTTATGCTTAAATAACCCTTTTGTAAGCATAATAACACGTTTGCATTGAAAGGAACAGAAATATTCACTTTTCTAGTTTTTATGTGTGCAAAATGCTTTTCAGAGCGAGAGAAGCACTTTTTGACCAACAATGTTATTCTGACCTTACAATGTTGATATTGCTCAAGACTTATGGAATTCACTCCCAAATGGTGGTTTATGCTTAAATAACCCTTTTGTAAGCATAATTACACGTTTGAATTGAAAGGAACAGAAATATTCACTTGTCAAGTTTTTATGCGTGCAAAAATGCTTTTCAGAGCGAGAGAAGCACTTTTTGACCAACAATGCGATTCTGACCATACAATGTTGAAATTGCTCAAAACGAGTTGAATTCACTCCCAAATGTTGGTTTATGCTTAAATAACCATTTTGTAAGGATAATAACACGTTTGCATTGAAAGGAACAGAACTATTCGCTTTTCTAGTTTTTATGTGTGCAAAATGCTTTTCAGAGCGAGAGAAGCACTTTTTGACCAACAATGTGATTCTGACCTTACAATGTTGATATTGCTCAAAACTAATGGAATTCACTCCCAAATGGTGGTTTATGCTTAAATAACCCTTTTGTAAGCATAATAACACGTTTGCATTGAAAGGAACAGAAATATTCACTTTTCTAGTTTTTATGTGTGCAAAATGCTTTTCAGAGCGAGAGAAGCACTTTTTGACCAACAATGTTATTCTGACCTTACAATGTTGATATTGCTCAAGACTTATGGAATTCACTCCCAAATGGTGGTTTATGCTTAAATAACCCTTTTGTAAGCATAATTACACGTTTGAATTGAAAGGAACAGAAATATTCACTTGTCAAGTTTTTATGCGTGCAAAAATGCTTTTCAGAGCGAGAGAAGCACTTTTTGACCAACAATGCGATTCTGACCATACAATGTTGAAATTGCTCAAAACGAGTTGAATTCACTCCCAAATGGTGGCTTATGCTTCAATAACCCTTTTGTAAGCATAATAACACGTTTGCATTGAAAGGAACAGAAATATTCACTTTTCAAGTTTTTATGTGTGCAAAATGCTTTTCAGAGCGAGAAAAGCACTTTTTGACCAACAATGTGATTCTGACCTTACAATGTTGATATTGCTCAAAACTAATGGAATTCACTCCCAAATGGTGGTTTATGCTTAAATAACCCTTTTGTAAGCATAATAACACGTTTGCATTGAAAGGAACAGAACTATTCACTTTTCTAGTTTTTATGTGTGCAAAATGCTTTTCAGAGCGAGAGAAGCACTTTTTGACCAACAATGTGATTCTGACCTTACAATGTTGATATTGCTCAAAACTAATGGAATTCACTCCCAAATGGTGGTTTATGCTTAAATAACCCTTTTGTAAGCATAATAACACGTTTGCATTGAAAGGAACAGAAATAATCACTTTTCTAGTTTTTATGTGTGCAAAATGCTTTTCAGAGCGAGAGAAGCACATTTTGACCAACAATGCGATTCTAACCTCACAATGTTGAAATTGCTCAAAACGAGTTGAATTCACTCCCAAATGATGGCTTATGCTTAAATAACCCTTTTGTAAGCATAATAACACGTTTGCATTGAAAGGAACAGAAATATTCACTTTTCTAGTTTTTATGTGTGCAAAATGCTTTTCAGAGCGAGAGAAGCACTTTTTGAACAACAATGTGATTCTGACCTTACAATGTTGATATTGCTCAAAACGAATGGGATTCACTCCCAAATGTTGGTTTATGCTTAAATAACCATTTTGTAAGGATAATAACTCGTTTGCATTGAAAGGAACAGAACTATTCACTTTTCTAGTTTTTATGTGTGCAAAATGCTTTTCAGAGCGAGAGAAGCACTTTTTGACCAACAATGTGATTCTGACCTTACAATGTTGATATTGCTCAAGACTTATGGAATTCACTCCCAAATGGTGGTTCATGCTTAAATAACCCTTTTGTAAGCATAATTACACTTTTGAATTGAAAGGAACAGAAATATTCACTTGTCAAGTTTTTATGCGTGCAAAATGCTTTTCAGAGTGAGAGAAGCACTTTTTGACCAACAATGCGATTCTGACCTTGCAATGTTGAAATTGCTCAAAACGAGTTGAATTCACTCCCAAATGGTGGCTTATGCTTAAATAACCCTTTTGTAAGCATAATAACACGTTTGCATTGAAATTAACAGAAATATTCACTTTTCTAGTTTTTATGTGTGCAAAATGCTTTTCAGAGCGAGAGAAGCACTTTTTGACCAACAATGTTATTCTGACCTTACAATGTTGATATTGCTCAAAACTGATGGAATTTACTCCCAAATGGTGGTTTATGCTTAAATAACCCTTTTGTAAGCATAATAACACGTTTGAATTGAAAGGAACAGAAATATTCACTTGTCAAGTTTTTATGTGTGCAAAATGCCTTTCAGAGCGAGAGAAGCACTTTTTGACCAACAATGTGATTCTGACCTTACAATGTTGATATTGCTCAAAACTAATGGACTTCACTCCCAAATGGTGGTTTATGCTTAAATAACCCTTTTGTAAGCATAATAACACGTTTGCATTGAAAGGAACAGAAATATTCACTTTTCTAGTTTTTATGTGTGCAAAATGCTTTTCAGAGCGAGAGAAGCACTTTTTGACCAACAATGTGATTCTGACCTTTCAATGTTGATATTGCTCAAAACGAGTGGAATTCACTCCCAAATGGTGGTTTATGCTTAAAGAACCCTTTTGTAAGCATAATGACACGTTTGCATTGAAAGGAACAGAAATATTCACTTGTCAAGTTTTTATGCGTGCAAAATGCTTTTCAGAGCGAGAGAAGCACTTTTTGAACAACAATGTGATTCTGACTTTACAATGTTGATATTGCTCAAAACTAATGGAATTCACTCCCAAATGGTGGTTTATGCTTAAATAACCCTTTTGTAAGCATAATAACACGTTTGCATTGAAAGGAACAGAAATATCAACTGTTCTAGTTTTTATGTGTGCAAAATGCTTTTCAGAGCGAGAGAAGCACTTTTTGACCAACAATGTTATTCTGACCTTACAATGTTGATATTGCTCAAAACTGATGGAATTTACTCCCAAATGGTGGTTTATGCTTAAATAACCCTTTTGTAAGCATAATAACACGTTTGAATTGAAAGGAACAGAAATATTCACTTGTCAAGTTTTTATGTGTGCAAAATGCTTTTCAGAGCGAGAGAAGCACTTTTTGACCAACAATGCGATTCTAACCTCACAATGTTGATATTGATCAAAACTAATGGAATTCACTCCCAAATGGTGGTTTATGCTTCAATAACCCTTTTGTAAGCATAATGACACGTTTGCATTGAAAGGAACAGAAATATTCACTTGTCAAGTTTTTATGTGTGCAAAATGCTTTTCAGAGCGAGAGAAGCACTTTTTGACCAACAATGTGATTCTGACCTTACAATGTTGATATTGCTCAAAACTAATGGAATTCACTCGCAAATGGTGGTTTATGCTTAAATAACCCTTTTGTAAGCATAATAACACATTTGCATTGAAAGGAACAGAAATATTCACTTTTCTAGTTTTTATGTGTGCAAAATGCTTTTCAGAGCGAGAGAAGCACTTTTTGACCAACAATGTGATTCTTACCTTACAATGTTGATATTGCTCAAAACTAGTTGAATTCACTCCCAAATGGTGGTTTATGCTTAAATAACCCTTTTGTAAGCATAATAACACGTTTGCATTGAAAGGAACAGAAATATTCACTTTTCTAGTTTTTATGTGTGCAAAATGCTTTTCAGAGCGAGAGAAGCACTTTTTGACCAACAATGTGATTCTGACCTTACAATGTTGATATTGCTCAAAACGAATGGAATTCACTCCCAAATGTTGGTTTATGCTTAAATAACCATTTTGTAAGGATAATAACACGTTTGCATTGAAAGGAACAGAACTATTCACTTTTCTAGTTTTTATGTGTGCAAAATGCTTTTCAGAGCGAGAGAAGCACTTTTTGACCAACAATGTGATTCTGACCTTACAATGTTGATATTGCTCAAAACTAATGGAATTCACTCCCAAATGGTGGTTTATGCTTAAATAACCCTTTTGTAAGCATAATAACACGTTTGCATTGAAAGGAACAGAAATATTCACTTTTCTAGTTTTTATGTGTGCAAAATGCTTTTCAGAGCGAGAGAAGCACTTTTTGACCAACAATGTTATTCTGACCTTACAATGTTGATATTGCTCAAGACTTATGGAATTCACTCCCAAATGGTGGTTTATGCTTAAATAACCCTTTTGTAAGCATAATTACACGTTTGAATTGAAAGGAACAGAAATATTCACTTGTCAAGTTTTTATGCGTGCAAAAATGCTTTTCAGAGCGAGAGAAGCACTTTTTGACCAACAATGCGATTCTGACCATACAATGTTGAAATTGCTCAAAACGAGTTGAATTCACTCCCAAATGTTGGTTTATGCTTAAATAACCATTTTGTAAGGATAATAACACGTTTGCATTGAAAGGAACAGAACTATTCGCTTTTCTAGTTTTTATGTGTGCAAAATGCTTTTCAGAGCGAGAGAAGCACTTTTTGACCAACAATGTTATTCTGACCTTACAATGTTGATATTGCTCAAGACTTATGGAATTCACTCCCAAATGGTGGTTTATGCTTAAATAACCCTTTTGTAAGCATAATTACACGTTTGAATTGAAAGGAACAGAAATATTCACTTGTCAAGTTTTTATGCGTGCAAAAATGCTTTTCAGAGCGAGAGAAGCACTTTTTGACCAACAATGCGATTCTGACCATACAATGTTGAAATTGCTCAAAACGAGTTGAATTCACTCCCAAATGGTGGCTTATGCTTCAATAACCCTTTTGTAAGCATAATAACACGTTTGCATTGAAAGGAACAGAAATATTCACTTTTCAAGTTTTTATGTGTGCAAAATGCTTTTCAGAGCGAGAGAAGCACTTTTTGACCAACAATGTGATTCTGACCTTACAATGTTGATATTGCTCAAAACTAATGGAATTCACTCCCAAATGGTGGTTTATGCTTAAATAACCCTTTTGTAAGCATAATAACACGTTTGCATTGAAAGGAACAGAACTATTCACTTTTCTAGTTTTTATGTGTGCAAAATGCTTTTCAGAGCGAGAGAAGCACTTTTTGACCAACAATGTGATTCTGACCTTACAATGTTGATATTGCTCAAAACTAATGGAATTCACTCCCAAATGGTGGTTTATGCTTAAATAACCCTTTTGTAAGCATAATAACACGTTTGCATTGAAAGGAACAGAAATAATCACTTTTCTAGTTTTTATGTGTGCAAAATGCTTTTCAGAGCGAGAGAAGCACATTTTGACCAACAATGCGATTCTAACCTCACAATGTTGATATTGCTCAAAACTAATGGAATTCACTCCCAAATGGTGGTTTATGCTTAAATAACCCTTTATGTAAGCATAATGACACGTTTGCATTGAAAGGAACAGAAATATTCACTTGTCAAGTTTTTATGCGTGCAAAATGCTTTTCAGAGTGAGAGAAGCACTTTTTGACCAACAATGCGATTCTGACCTTACAATGTTGAAATTGCTCAAAACGAGTTGAATTCACTCCCAAATGGTGGCTTATGCTTAAATAACCCTTTTGTAAGCATAATAACACGTTTGCATTGAAATTAACAGAAATATTCACTTTTCTAGTTTTTATGTGTGCAAAATGCTTTTCAGAGCGAGAGAAGCACTTTTTGACCAACAATGTTATTCTGACCTTACAATGTTGATATTGCTCAAAATTGATGGAATTTACTCCCAAATGGTGGTTTATGCTTAAATAACCCTTTTGTAAGCATAATAACACGTTTGAATTGAAAGGAACAGAAATATTCACTTGTCAAGTTTTTATGTGTGCAAAATGCCTTTCAGGGCGAGAGAAGCACTTTTTGAGCAACAATGTGATTCTGACCTTACAATGTTGATATTGCTCAAAACTAATGGACTTCACTCCCAAATGGTGGTTTATGCTTAAATAACCCTTTTGTAAGCATAATAACACGTTTTGCATTGAAAGGAACAGAAATATTCACTTTTCTAGTTTTTATGTGTGCAAAATGCTTTTCAGAGCGAGAGAAGCACTTTTTGACCAACAATGTGATTCTGACCTTTCAATGTTGATATTGCTCAAAACGAGTGGAATTCACTCCCAAATGGTGGTTTATGCTTAAATAACCCTTTTGTAAGCATAATGACACGTTTGCATTGAAATTAACAGAAATATTCACTTTTCTAGTTTTTATGTGTGCAAAATGCTTTTCAGAGCGAGAGAAGCACTTTTTGACCAACAATGTTATTCTGACCTTACAATGTTGATATTGCTCAAAACTGATGGAATTTACTCCCAAATGGTGGTTTATGCTTAAATAACCCTTTTGTAAGCATAATAACACGTTTGAATTGAAAGGAACAGAAATATTCACTTGTCAAGTTTTTATGTGTGCAAAATGCTTTTCAGAGCGAGAGAAGCACTTTTTGACCAACAATGCGATTCTAACCTCACAATGTTGATATTGCTCAAAACTAATGGAATTCACTCCCAAATGGTGGTTTATGCTTCAATAACCCTTTTGTAAGCATAATGACACGTTTGCATTGAAAGGAACAGAAATATTCACTTGTCAAGTTTTTATGCGTGCAAAATGCTTTTCAGAGCGAGAGAAGCACTTTTTGACCAACAATGCGATTCTAACCTCACAATGTTGATATTGCTCAAAACTAAAGGAATTCACTCCCAAATGGTGGTTTATGCTTAAATAACCCTTTTGTAAGCATAATGACACGTTTGCATTGAAAGGAACAGAAATATTCACTTGTCAAGTTTTTATGCGTGCAAAATGATTTTCAGAGCGAGAGAAGCACTTTTTGAACAACAATGTGATTCTGACTTTACAATGTTGATATTGCTCAAAACTAATGGAATTCACTCCCAAATGGTGGTTTATGCTTAAATAACCCTTTTGTAAGCATAATAACACGTTTGCATTGAAAGGAACAGAAATATCAACTGTTCTAGTTTTTATGTGTGCAAAATGCTTTTCAGAGCGAGAGAAGCACTTTTTGACCAACAATGTGATTCTGACCTTTCAATGTTGATATTGCTCAAAACGAGTGGAATTCACTACCAAATGGTGGTTTATGCTTAAAAAACCCTTTTGTAAGCATAATGACACGTTTGCATTGAAATTAACAGAAATATTCACTTTTCTAGTTTTTATGTGTGCAAAATGCTTTTCAGAGCGAGAGAAGCACTTTTTGACCAACAATGTTATTCTGACCTTACAATGTTGATATTGCTCAAAACTAATGGAATTCACTCCCAAATGGTGGTTTATGCTTCAATAACCCTTTTGTAAGCATAATGACACGTTTGCATTGAAAGGAACAGAAATATTCACTTGTCAAGTTTTTATGCGTGCAAAATGCTTTTCAGAGCGAGAGAAGCACTTTTTGACCAACAATGTGATTCTGACCTTACAATGTTGATATTGCTCAAAACTAATGGAATTCACTCCCAAATGGTGGTTTATGCTTAAATAACCCTTTTGTAAGCATAATAACACGTTTGCATTGAAAGGAACAGAAATATTCACTTTTCTAGTTTTTATGTGTGCAAAATGCTTTTCAGAGCGAGAGAAGCACTTTTTGACCAACAATGTGATTCTGACCTTACAATGTTGATATTGCTCAAGACTTATGGAATTCACTCCCAAATGGTGGTTCATGCTTAAATAACCCTTTTGTAAGCATAATTACACTTTTGAATTGAAAGGAACAGAAATATTCACTTGTCAAGTTTTTATGCGTGCAAAAATGCTTTTCAGAGCGAGAGAAGCACTTTTTGACCAACAATGCGATTCTGACCTTACAATGTTGAAATTGCTCAAAACGAGTTGAATTCACTCCCAAATGGTGGCTTATGCTTCAATAACCCTTTTGTAAGCATAATAACACGTTTGCATTGAAAGGAACAGAAATATTCACTTGTCAAGTTTTTATGCGTGCAAAAATGCTTTTCAGAGCGAGAGAAGCACTTTTTGACCAACAATGCGATTCTGACCTTACAATGTTGAAATTGCTCAAAACGAGTTGAATTCACTCCCAAATGGTGGCTTATGCTTCAATAACCCTTTTGTAAGCATAATAACACGTTTGCATTGAAAGGAACAGAAATATTCACTTTTCAAGTTTTTATGTCTGCAAAATGCTTTTCAGAGCGAGAGAAGCACTTTTTGACCAACAATGTGATTCTGACCTTACAATGTTGATATTGCTCAAAACTAATGGAATTCACTCGCAAATGGTGGTTTATGCTTAAATAACCCTTTTGTAAGCATAATAACACGTTTGCATTGAAAGGAACAGAAATATTCACTTTTCTAGTTTTTATGTGTGCAAAATGCTTTTCAGAGCGAGAGAAGCACTTTTTGACCAACAATGTGATTCTGACCTTACAATGTTGATATTGCTCAAAACTAGTTGAATTCACTCCCAAATGGTGGCTTATGCTTAAATAACCCTTTTGTAAAGATAATAACACGTTTGCATCGAAAGGAACAGAAATATTCACTTTTCTAGTTTTTATGTGTGCAAAATGATTTTCAGAGCGAGAGAAGCACTTTTTGACCAACAATGTGATTCTGACCTTACAATGTTGATATTGCTCAAAACGAATGGAATTCACTCCCAAATGTCGGTTTATGCTTAAATAACCATTTTGTAAGGATAATAACACGTTTGCATTGAAAGGAACAGAACTATTCACTTTTCTAGTTTTTATGTGTGCAAAATGCTTTTCAGAGCGAGAGAAGCACTTTTTGACCAACAATGTGATTCTGACCTTACAATGTTGATATTGCTCAAAACTAATGGAATTCAATCCCAAATGGTGGTTTATGCTTAAATAACCCTTTTGTAAGCATAATAACACGTTTGCATTGAAAGGAACAGAAATAGTCACTTTTCTAGTTTTTATGTGTGCAAAATGCTTTTCAGAGCGAGAGAAGCACTTTTTGACCAACAATGTTATTCTGACCTTACAATGTTGATATTGCTCAAGACTTATGGAATTCACTCCCAAATGGTGGTTTATGCTTAAATAACCCTTTTGTAAGCATAATTACACGTTTGAATTGAAAGGAACAGAAATATTCACTTGTCAAGTTTTTATGCGTGCAAAAATGCTTTTCAGAGCGAGAGAAGCACTTTTTGACCAACAATGCGATTCTGACCATACAATGTTGAAATTGCTCAAAACGAGTTGAATTCACTCCCAAATGTTGGTTTATGCTTAAATAACCATTTTGTAAGGATAATAACGCGTTTGCATTGAAAGGAACAGAACTATTCGCTTTTCTAGTTTTTATGTGTGCAAAATGCTTTTCAGAGCGAGAGAAGCACTTTTTGACCAACAATGTGATTCTGACCTTACAATGTTGATATTGCTCAAAACTAATGGAATTCACTCCCAAATGGTGGTTTATGCTTAAATAACCCTTTTGTAAGCATAATAACACGTTTGCATTGAAAGGAACAGAAATATTCACTTTTCTAGTTTTTATGTGTGCAAAATGCTTTTCAGAGCGAGAGAAGCACTTTTTGACCAACAATGTTATTCTGACCTTACAATGTTGATATTGCTCAAGACTTATGGAATTCACTCCCAAATGGTGGTTTATGCTTAAATAACCCTTTTGTAAGCATAATGACACGTTTGCATTGAAAGGAACAGAAATATTCACTTGTCAAGTTTTTATGCGTGCAAAATGCTTTTCAGAGCGAGAGAAGCACTTTTTGACCAACAATGTGATTCTGACCTTACAATGTTGATATTGCTCAAAACTAGTTGAATTCACTCCCAAATGGTGGCTTATGCTTAAATAACCCTTTTGTAAGCATAATAACACGTTTGCATCGAAAGGAACAGAAATATTCACTTTTCTAGTTTTTATGTGTGCAAAATGATTTTCAGAGCGAGAGAAGCACTTTTTGACCAACAATGTGATTCTGACCTTACAATGTTGATATTGCTCAAAACGAATGGAATTCACTCCCAAATGTTGGTTTATGCTTAAATAACCATTTTGTAAGGATAATAACACGTTTGCATTGAAAGGAACAGAACTATTCACTTTTCTAGTTTTTATGTGTGCAAAATGCTTTTCAGAGCGAGAGAAGCACTTTTTGACCAACAATGTGATTCTGACCTTACAATGTTGATATTGCTCAAAACTAATGGAATTCACTCCCAAATGGTGGTTTATGCTTAAATAACCCTTTTGTAAGCATAATAACACGTTTGCATTGAAAGGAACAGAAATATTCACTTTTCTAGTTTTTATGTGTGCAAAATGCTTTTCAGAGCGAGAGAAGCACTTTTTGACCAACAATGTTATTCTGACCTTACAATGTTGATATTGCTCAAGACTTATGGAATTCACTCCCAAATGGTGGTTTATGCTTAAATAACCCTTTTGTAAGCATAATTACACGTTTGAATTGAAAGGAACAGAAATATTCACTTGTCAAGTTTTTATGCGTGCAAAAATGCTTTTCAGAGCGAGAGAAGCACTTTTTGACCAACAATGCGATTCTGACCATACAATGTTGAAATTGCTCAAAACGAGTTGAATTCACTCCCAAATGTTGGTTTATGCTTAAATAACCATTTTGTAAGGATAATAACACGTTTGCATTGAAAGGAACAGAACTATTCGCTTTTCTAGTTTTTATGTGTGCAAAATGCTTTTCAGAGCGAGAGAAGCACTTTTTGACCAACAATGTGATTCTGACCTTACAATGTTGATATTGCTCAAAACTAATGGAATTCACTCCCAAATGGTGGTTTATGCTTAAATAACCCTTTTGTAAGCATAATAACACGTTTGCATTGAAAGGAACAGAAATATTCACTTTTCTAGTTTTTATGTGTGCAAAATGCTTTTCAGAGCGAGAGAAGCACTTTTTGACCAACAATGTTATTCTGACCTTACAATGTTGATATTGCTCAAGACTTATGGAATTCACTCCCAAATGGTGGTTTATGCTTAAATAACCCTTTTGTAAGCATAATTACACGTTTGAATTGAAAGGAACAGAAATATTCACTTGTCAAGTTTTTATGCGTGCAAAAATGCTTTTCAGAGCGAGAGAAGCACTTTTTGACCAACAATGCGATTCTGACCATACAATGTTGAAATTGCTCAAAACGAGTTGAATTCACTCCCAAATGGTGGCTTATGCTTCAATAACCCTTTTGTAAGCATAATAACACGTTTGCATTGAAAGGAACAGAAATATTCACTTTTCAAGTTTTTATGTGTGCAAAATGCTTTTCAGAGCGAGAGAAGCACTTTTTGACCAACAATGTGATTCTGACCTTACAATGTTGATATTGCTCAAAACTAATGGAATTCACTCCCAAATGGTGGTTTATGCTTAAATAACCCTTTTGTAAGGATAATAACGCGTTTGCATTGAAAGGAACAGAACTATTCGCTTTTCTAGTTTTTATGTGTGCAAAATGCTTTTCAGAGCGAGAGAAGCACTTTTTGACCAACAATGTGATTCTGACCTTACAATGTTGATATTGCTCAAAACTAATGGAATTCACTCCCAAATGGTGGTTTATGCTTAAATAACCCTTTTGTAAGCATAATAACACGTTTGCATTGAAAGGAACAGAAATATTCACTTTTCTAGTTTTTATGTGTGCAAAATGCTTTTCAGAGCGAGAGAAGCACTTTTTGACCAACAATGTTATTCTGACCTTACAATGTTGATATTGCTCAAGACTTATGGAATTCACTCCCAAATGGTGGTTTATGCTTAAATAACCCTTTTGTAAGCATAATGACACGTTTGCATTGAAAGGAACAGAAATATTCACTTGTCAAGTTTTTATGCGTGCAAAATGCTTTTCAGAGCGAGAGAAGCACTTTTTGACCAACAATGTGATTCTGACCTTACAATGTTGATATTGCTCAAAACTAGTTGAATTCACTCCCAAATGGTGGCTTATGCTTAAATAACCCTTTTGTAAGCATAATAACACGTTTGCATCGAAAGGAACAGAAATATTCACTTTTCTAGTTTTTATGTGTGCAAAATGATTTTCAGAGCGAGAGAAGCACTTTTTGACCAACAATGTGATTCTGACCTTACAATGTTGATATTGCTCAAAACGAATGGAATTCACTCCCAAATGTTGGTTTATGCTTAAATAACCATTTTGTAAGGATAATAACACGTTTGCATTGAAAGGAACAGAACTATTCACTTTTCTAGTTTTTATGTGTGCAAAATGCTTTTCAGAGCGAGAGAAGCACTTTTTGACCAACAATGTGATTCTGACCTTACAATGTTGATATTGCTCAAAACTAATGGAATTCACTCCCAAATGGTGGTTTATGCTTAAATAACCCTTTTGTAAGCATAATAACACGTTTGCATTGAAAGGAACAGAAATATTCACTTTCTAGTTTTTATGTGTGCAAAATGCTTTTCAGAGCGAGAGAAGCACTTTTTGACCAACAATGTTATTCTGACCTTACAATGTTGATATTGCTCAAGACTTATGGAATTCACTCCCAAATGGTGGTTTATGCTTAAATAACCCTTTTGTAAGCATAATTACACGTTTGAATTGAAAGGAATAGAAATATTCACTTGTCAAGTTTTTATTTGTGCAAAATGCCTTTCAGAGCGAGAGAAGCACTTTTTGACCAACAATGTGATTCTGACCTTACAATGTTGATATTGCTCAAAACTAATGGACTTCACTCCCAAATGGTGGTTTATGCTTGAATAACCCTTTTGTAAGCATAATAACACGTTTGCATTGAAAGGAACAGAAATATTCACTTTTCTAGTTTTTATGTGTGCAAAATGCTTTTCAGAGCGAGAGAAGCACTTTTTGACCAACAATGTGATTCTGACCTTTCAATGTTGATATTGCTCAAAACGAGTGGAATTCACTCCCAAATGGTGGTTTATGCTTAAAAAACCCTTTTGTAAGCATAAGGACACGTTTGCATTGAAATTAACAGAAATATTCACTTTTCTAGTTTTTATGTGTGCAAAATGCTTTTCAGAGCGAGAGAAGCACTTTTTGACCAACAATGTTATTCTGACCTTACAATGTTGATATTGCTCAAAACTGATGGAATTTACTCCCAAATGGTGGTTTATGCTTAAATAACCCTTTTGTAAGCATAATAACACGTTTGAATTGAAAGGAACAGAAATATTCACTTGTCAAGTTTTTATGTGTGCAAAATGCCTTTCAGAGCGAGAGAAGCACTTTTTGACCAACAATGTGATTCTGACCTTACAATGTTGATATTGCTCAAAACTAATGGACTTCAATCCCAAATGGTGGTTTATGCTTAAATAACCCTTTTGTAAGCATAATAACACGTTTGCATTGAAAGGAACAGAAATATTCACTTTTCTAGTTTTTATGTGAGCAAAATGCTTTTCAGAGCGAGAGAAGCACTTTTTGACCAACAATGTTATTCTGACCTTACAATGTTGATATTGCTCAAGACTTATGGAATTCACTCCCAAATGGTGGTTTATGCTTAAATAACCCTTTTGTAAGCATAATTACACGTTTGAATTGAAAGGAACAGAAATATTCACTTGTCAAGTTTTTATGCGTGCAAAAATGCTTTTCAGAGCGAGAGAAGCACTTTTTGACCAACAATGCGATTCTGACCATACAATGTTGAAATTGCTCAAAACGAGTTGAATTCACTCCCAAATGGTGGCTTATGCTTCAATAACCCTTTTGTAAGCATAATAACACGTTTGCATTGAAAGGAACAGAAATATTCACTTTTCAAGTTTTTATGTGTGCAAAATGCTTTTCAGAGCGAGAGAAGCACTTTTTGACCAACAATGTGATTCTGACCTTACAATGTTGATATTGCTCAAAACTAATGGAATTCACTCCCAAATGGTGGTTTATGCTTAAATAACCCTTTTGTAAGCATAATAACACGTTTGCATTGAAAGGAACAGAACTATTCACTTTTCTAGTTTTTATGTGTGCAAAATGCTTTTCAGAGCGAGAGAAGCACTTTTTGACCAACAATGTGATTCTGACCTTACAATGTTGATATTGCTCAAAACTAATGGAATTCACTCCCAAATGGTGGTTTATGCTTAAATAACCCTTTTGTAAGCATAATAACACGTTTGCATTGAAAGGAACAGAAATAATCACTTTTCTAGTTTTTATGTGTGCAAAATGCTTTTCAGAGCGAGAGAAGCACATTTTGACCAACAATGCGATTCTAACCTCACAATGTTGATATTGCTCAAAACTAATGGAATTCACTCCCAAATGGTGGTTTATGCTTAAATAACCCTTTATGTAAGCATAATGACACGTTTGCATTGAAAGGAACAGAAATATTCACTTGTCAAGTTTTTATGCGTGCAAAATGCTTTTCAGAGTGAGAGAAGCACTTTTTGACCAACAATGCGATTCTGACCTTACAATGTTGAAATTGCTCAAAACGAGTTGAATTCACTCCCAAATGGTGGCTTATGCTTAAATAACCCTTTTGTAAGCATAATAACACGTTTGCATTGAAATTAACAGAAATATTCACTTTTCTAGTTTTTATGTGTGCAAAATGCTTTTCAGAGCGAGAGAAGCACTTTTTGACCAACAATGTTATTCTGACCTTACAATGTTGATATTGCTCAAAACTGATGGAATTTACTCCCAAATGGTGGTTTATGCTTAAATAACCCTTTTGTAAGCATAATAACACGTTTGAATTGAAAGGAACAGAAATATTCACTTGTCGTGCAAAATGCCTTTCAGAGCGAGAGAAGCACTTTTTGACCAACAATGTGATTCTGACCTTACAATGTTGATATTGCTCAAAACTAATGGACTTCACTCCCAAATGGTGGTTTATGCTTAAATAACCCTTTTGTAAGCATAATAACACGTTTGCATTGAAAGGAACAGAAATATTCACTTTTCTAGTTTTTATGTGTGCAAAATGCTTTTCAGAGCGAGAGAAGCACTTTTTGACCAACAATGTGATTCTGGACCTTTCAATGTTGATATTGCTCAAAACGAGTGGAATTCACTCCCCAAATGGTGGTTTATGCTTAAAAAACCCTTTTTAAGCATAATTACACGTTTGCATTGAAATTAACAGAAATATTCACTTTTCTAGTTTGTATGTATGCAAATGCTTTTCAGAGCGAGAGAAGCACTTTTTGACCAACAATGTTATTCTGACCTTACAATGTTGATATTGCTCAAAAACTGATGGAATTTACTCCCAAATGGTGGTCTATGCGTTAAATAACCCTTTTGTAAGCATAATAACACGTTTGAATTGAAAGGAACAGAAATATTCACTTGTCAAGTTTTTATGTGTGCAAAATGCTTTTCAGAGCGGAGAGAAGCACTTTTTGACCAACAATGCGATTCTCTCTCACTCCCAAATGGTGGTTTATGCTTAAAAAACCCTTTTTAAGCATAATTACACGTTTGCATTGAAATTAACAGAAATATTCACTTTTCTAGTTTGTATGTATGCAAAATGCTTTTCAGAGCGAGAGAAGCACTTTTTGACCAACAATGTTATTCTGACCTTACAATGTTGATATTGCTCAAAACTGATGGAATTTACTCCCAAATGGTGGTCTATGCTTAAATAACCCTTTTTGTAAGCATAATAACACGTTTGAATTGAAAGGAACAGAAATATTCACTTGTCAAGTTTTTATGTGTGCAAAATGCTTTTCAGAGCGAGAGAAGCACTTTTTGACCAACAATGCGATTCTAACCTCACAATGTTGATATTGCTCAAAACTAATGGAATTCACTCCCAAATGGTGGTTTATGCTTAAATAACCCTTTTGTAAGCATAATGACACGTTTGCATTGAAAGGAACAGAAATATTCACTTGTCAAGTTTTTATGCGTGCAAAATGCTTTTCAGAGCGAGAGAAGCACTTTTTGAACAACAATGTGATTCTGACTTTACAATGTTGATATTGCTCAAAACTAATGGAATTCACTCCCAAATGGTGGTTTATGCTTAAATAACCCTTTTGTAAGCATAATAACACGTTTGCATTGAAAGGAACAGAAATATCAACTGTTCTAGTTTTTATGTGTGCAAAATGCTTTCAGAGCGAGAGAAGCACTTTTTGACCAACAATGTGATTCTGACCTTTCAATGTTGATATTGCTCAAAACGAGTGGAATTCACTCCCAAATGGTGGTTTATGCTTAAAGAACCCTTTTGTAAGCATAATGACACGTTTGCATTGAAATTAACAGAAATATTCACTTTTCTAGTTTTTATGTGTGCAAAATGCTTTTCAGAGCGAGAGAAGCACTTTTTGACCGAACAATGTTATTCTGACCTTACAATGTTGATATTGCTCAAAACTGATGGAATTTACTCCCAAATGGTGGTTTATGCTTAAATAACCCTTTTGTAAGCATAATAACACGTTTGAATTGAAAGGAACAGAAATATTCACTTGTCAAGTTTTTATGTGTGCAAAATGCTTTTCAGAGCGAGGAGAAGCACTTTTTGACCACAATGCGATTCTAACCTCACAATGTTGATATTGGTCAAAACTAATGGAATTCACTCCCCAAATGGTGGTTTATGCTTCAATAACCCATTTGTAAGCATAATGACACGTTTGCATTGAAAGGAACAGAAATATTCACTTGTCAAGTTTTTATGAGTGCAAAATGCTTTTCAGAGCGAGAGAAGCACTTTTTGACCAACAATGTGATTCTGACCTTACAATGTTGATATTGCTCAAAACTAATGGAATTCACTCCCAAATGGTGGTTTATGCTTAAATAACCCTTTTGTAAGCATAATAACACGTTTGCATTGAAAGGGAACAGAAATATTCACTTTTCTAGTTTTTATGTGTGCAAAATGCTTTTCAGAGCGAGAGAAGCACTTTTTGACCAACAATGTGATTCTGACCTTTCAATGTTGATATTGCTCAAAACGAGTGGAATTCACTCCCAAATGGTGGTTTATGCTTAAAAAACCCTTTTGTAAGCATAATTACACGTTTGCATTGAAATTAACAGAAATATTCACTTTTCTAGTTTTTATGTGTGCAAAATGCTTTTCAGAGCGAGGAGAAGCACTTTTTGACCAACAATGTTATTCTGACCTTACAATGTTGATATTGCTCAAAACTGATGGAATTTACTCCCCAAATGGTGGGTCTATGCTTAAATAACCCTTTTGTAAGCATAATAACACGTTTGAAATGAAAGGAACAGAAATATTCACTTGTCAAGTTTTTATGTGTGCAAAATGCTTTTCAGAGCGAGAGAGAAGCACTTTTTGACCAACAATGCGATTCTAACCTCACAATGTTGATATTGCTCAAAACTAATGGAATTCAATCCCAAATGGTGGTTTATGCTTAAATAACCCTTTTGTAAGCATAATGACACGTTTGCATTGAAAGGAAAAGAAATATTCACTTGTCAAGATTTTATGCGTGCAAAATGCTTTTCAGAGCGAGAGAAGCACTTTTTGAACAACAATTTGATTCTGACTTTACAATGTTGATATTGCTCAAAACTAATGGAATTCACTCCCAAATGGTGGTTTATGCTTAAATAACCCTTTTTTAAGCATAATAACATGTTTGCATTGAAAGGAACAGAAATATTCACTTTTCTAGTTTTTATGTGTGCAAAATGCTTTTCAGAGCGAGAGAAGCACTTTTTGACCAACAATGTGATTCTGACCTTACAATGTTGATATTGCTCAAAACTGATGGAATTTACTCCCAAATGGTGGTTTATGCTTAAATAACCCTTTTGTAAGCATAATTACACGTTTGCATTGAAAGAAACAGAAATATTCACTTGTCAAGTTTTTATGCGTGCAAAATGCTTTTCAGAGAGAGAGAAGCACTTTTTGACCAACAATGCTATTCTGGCCTTACAATGTTGATATTGCTCAAAACGAATGGAATTCACTCCCAAATGGTGGTTTATGCTTAAATAACCCCTTTGTAAGCATAATGACACGTTTGCATTGAATGGAACAGAAATATTCACTTGTCAAGTTTTTATGCGTGCAAAATACTTTTCAGAGCGAGAGAAGCACTTTTTGACCAACAATGTGATTCTGACTTTACAATGTTGATATTGCTCAAAACTAATGGAATTCACTCCCAAATGGTGGTTTATGCTTAAATAACCCTTTTGTAAGCATAATAACACGTTTGCATTGAAAGGAACAGAAATATTCACTTGTCAAGTTTTTATGCGTGCAAAATGCTTTTCAGAGTGAGAGAAGCACTTTTTGACCAACAATGCGATTCTGACCTTACAATGTTGAAATTGCTCAAAACGAGTTGAATTCACTCCCAAATGGTGGCATATGCTTAAATAACCCTTTTGTAAGCATAATAACACGTTTGCATTGAAATTAACAGAAATATTCACTTTTCTAGTTTTTATGTGTGCAAAATGCTTTTCAGAGCGAGAGAAGCACTTTTTGACCAACAATGTTATTCTGACCTTACAATGTTGATATTGCTCAAAACTGATGGAATTTACTCCCAAATGGTGGTTTATGCTTAAATAACCCTTTTGTAAGCATAATAACACGTTTGAATTGAAAGGAACAGAAATATTCACTTGTCAAGTTTTTATGTATGCAAAATGCCTTTCAGAGCGAGAGAAGCACTTTTTGACCAACAATGTGATTCTGACCTTTCAATGTTGATATTGCTCAAAACGAGTGGAATTCACTCCCAAATGGTGGTTTATGCTTAAAGAACCCTTTTGTAAGCATAATGACACGTTTGCATTGAAATTAACAGAAATATTCACTTTTCTAGTTTTTATGTGTGCAAAATGCTTTTCAGAGCGAGAGAAGCACTTTTTGACCAACAATGTTATTCTGACCTTACAATGTTGATATTGCTCAAAACTGATGGAATTTACTCCCAAATGGTGGTTTATGCTTAAATAACCCTTTTGTAAGCATAATAACACGTTTGAATTGAAAGGAACAGAAATATTCACTTGTCAAGTTTTTATGTGTGCAAAATGCTTTTCAGAGCGAGAGAAGCACTTTTTGACCAACAATGCGATTCTAACCTCACAATGTTGATATTGGTCAAAACTAATGGAATTCACTCCCAAATGGTGGTTTATGCTTCAATAACCCATTTGTAAGCATAATGACACGTTTGCATTGAAAGGAACAGAAATATTCACTTGTCAAGTTTTTATGCGTGCAAAATGCTTTTCAGAGCGAGAGAAGCACTTTTTGACCAACAATGTGATTCTGACCTTACAATGTTGATATTGCTCAAAACTAATGGAATTCACTCCCAAATGGTGGTTTATGCTTAAATAACCCTTTTGTAAGCATAATAACACGTTTGCATTGAAAGGAACAGAAATATTCACTTTTCTAGTTTTTATGTGTGCAAAATGCTTTTCAGAGCGAGAGAAGCACTTTTTGACCAACAATGTGATTCTGACCTTTCAATGTTGATATTGCTCAAAACGAGTGGAATTCACTCCCAAATGGTGGTTTATGCTTAAAAAACCCTTTTGTAAGCATAATTACACGTTTGCATTGAAATTAACAGAAATATTCACTTTTCTAGTTTTTATGTGTGCAAAATGCTTTTCAGAGCGAGAGAAGCACTTTTTGACCAACAATGTTATTCTGACCTTACAATGTTGATATTGCTCAAAACTGATGGAATTTACTCCCAAATGGTGGTCTATGCTTAAATAACCCTTTTGTAAGCATAATAACACGTTTGAATTGAAAGGAACAGAAATATTCACTTGTCAAGTTTTTATGTGTGCAAAATGCTTTTCAGAGCGAGAGAAGCACTTTTTGACCAACAATGCGATTCTAACCTCACAATGTTGATATTGCTCAAAACTAATGGAATTCAATCCCAAATGGTGGTTTATGCTTAAATAACCCTTTTGTAAGCATAATGACACGTTTGCATTGAAAGGAAAAGAAATATTCACTTGTCAAGATTTTATGCGTGCAAAATGCTTTTCAGAGCGAGAGAAGCACTTTTTGAACAACAATTTGATTCTGACTTTACAATGTTGATATTGCTCAAAACTAATGGAATTCACTCCCAAATGGTGGTTTATGCTTAAATAACCCTTTTTTAAGCATAATAACATGTTTGCATTGAAAGGAACAGAAATATTCACTTTTCTAGTTTTTATGTGTGCAAAATGCTTTTCAGAGCGAGAGAAGCACTTTTTGACCAACAATGTGATTCTGACCTTACAATGTTGATATTGCTCAAAACTGATGGAATTTACTCCCAAATGGTGGTTTATGCTTAAATAACCCTTTTGTAAGCATAATTACACGTTTGCATTGAAAGAAACAGAAATATTCACTTGTCAAGTTTTTATGCGTGCAAAATGCTTTTCAGAGAGAGAGAAGCACTTTTTGACCAACAATGCTATTCTGGCCTTACAATGTTGATATTGCTCAAAACGAATGGAATTCACTCCCAAATGGTGGTTTATGCTTAAATAACCCCTTTGTAAGCATAATGACACGTTTGCATTGAATGGAACAGAAATATTCACTTGTCAAGTTTTTATGCGTGCAAAATACTTTTCAGAGCGAGAGAAGCACTTTTTGACCAACAATGTGATTCTGACTTTACAATGTTGATATTGCTCAAAACTAATGGAATTCACTCCCAAATGGTGGTTTATGCTTAAATAACCCTTTTGTAAGCATAATAACACGTTTGCATTGAAAGGAACAGAAATATCAACTGTTCTAGTTTTTATGTGTGCAAAATGCTTTTCAGAGCGAGAGAAGCACTTTTTGACCAACAATGTGATTCTGACCTTTCAATGTTGATATTGCTCAAAACGAGTGGAATTCACTCCCAAATGGTGGTTTATGCTTAAAAAACCCTTTTATAAGCATAATGACACGTTTGCATTGAAATTAACAGAAATGTTCACTTTTCTAGGTTTTATGTGTGCAAAATGCTTTTCAGAGCGAGAGAAGCACTTTTTGACCAACAATGTTATTCTGACCTTACAATGTTGATATTGCTCAAAACTGATGGAATTTACTCCCAAATGGTGGTTTATGCTTAAATAACCCTTTTGTAAGCATAATAACACGTTTGAATTGAAACGAACAGAAATATTCACTTGTCAAGTTTTTATGTGTGCAAAATGCTTTTCAGAGCGAGAGAAGCACTTTTTGACCAACAATGCGATTCTAACCTCACAATGTTGATATTGCTCAAAACTAATGGAATTCACTCCCAAATGGTGGTTTATGCTTCAATAACCCTTTTGTAAGCATAATGACACGTTTGCATTGAAAGGAACAGAAATATTCACTTGTCAAGTTTTTATGCGTGCAAAATGCTTTTCAGAGCGAGAGAAGCACTTTTTGACCAACAATGTGATTCTGACCTTACAATGTTGATATTGCTCAAAACTAATGGAATTCACTCCCAAATGGTAGTTTATGCTTAAATAACCCTTTTGTAAGCATAATTACACGTTTGAATTGAAAGGAACAGAAATATTCACTTGTCAAGTTTTTATGCGTGCAAAAATGCTTTTCAGAGCGAGAGAAGCACTTTTTGACCAACAATGCGATTCTGACCATACAATGTTGAAATTGCTCAAAACGAGTTGAATTCACTCCCAAATGGTGGCTTATGCTTCAATAACCCTTTTGTAAGCATAATAACTCGTTTGCATTGAAAGGAACAGAAATATTCACTTTTCAAGTTTTTATGTGTGCAAAATGCTTTTCAGAGCGAGAGAAGCACTTTTTGACCAACAATGTGATTCTGACCTTACAATGTTGATATTGCTCAAAACTAATGGAATTCACTCCCAAATGGTGGTTTATGCTTAAATAACCCTTTTGTAAGCATAATAACACGTTTGCATTGAAAGGAACAGAAATATTCACTTGTCAAGTTTTTATGCGTGCAAAATGCTTTTCAGAGTGAGAGAAGCACTTTTTGACCAACAATGCGATTCTCTCTCACTCCCAAATGGTGGTTTATGCTTAAAAAACCCTTTTTAAGCATAATTACACGTTTGCATTGAAATTAACAGAAATATTCACTTTTCTAGTTTGTATGTATGCAAAATGCTTTTCAGAGCGAGAGAAGCAC
This sequence comes from Pollachius pollachius, assembly GCF_949987615.1. NCBI lineage: Eukaryota > Metazoa > Chordata > Actinopteri > Gadiformes > Gadidae > Pollachius > Pollachius pollachius. The sequence continues at coordinate 20,892,289 of NC_136946.1, read as the reverse complement.
TTTTTGACCAACAATGTTATTCTGACCTTACAATGTTGATATTGCTCAAAACTGATGGAATTTACTCCCAAATGGTGGTCTATGCTTAAATAACCCTTTTGTAAGCATAATAACACGTTTGAATTGAAAGGAACAGAAATATTCACTTGTCAAGTTTTTATGTGTGCAAAATGCTTTTCAGAGCGAGAGAAGCACTTTTTGACCAACAATGCGATTCTAACCTCACAATGTTGATATTGCTCAAAACTAATGGAATTCACTCCCAAATGGTGGTTTATGCTTCAATAACCCTTTTGTAAGCATAATGACACGTTTGCATTGAAAGGAACAGAAATATTCACTTGTCAAGTTTTTATGCGTGCAAAATGCTTTTCAGAGCGAGAGAAGCACTTTTTGAACAACAATGTGATTCTGACTTTACAATGTTGATATTGCTCAAAACTAATGGAATTCACTCCCAAATGGTGGTTTATGCTTAAATAACCCTTTTGTAAGCATAATAACACGTTTGCATTGAAAGGAACAGAAATATCAACTGTTCTAGTTTTTATGTGTGCAAAATGCTTTTCAGAGCGAGAGAAGCACTTTTTGACCAACAATGTGATTCTGACCTTTCAATGTTGATATTGCTCAAAACGAGTGGAATTCACTCCCAAATGGTGGTTTATGCTTAAAGAACCCTTTTGTAAGCATAATGACACGTTTGCATTGAAATTAACAGAAATATTCACTTTTCTACTTTTTATGTGTGCAAAATGCTTTTCAGAGCGAGAGAAGCACTTTTTGACCAACAATGTTATTCTGACCTTACAATGTTGATATTGCTCAAAACTGATGGAATTTACTCCCAAATGGTGGTTTATGCTTAAATAACCCTTTTGTAAGCATAATAACACGTTTGAATTGAAAGGAACAGAAATATTCACTTGTCAAGTTTTTATGTGTGCAAAATGCTTTTCAGAGCGAGAGAAGCACTTTTTGACCAACAATGCGATTCTAACCTCACAATGTTGATATTGGTCAAAACTAATGGAATTCACTCCCAAATGGTGGTTTATGCTTCAATAACCCTTTTGTAAGCATAATGACACGTTTGCATTGAAAGGAACAGAAATATTCACTTGTCAAGTTTTTATGCGTGCAAAATGCTTTTCAGAGCGAGAGAAGCACTTTTTGACCAACAATGTGATTCTGACCTTACAATGTTGATATTGCTCAAAACTAATGGAATTCACTCCCAAATGGTGGTTTATGCTTAAATAACCCTTTTGTAAGCATAATAACACGTTTGCATTGAAAGGAACAGAAATATCAACTGTTCTAGTTTTTATGTGTGCAAAATGCTTTTCAGAGCGAGAGAAGCACTTTTTGACCAACAATGTGATTCTGACCTTTCAATGTTGATATTGCTCAAAACGAGTGGAATTCACTCCCAAATGGTGGTTTATGCTTAAAGAACCCTTTTGTAAGCATAATGACACGTTTGCATTGAAATTAACAGAAATATTCACTTTTCTAGTTTTTATGTGTGCAAAATGCTTTTCAGAGCGAGAGAAGCACTTTTTGACCAACAATGTTATTCTGACCTTACAATGTTGATATTGCTCAAAACTGATGGAATTTACTCCCAAATGGTGGTTAATGCTTAAATAACCCTTTTGTAAGCATAATAACACGTTTGAATTGAAAGGAACAGAAATATTCACTTGTCAAGTTTTTATGTGTGCAAAATGCTTTTCAGAGCGAGAGAAGCACTTTTTGACCAACAATGCGATTCTAACCTCACAATGTTGATATTGGTCAAAACTAATGGAATTCACTCCCAAATGGTGGTTTATGCTTCAATAACCCATTTGTAAGCATAATGACACGTTTGCATTGAAAGGAACAGAAATATTCACTTGTCAAGTTTTTATGCGTGCAAAATGCTTTTCAGAGCGAGAGAAGCACTTTTTGACCAACAATGTGATTCTGACCTTACAATGTTGATATTGCTCAAAACTAATGGAATTCACTCCCAAATGGTGGTTTATGCTTAAATAACCCTTTTGTAAGCATAATAACACGTTTGCATTGAAAGGAACAGAAATATTCACTTTTCTAGTTTTTATGTGTGCAAAATGCTTTTCAGAGCGAGAGAAGCACTTTTTGACCAACAATGTGATTCTGACCTTTCAATGTTGATATTGCTCAAAACGAGTGGAATTCACTCCCAAATGGTGGTTTATGCTTAAAAAACCCTTTTGTAAGCATAATTACACGTTTGCATTGAAATTAACAGAAATATTCACTTTTCTAGTTTTTATGTGTGCAAAATGCTTTTCAGAGCGAGAGAAGCACTTTTTGACCAACAATGTTATTCTGACCTTACAATGTTGATATTGCTCAAAACTGATGGAATTTACTCCCAAATGGTGGTCTATGCTTAAATAACCCTTTTGTAAGCATAATAACACGTTTGAATTGAAAGGAACAGAAATATTCACTTGTCAAGTTTTTATGTGTGCAAAATGCTTTTCAGAGCGAGAGAAGCACTTTTTGACCAACAATGCGATTCTAACCTCACAATGTTGATATTGCTCAAAACTAATGGAATTCACTCCCAAATGGTGGTTTATGCTTAAATAACCCTTTTTTAAGCATAATAACATGTTTGCATTGAAAGGAACAGAAATATTCACTTTTCTAGTTTTTATGTGTGCAAAATGCTTTTCAGAGCGAGAGAAGCACTTTTTGACCAACAATGTGATTCTGACCTTACAATGTTGATATTGCTCAAAACTGATGGAATTTACTCCCAAATGGTGGTTTATGCTTAAATAACCCTTTTGTAAGCATAATTACACGTTTGCATTGAAAGAAACAGAAATATTCACTTGTCAAGTTTTTATGCGTGCAAAATGCTTTTCAGAGAGAGAGAAGCACTTTTTGACCAACAATGCTATTTTGGCCTTACAATGTTGATATTGCTCAAAACGAATGGAATTCACTCCCAAATGGTGGTTTATGCTTAAATAACCCCTTTGTAAGCATAATGACACGTTTGCATTGAATGGAACAGAAATATTCACTTGTCAAGTTTTTATGCGTGCAAAATACTTTTCAGAGCGAGAGAAGCACTTTTTGACCAACAATGTGATTCTGACTTTACAATGTTGATATTGCTCAAAACTAATGGAATTCACTCCCAAATGGTGGTTTATGCTTAAATAACCCTTTTGTAAGCATAATAACACGTTTGCATTGAAAGGAACAGAAATATCAACTGTTCTAGTTTTTATGTGTGCAAAATGCTTTTCAGAGCGAGAGAAGCACTTTTTGACCAACAATGTGATTCTGACCTTTCAATGTTGATATTGCTCAAAACGAGTGGAATTCACTCCCAAATGGTGGTTTATGCTTAAAAAACCCTTTTATAAGCATAATGACACGTTTGCATTGAAATTAACAGAAATATTCACTTTTCTAGGTTTTATGTGTGCAAAATGCTTTTCAGAGCGAGAGAAGCACTTTTTGACCAACAATGTTATTCTGACCTTACAATGTTGATATTGCTCAAAACTGATGGAATTTACTCCCAAATGGTGGTTTATGCTTAAATAACCCTTTTGTAAGCATAATAACACGTTTGAATTGAAAGGAACAGAAATATTCACTTGTCAAGTTTTTATGTGTGCAAAATGCTTTTCAGAGCGAGAGAAGCACTTTTTGACCAACAATGCGATTCTAACCTCACAATGTTGATATTGCTCAAAACTAATGGAATTCACTCCCAAATGGTGGTTTATGCTTCAATAACCCTTTTGTAAGCATAATGACACGTTTGCATTGAAAGGAACAGAAATATTCACTTGTCAAGTTTTTATGTGTGCAAAATGCTTTTCAGAGCGAGAGAAGCACTTTTTGACCAACAATGTGATTCTGACCTTACAATGTTGATATTGCTCAAAACTAATGGAATTCACTCCCAAATGGTAGTTTATGCTTAAATAACCCTTTTGTAAGCATAATTACACGTTTGAATTGAAAGGAACAGAAATATTCACTTGTCAAGTTTTTATGCGTGCAAAAATGCTTTTCAGAGCGAGAGAAGCACTTTTTGACCAACAATGCGATTCTGACCATACAATGTTGAAATTGCTCAAAACGAGTTGAATTCACTCCCAAATGGTGGCTTATGCTTCAATAACCCTTTTGTAAGCATAATAACTCGTTTGCATTGAAAGGAACAGAAATATTCACTTTTCAAGTTTTTATGTGTGCAAAATGCTTTTCAGAGCGAGAGAAGCACTTTTTGACCAACAATGTGATTCTGACCTTACAATGTTGATATTGCTCAAAACTAATGGAATTCACTCCCAAATGGTGGTTTATGCTTAAATAACCCTTTTGTAAGCATAATAACACGTTTGCATTGAAAGGAACAGAAATATTCACTTGTCAAGTTTTTATGCGTGCAAAATGCTTTTCAGAGTGAGAGAAGCACTTTTTGACCAACAATGCGATTCTGACCTTACAATGTTGAAATTGCTCAAAACGAGTTGAATTCACTCCCAAATGGTGGCTTATGCTTAAATAACCCTTTTGTAAGCATAATAACACGTTTGCATTGAAATTAACAGAAATATTCACTTTTCTAGTTTTTATGTGTGCAAAATGCTTTTCAGAGCGAGAGAAGCACTTTTTGACCAACAATGTTATTCTGACCTTACAATGTTGATATTGCTCAAAACTGATGGAATTTACTCCCAAATGGTGGTTTATGCTTAAATAACCCTTTTGTAAGCATAATAACACGTTTGAATTGAAAGGAACAGAAATATTCACTTGTCAAGTTTTTATGTGTGCAAAATGCCTTTCAGAGCGAGAGAAGCACTTTTTGACCAACAATGTGATTCTGACCTTACAATGTTGATATTGCTCAAAACTAATGGACTTCACTCCCAAATGGTGGTTTATGCTTAAATAACCCTTTTGTAAGCATAATAACACGTTTGCATTGAAAGGAACAGAAATATTCACTTTTCTAGTTTTTATGTGTGCAAAATGCTTTTCAGAGCGAGAGAAGCACTTTTTGACCAACAATGTGATTCTGACCTTTCAATGTTGATATTGCTCAAAACGAGTGGAATTCATTCCCAAATGGTGGTTTATGCTTAAAAAACCCTTTTGTAAGCATAATGACACGTTTGCATTGAAATTAACAGAAATATTCACTTTTCTAGTTTTTATGTGTGCAAAATGCTTTTCAGAGCGAGAGAAGCACTTTTTGACCAACAATGTTATTCTGACCTTACAATGTTGATATTGCTCAAAACTGATGGAATTTACTCCCAAATGGTGGTTTATGCTTAAATAACCCTTTTGTAAGCATAATAACACGTTTGAATTGAAAGGAACAGAAATATTCACTTGTCAAGTTTTTATGTGTGCAAAATGCTTTTCAGAGCGAGAGAAGCACTTTTTGACCAACAATGCGATTCTAACCTCACAATGTTGATATTGGTCAAAACTAATGGAATTCACTCCCAAATGGTGGTTTATGCTTCAATAACCCATTTGTAAGCATAATGACACGTTTGCATTGAAAGGAACAGAAATATTCACTTGTCAAGTTTTTATGCGTGCAAAATGCTTTTCAGAGCGAGAGAAGCACTTTTTGACCAACAATGTGATTCTGACCTTACAATGTTGATATTGCTCAAAACTAATGGAATTCACTCCCAAATGGTGGTTTATGCTTAAATAACCCTTTTGTAAGCATAATAACACGTTTGCATTGAAAGGAACAGAAATATTCACTTTTCTAGTTTTTATGTGTGCAAAATGCTTTTCAGAGCGAGAGAAGCACTTTTTGACCAACAATGTGATTCTGACCTTTCAATGTTGATATTGCTCAAAACGAGTGGAATTCACTCCCAAATGGTGGTTTATGCTTAAAAAACCCTTTTGTAAGCATAATTACACGTTTGCATTGAAATTAACAGAAATATTCACTTTTCTAGTTTTTATGTGTGCAAAATGCTTTTCAGAGCGAGAGAAGCACTTTTTGACCAACAATGTTATTCTGACCTTACAATGTTGATATTGCTCAAAACTGATGGAATTTACTCCCAAATGGTGGTCTATGCTTAAATAACCCTTTTGTAAGCATAATAACACGTTTGAATTGAAAGGAACAGAAATATTCACTTGTCAAGTTTTTATGTGTGCAAAATGCTTTTCAGAGCGAGAGAAGCACTTTTTGACCAACAATGCGATTCTAACCTCACAATGTTGATATTGCTCAAAACTAATGGAATTCACTCCCAAATGGTGGTTTATGCTTAAATAACCCTTTTTTAAGCATAATAACATGTTTGCATTGAAAGGAACAGAAATATTCACTTTTCTAGTTTTTATGTGTGCAAAATGCTTTTCAGAGCGAGAGAAGCACTTTTTGACCAACAATGTGATTCTGACCTTACAATGTTGATATTGCTCAAAACTGATGGAATTTACTCCCAAATGGTGGTTTATGCTTAAATAACCCTTTTGTAAGCATAATTACACGTTTGCATTGAAAGAAACAGAAATATTCACTTGTCAAGTTTTTATGCGTGCAAAATGCTTTTCAGAGAGAGAGAAGCACTTTTTGACCAACAATGCTATTTTGGCCTTACAATGTTGATATTGCTCAAAACGAATGGAATTCACTCCCAAATGGTGGTTTATGCTTAAATAACCCCTTTGTAAGCATAATGACACGTTTGCATTGAATGGAACAGAAATATTCACTTGTCAAGTTTTTATGCGTGCAAAATACTTTTCAGAGCGAGAGAAGCACTTTTTGACCAACAATGTGATTCTGACTTTACAATGTTGATATTGCTCAAAACTAATGGAATTCACTCCCAAATGGTGGTTTATGCTTAAATAACCCTTTTGTAAGCATAATAACACGTTTGCATTGAAAGGAACAGAAATATCAACTGTTCTAGTTTTTATGTGTGCAAAATGCTTTTCAGAGCGAGAGAAGCACTTTTTGACCAACAATGTGATTCTGACCTTTCAATGTTGATATTGCTCAAAACGAGTGGAATTCACTCCCAAATGGTGGTTTATGCTTAAAAAACCCTTTTATAAGCATAATGACACGTTTGCATTGAAATTAACAGAAATATTCACTTTTCTAGGTTTTATGTGTGCAAAATGCTTTTCAGAGCGAGAGAAGCACTTTTTGACCAACAATGTTATTCTGACCTTACAATGTTGATATTGCTCAAAACTGATGGAATTTACTCCCAAATGGTGGTTTATGCTTAAATAACCCTTTTGTAAGCATAATAACACGTTTGAATTGAAAGGAACAGAAATATTCACTTGTCAAGTTTTTATGTGTGCAAAATGCTTTTCAGAGCGAGAGAAGCACTTTTTGACCAACAATGCGATTCTAACCTCACAATGTTGATATTGCTCAAAACTAATGGAATTCACTCCCAAATGGTGGTTTATGCTTCAATAACCCTTTTGTAAGCATAATGACACGTTTGCATTGAAAGGAACAGAAATATTCACTTGTCAAGTTTTTATGTGTGCAAAATGCTTTTCAGAGCGAGAGAAGCACTTTTTGACCAACAATGTGATTCTGACCTTACAATGTTGATATTGCTCAAAACTAATGGAATTCACTCCCAAATGGTAGTTTATGCTTAAATAACCCTTTTGTAAGCATAATTACACGTTTGAATTGAAAGGAACAGAAATATTCACTTGTCAAGTTTTTATGCGTGCAAAAATGCTTTTCAGAGCGAGAGAAGCACTTTTTGACCAACAATGCGATTCTGACCATACAATGTTGAAATTGCTCAAAACGAGTTGAATTCACTCCCAAATGGTGGCTTATGCTTCAATAACCCTTTTGTAAGCATAATAACTCGTTTGCATTGAAAGGAACAGAAATATTCACTTTTCAAGTTTTTATGTGTGCAAAATGCTTTTCAGAGCGAGAGAAGCACTTTTTGACCAACAATGTGATTCTGACCTTACAATGTTGATATTGCTCAAAACTAATGGAATTCACTCCCAAATGGTGGTTTATGCTTAAATAACCCTTTTGTAAGCATAATAACACGTTTGCATTGAAAGGAACAGAAATATTCACTTGTCAAGTTTTTATGCGTGCAAAATGCTTTTCAGAGTGAGAGAAGCACTTTTTGACCAACAATGCGATTCTGACCTTACAATGTTGAAATTGCTCAAAACGAGTTGAATTCACTCCCAAATGGTGGCTTATGCTTAAATAACCCTTTTGTAAGCATAATAACACGTTTGCATTGAAATTAACAGAAATATTCACTTTTCTAGTTTTTATGTGTGCAAAATGCTTTTCAGAGCGAGAGAAGCACTTTTTGACCAACAATGTTATTCTGACCTTACAATGTTGATATTGCTCAAAACTGATGGAATTTACTCCCAAATGGTGGTTTATGCTTAAATAACCCTTTTGTAAGCATAATAACACGTTTGAATTGAAAGGAACAGAAATATTCACTTGTCAAGTTTTTATGTGTGCAAAATGCCTTTCAGAGCGAGAGAAGCACTTTTTGACCAACAATGTGATTCTGACCTTACAATGTTGATATTGCTCAAAACTAATGGACTTCACTCCCAAATGGTGGTTTATGCTTAAATAACCCTTTTGTAAGCATAATAACACGTTTGCATTGAAAGGAACAGAAATATTCACTTTTCTAGTTTTTATGTGTGCAAAATGCTTTTCAGAGCGAGAGAAGCACTTTTTGACCAACAATGTGATTCTGACCTTTCAATGTTGATATTGCTCAAAACGAGTGGAATTCATTCCCAAATGGTGGTTTATGCTTAAAAAACCCTTTTGTAAGCATAATGACACGTTTGCATTGAAATTAACAGAAATATTCACTTTTCTAGTTTTTATGTGTGCAAAATGCTTTTCAGAGCGAGAGAAGCACTTTTTGACCAACAATGTTATTCTGACCTTACAATGTTGATATTGCTCAAAACTGATGGAATTTACTCCCAAATGGTGGTTTATGCTTAAATAACCCTTTTGTAAGCATAATAACACGTTTGAATTGAAAGGAACAGAAATATTCACTTGTCAAGTTTTTATGTGTGCAAAATGCTTTTCAGAGCGAGAGAAGCACTTTTTGACCAACAATGCGATTCTAACCTCACAATGTTGATATTGCTCAAAACTAATGGAATTCACTCCCAAATGGTGGTTTATGCTTCAATAACCCTTTTGTAAGCATAATGACACGTTTGCATTGAAAGGAACAGAAATATTCACTTGTCAAGTTTTTATGCGTGCAAAATGCTTTTCAGAGCGAGAGAAGCACTTTTTGACCAACAATGTGATTCTGACCTTACAATGTTGATATTGCTCAAAACTAATGGAGTTCACTCCCAAATGGTGGTTTATGCTTAAATAACCCTTTTGTAAGCATAATAACACGTTTGCATTGAAAGGAACAGAAATATTCACTTTTCTAGTTTTTATGTGTGCAAAATGCTTTTCAGAGCGAGAGAAGCACTTTTTGACCAACAATGTGATTCTGACCTTTCAATGTTGATATTGCTCAAAACGAGTGGAATTCACTCCCAAATGGTGGTTTATGCTTAAAAAACCCTTTTTAAGCATAATTACACGTTTGCATTGAAATTAACAGAAATATTCACTTTTCTAGTTTGTATGTATGCAAAATGCTTTTCAGAGCGAGAGAAGCACTTTTTGACCAACAATGTTATTCTGACCTTACAATGTTGATATTGCTCAAAACTGATGGAATTTACTCCCAAATGGTGGTCTATGCTTAAATAACCCTTTTGTAAGCATAATAACACGTTTGAATTGAAAGGAACAGAAATATTCACTTGTCAAGTTTTTATGTGTGCAAAATGCTTTTCAGAGCGAGAGAAGCACTTTTTGACCAACAATGCGATTCTCTCTCACTCCCAAATGGTGGTTTATGCTTAAAAAACCCTTTTTAAGCATAATTACACGTTTGCATTGAAATTAACAGAAATATTCACTTTTCTAGTTTGTATGTATGCAAAATGCTTTTCAGAGCGAGAGAAGCACTTTTTGACCAACAATGTTATTCTGACCTTACAATGTTGATATTGCTCAAAACTGATGGAATTTACTCCCAAATGGTGGTCTATGCTTAAATAACCCTTTTGTAAGCATAATAACACGTTTGAATTGAAAGGAACAGAAATATTCACTTGTCAAGTTTTTATGTGTGCAAAATGCTTTTCAGAGCGAGAGAAGCACTTTTTGACCAACAATGCGATTCTAACCTCACAATGTTGATATTGCTCAAAACTAATGGAATTCACTCCCAAATGGTGCTTTATGCTTAAATAACCCTTTTGTAAGCATAATGACACGTTTGCATTGAAAGGAACAGAAATATTCACTTGTCAAGTTTTTATGCGTGCAAAATGCTTTTCAGAGCGAGAGAAGCACTTTTTGAACAACAATGTGATTCTGACTTTACAATGTTGATATTGCTCAAAACTAATGGAATTCACTCCCAAATGGTGGTTTATGCTTAAATAACCCTTTTGTAAGCATAATAACACGTTTGCATTGAAAGGAACAGAAATATCAACTGTTCTAGTTTTTATGTGTGCAAAATGCTTTTCAGAGCGAGAGAAGCACTTTTTGACCAACAATGTGATTCTGACCTTTCAATGTTGATATTGCTCAAAACGAGTGGAATTCACTCCCAAATGGTGGTTTATGCTTAAAGAACCCTTTTGTAAGCATAATGACACGTTTGCATTGAAATTAACAGAAATATTCACTTTTCTAGTTTTTATGTGTGCAAAATGCTTTTCAGAGCGAGAGAAGCACTTTTTGACCAACAATGTTATTCTGACCTTACAATGTTGATATTGCTCAAAACTGATGGAATTTACTCCCAAATGGTGGTTTATGCTTAAATAACCCTTTTGTAAGCATAATAACACGTTTGAATTAAAAGGAACAGAAATATTCACTTGTCAAGTTTTTATGTGTGCAAAATGCTTTCAGAGCGAGAGAAGCACTTTTTGACCAACAATGCGATTCTAACCTCACAATGTTGATATTGGTCAAAACTAATGGAATTCACTCCCAAATGGTGGTTTATGCTTCAATAACCCTTTTGTAAGCATAATGACACGTTTGCATTGAAAGGAACAGAAATATTCACTTGTCAAGTTTTTATGCGTGCAAAATGCTTTTCAGAGCGAGAGAAGCACTTTTTGACCAACAATGTGATTCTGACCTTACAATGTTGATATTGCTCAAAACTAATGGAATTCACTCCCAAATGGTGGTTTATGCTTAAATAACCCTTTTGTAAGCATAATAACACGTTTGCATTGAAAGGAACAGAAATATTCACTTTTCTAGTTTTTATGTGTGCAAAATGCTTTTCAGAGCGAGAGAAGCACTTTTTGACCAACAATGTGATTCTGACCTTTCAATGTTGATATTGCTCAAAACGAGTGGAATTCACTCCCAAATGGTGGTTTATGCTTAAAAAACCCTTTTGTAAGCATAATTACACGTTTGCATTGAAATTAACAGAAATATTCACTTTTCTAGTTTGTATGTGTGCAAAATGCTTTTCAGAGCGAGAGAAGCACTTTTTGACCAACAATGTTATTCTGACCTTACAATGTTGATATTGCTCAAAACTGATGGAATTTACTCCCAAATGGTGGTCTATGCTTAAATAACCCTTTTGTAAGCATAATAACACGTTTGAATTGAAAGGAACAGAAATATTCACTTGTCAAGTTTTTATGTGTGCAAAATGCTTTTCAGAGCGAGAGAAGCACTTTTTGACCAACAATGCGATTCTAACCTCACAATGTTGATATTGCTCAAAACTAATGGAATTCAATCCCAAATGGTGGTTTATGCTTAAATAACCCTTTTGTAAGCATAATGACACGTTTGCATTGAAAGGAACAGAAATATTCACTTGTCAAGATTTTATGCGTGCAAAATGCTTTTCAGAGCGAGAGAAGCACTTTTTGAACAACAATTTGATTCTGACTTTACAATGTTGATATTGCTCAAAACTAATGGAATTCACTCCCAAATGGTGGTTTATGCTTAAATAACCCTTTTGTAAGCATAATAACATGTTTGCATTGAAAGGAACAGAAATATTCACTTTTCTAGTTTTTATGTGTGCAAAATGCTTTTCAGAGCGAGAGAAGCACTTTTTGACCAACAATGTGATTCTGACCTTACAATGTTGATATTGCTCAAAACTGATGGAATTTACTCCCAAATGGTGGTTTATGCTTAAATAACCCTTTTGTAAGCATAATTACACGTTTGCATTGAAAGAAACAGAAATATTCACTTGTCAAGTTTTTATGCGTGCAAAATGCTTTTCAGAGAGAGAGAAGCACTTTTTGACCAACAATGCTATTCTGGCCTTACAATGTTGATATTGCTCAAAAACGAATGAATTCACTCCCAAATGGTGGTTTATGCTTAAATAACCCCTTTGTAAGCATAATGACACGTTTGCATTGAATGGAACAGAAATATTCACTTGTCAAGTTTTTATGCGTGCAAAATACTTTCAGAGCGAGAGAAGCACTTTTTGACCAACAATGTGATTCTGACTTTACAATGTTGATATTGCTCAAAACTAATGGAATTCACTCCCAAATGGTGGTTTATGCTTAAATAACCCTTTTGTAAGCATAATAACACGTTTGCATTGAAAGGAACAGAAATATCAACTGTTCTAGTTTTTATGTGTGCAAAATGCTTTTCAGAGCGAGAGAAGCACTTTTTGACCAACAATGTGATTCTGACCTTTCAATGTTGATATTGCTCAAAACGAGTGGAATTCACTCCCAAATGGTGGTTTATGCTTAAAAAACCTTTTATAAGCATAATGACACGTTTGCATTGAAATTAACAGAAATATTCACTTTTCTAGGTTTTATGTGTGCAAAATGCTTTTCAGAGCGAGAGAAGCACTTTTTGACCAACAATGTTATTCTGACCTTACAATGTTGATATTGCTCAAAACTGATGGAATTTACTCCCAAATGGTGGTTTATGCTTAAATAACCCTTTTGTAAGCATAATAACACGTTTGAATTGAAAGGAACAGAAATATTCACTTGTCAAGTTTTTATGTGTGCAAAATGCTTTTCAGAGCGAGAGAAGCACTTTTTGACCAACAATGCGATTCTAACCTCACAATGTTGATATTGCTCAAAACTAATGGAATTCACTCCCAAATGGTGGTTTATGCTTCAATAACCCTTTTGTAAGCATAATGACACGTTTGCATTGAAAGGAACAGAAATATTCACTTGTCAAGTTTTTATGCGTGCAAAATGCTTTTCAGAGCGAGAGAAGCACTTTTTGACCAACAATGTGATTCTGACCTTACAATGTTGATATTGCTCAAAACTAATGGAATTCACTCCCAAATGGTGGTTTATGCTTAAATAACCCTTTTGTAAGCATAATAACACGTTTGCATTGAAAGGAACAGAAATATTCACTTTTCTAGTTTTTATGTGTGCAAAATGCTTTTCAGAGCGAGAGAAGCACTTTTTGACCAACAATGTGATTCTGACCTTTCAATGTTGATATTGCTCAAAACGAGTGGAATTCACTCCCAAATGGTGGTTTATGCTTAAAAAACCCTTTTGTAAGCATAATTACACGTTTGCATTGAAATTAACTGAAATATTCACTTTTCTAGTTTTTATGTGTGCAAAATGCTTTTCAGAGCGAGAGAAGCACTTTTTGACCAACAATGTTATTCTGACCTTACAATGTTGATGTTGCTCAAAACTGATGGAATTTACTCCCAAATGGTGGTCTATGCTTAAATAACCCTTTTGTAAGCATAATAACACGTTTGAATTGAAAGGAACAGAAATATTCACTTGTCAAGTTTTTATGTGTGCAAAATGCTTTTCAGAGCGAGAGAAGCACTTTTTGACCAACAATGCGATTCTAACCTCACAATGTTGATATTGCTCAAAACTAATGGAATTCACTCCCAAATGGTGGTTTATGCTTAAATAACCCTTTTGTAAGCATAATGACACGTTTGCATTGAAAGGAACAGAAATATTCACTTGTCAAGATTTTATGCGTGCAAAATGCTTTTCAGAGCGAGAGAAGCACTTTTTGAACAACAATTTGATTCTGACTTTACAATGTTGATATTGCTCAAAACTAATGGAATTCACTCCCAAATGGTGGTTTATGCTTAAATAACCCTTTTGTAAGCATAATAACATGTTTGCATTGAAAGGAACAGAAATATTCACTTTTCTAGTTTTTATGTGTGCAAAATGCTTTTCAGAGCAGAGAAGCACTTTTTGACCAACAATGTGATTCTGACCTTACAATGTTGATATTGCTCAAAACTGATGGAATTTATTCCCAAATGGTGGTTTATGCTTAAATAACCCTTTTGTAAGCATAATTACACGTTTGCATTGAAAGAAACAGAAATATTCACTTGTCAAGTTTTTATGCGTGCAAAATGCTTTTCAGAGCGAGAGAAGCACTTTTTGACCAACAATGCTATTCTGGCCTTACAATGTTGATATTGCTCAAAACGAATGGAATTCACTCCCAAATGGTGGTTTATGCTTAAATAACCCTTTTGTAAGCATAATGACACGTTTGCATTGAAAGGAACAGAAATATTCACTTGTCAAGTTTTTATGCGTGCAAAATGCTTTTCAGAGCGAGAGAAGCACTTTTTGACCAACAATGTGATTCTGACCTTACAATGTTGATATTGCTCAAAACTAATGGAATTCACTTCCAAATGGTGGTTTATGCTTAAATAACCCCTTTGTAAGCATAATGACACGTTTGCATTGAATGGAACAGAAATATTCACTTGTCAAGTTTTTATGCGTGCAAAATACTTTTCAGAGCGAGAGAAGCACTTTTTGACCAACAATGCTATTTTGACCTTACAATGTTGATATTGCTCAAAACGAATGGAATTCACTTCCAAATGGTGGTTTATGCTTCAATAACCCTTTTGTAAGCATGATGACACGTTTGCATTGAAAGGAACAGAAATATTCACTTTTCTAGTTTTTATGTGTGCAAAATGCTTTTCAGAGCGAGAGAAGCACTTTTTGACCAACAATGTGATTCTGACCTTACAATGTTGATATTGCTCAAAACTGATGGAATTTACTCCCAAATGGTGGTTTATGCTTAAATAACCCTTTTGTAAGCATAATTACACGTTTGCATTGAAAGAAACAGAAATATTCACTTGTCAAGTTTTTATGCGTGCAAAATGCTTTTCAGAGAGAGAGAAGCACTTTTTGACCAACAATGCTATTTTGGCCTTACAATGTTGATATTGCTCAAAACGAATGGAATTCACTCCCAAATGGTGGTTTATGCTTAAATAACCCCTTTGTAAGCATAATGACACGTTTGCATTGAATGGAACAGAAATATTCACTTGTCAAGTTTTTATGCGTGCAAAATACTTTTCAGAGCGAGAGAAGCACTTTTTGACCAACAATGTGATTCTGACTTTACAATGTTGATATTGCTCAAAACTAATGGAATTCACTCCCAAATGGTGGTTTATGCTTAAATAACCCTTTTGTAAGCATAATAACACGTTTGCATTGAAAGGAACAGAAATATCAACTGTTCTAGTTTTTATGTGTGCAAAATGCTTTTCAGAGCGAGAGAAGCACTTTTTGACCAACAATGTGATTCTGACCTTTCAATGTTGATATTGCTCAAAACGAGTGGAATTCACTCCCAAATGGTGGTTTATGCTTAAAAAACCCTTTTATAAGCATAATGACACGTTTGCATTGAAATTAACAGAAATATTCACTTTTCTAGGTTTTATGTGTGCAAAATGCTTTTCAGAGCGAGAGAAGCACTTTTTGACCAACAATGTTATTCTGACCTTACAATGTTGATATTGCTCAAAACTGATGGAATTTACTCCCAAATGGTGGTTTATGCTTAAATAACCCTTTTGTAAGCATAATAACACGTTTGAATTGAAAGGAACAGAAATATTCACTTGTCAAGTTTTTATGTGTGCAAAATGCTTTTCAGAGCGAGAGAAGCACTTTTTGACCAACAATGCGATTCTAACCTCACAATGTTGATATTGCTCAAAACTAATGGAATTCACTCCCAAATGGTGGTTTATGCTTCAATAACCCTTTTGTAAGCATAATGACACGTTTGCATTGAAAGGAACAGAAATATTCACTTGTCAAGTTTTTATGTGTGCAAAATGCTTTTCAGAGCGAGAGAAGCACTTTTTGACCAACAATGTGATTCTGACCTTACAATGTTGATATTGCTCAAAACTAATGGAATTCACTCCCAAATGGTAGTTTATGCTTAAATAACCCTTTTGTAAGCATAATTACACGTTTGAATTGAAAGGAACAGAAATATTCACTTGTCAAGTTTTTATGCGTGCAAAAATGCTTTTCAGAGCGAGAGAAGCACTTTTTGACCAACAATGCGATTCTGACCATACAATGTTGAAATTGCTCAAAACGAGTTGAATTCACTCCCAAATGGTGGCTTATGCTTCAATAACCCTTTTGTAAGCATAATAACTCGTTTGCATTGAAAGGAACAGAAATATTCACTTTTCAAGTTTTTATGTGTGCAAAATGCTTTTCAGAGCGAGAGAAGCACTTTTTGACCAACAATGTGATTCTGACCTTACAATGTTGATATTGCTCAAAACTAATGGAATTCACTCCCAAATGGTGGTTTATGCTTAAATAACCCTTTTGTAAGCATAATAACACGTTTGCATTGAAAGGAACAGAAATATTCACTTGTCAAGTTTTTATGCGTGCAAAATGCTTTTCAGAGTGAGAGAAGCACTTTTTGACCAACAATGCGATTCTGACCTTACAATGTTGAAATTGCTCAAAACGAGTTGAATTCACTCCCAAATGGTGGCTTATGCTTAAATAACCCTTTTGTAAGCATAATAACACGTTTGCATTGAAATTAACAGAAATATTCACTTTTCTAGTTTTTATGTGTGCAAAATGCTTTTCAGAGCGAGAGAAGCACTTTTTGACCAACAATGTTATTCTGACCTTACAATGTTGATATTGCTCAAAACTGATGGAATTTACTCCCAAATGGTGGTTTATGCTTAAATAACCCTTTTGTAAGCATAATAACACGTTTGAATTGAAAGGAACAGAAATATTCACTTGTCAAGTTTTTATGTGTGCAAAATGCCTTTCAGAGCGAGAGAAGCACTTTTTGACCAACAATGTGATTCTGACCTTACAATGTTGATATTGCTCAAAACTAATGGACTTCACTCCCAAATGGTGGTTTATGCTTAAATAACCCTTTTGTAAGCATAATAACACGTTTGCATTGAAAGGAACAGAAATATTCACTTTTCTAGTTTTTATGTGTGCAAAATGCTTTTCAGAGCGAGAGAAGCACTTTTTGACCAACAATGTGATTCTGACCTTTCAATGTTGATATTGCTCAAAACGAGTGGAATTCATTCCCAAATGGTGGTTTATGCTTAAAAAACCCTTTTGTAAGCATAATGACACGTTTGCATTGAAATTAACAGAAATATTCACTTTTCTAGTTTTTATGTGTGCAAAATGCTTTTCAGAGCGAGAGAAGCACTTTTTGACCAACAATGTTATTCTGACCTTACAATGTTGATATTGCTCAAAACTGATGGAATTTACTCCCAAATGGTGGTTTATGCTTAAATAACCCTTTTGTAAGCATAATAACACGTTTGAATTGAAAGGAACAGAAATATTCACTTGTCAAGTTTTTATGTGTGCAAAATGCTTTTCAGAGCGAGAGAAGCACTTTTTGACCAACAATGCGATTCTAACCTCACAATGTTGATATTGCTCAAAACTAATGGAATTCACTCCCAAATGGTGGTTTATGCTTCAATAACCCTTTTGTAAGCATAATGACACGTTTGCATTGAAAGGAACAGAAATATTCACTTGTCAAGTTTTTATGCGTGCAAAATGCTTTTCAGAGCGAGAGAAGCACTTTTTGACCAACAATGTGATTCTGACCTTACAATGTTGATATTGCTCAAAACTAATGGAGTTCACTCCCAAATGGTGGTTTATGCTTAAATAACCCTTTTGTAAGCATAATAACACGTTTGCATTGAAAGGAACAGAAATATTCACTTTTCTAGTTTTTATGTGTGCAAAATGCTTTTCAGAGCGAGAGAAGCACTTTTTGACCAACAATGTGATTCTGACCTTTCAATGTTGATATTGCTCAAAACGAGTGGAATTCACTCCCAAATGGTGGTTTATGCTTAAAAAACCCTTTTTAAGCATAATTACACGTTTGCATTGAAATTAACAGAAATATTCACTTTTCTAGTTTGTATGTATGCAAAATGCTTTTCAGAGCGAGAGAAGCACTTTTTGACCAACAATGTTATTCTGACCTTACAATGTTGATATTGCTCAAAACTGATGGAATTTACTCCCAAATGGTGGTCTATGCTTAAATAACCCTTTTGTAAGCATAATAACACGTTTGAATTGAAAGGAACAGAAATATTCACTTGTCAAGTTTTTATGTGTGCAAAATGCTTTTCAGAGCGAGAGAAGCACTTTTTGACCAACAATGCGATTCTCTCTCACTCCCAAATGGTGGTTTATGCTTAAAAAACCCTTTTCAAGCATAATTACACGTTTGCATTGAAATTAACAGAAATATTCACTTTTCTAGTTTGTATGTATGCAAAATGCTTTTCAGAGCGAGAGAAGCACTTTTTGACCAACAATGTTATTCTGACCTTACAATGTTGATATTGCTCAAAACTGATGGAATTTACTCCCAAATGGTGGTCTATGCTTAAATAACCCTTTTGTAAGCATAATAACACGTTTGAATTGAAAGGAACAGAAATATTCACTTGTCAAGTTTTTATGTGTGCAAAATGCTTTTCAGAGCGAGAGAAGCACTTTTTGACCAACAATGCGATTCTAACCTCACAATGTTGATATTGCTCAAAACTAATGGAATTCACTCCCAAATGGTGGTTTATGCTTAAATAACCCTTTTGTAAGCATAATGACACGTTTGCATTGAAAGGAACAGAAATATTCACTTGTCAAGTTTTTATGCGTGCAAAATGCTTTTCAGAGCGAGAGAAGCACTTTTTGAACAACAATGTGATTCTGACTTTACAATGTTGATATTGCTCAAAACTAATGGAATTCACTCCCAAATGGTGGTTTATGCTTAAATAACCCTTTTGTAAGCATAATAACACGTTTGCATTGAAAGGAACAGAAATATCAACTGTTCTAGTTTTTATGTGTGCAAAATGCTTTTCAGAGCGAGAGAAGCACTTTTTGACCAACAATGTGATTCTGACCTTTCAATGTTGATATTGCTCAAAACGAGTGGAATTCACTCCCAAATGGTGGTTTATGCTTAAAGAACCCTTTTGTAAGCATAATGACACGTTTGCATTGAAATTAACAGAAATATTCACTTTTCTAGTTTTTATGTGTGCAAAATGCTTTTCAGAGCGAGAGAAGCACTTTTTGACCAACAATGTTATTCTGACCTTACAATGTTGATATTGCTCAAAACTGATGGAATTTACTCCCAAATGGTGGTTTATGCTTAAATAACCCTTTTGTAAGCATAATAACACGTTTGAATTAAAAGGAACAGAAATATTCACTTGTCAAGTTTTTATGTGTGCAAAATGCTTTTCAGAGCGAGAGAAGCACTTTTTGACCAACAATGCGATTCTAACCTCACAATGTTGATATTGGTCAAAACTAATGGAATTCACTCCCAAATGGTGGTTTATGCTTCAATAACCCTTTTGTAAGCATAATGACACGTTTGCATTGAAAGGAACAGAAATATTCACTTGTCAAGTTTTTATGCGTGCAAAATGCTTTTCAGAGCGAGAGAAGCACTTTTTGACCAACAATGTGATTCTGACCTTACAATGTTGATATTGCTCAAAACTAATGGAATTCACTCCCAAATGGTGGTTTATGCTTAAATAACCCTTTTGTAAGCATAATAACACGTTTGCATTGAAAGGAACAGAAATATTCACTTTTCTAGTTTTTATGTGTGCAAAATGCTTTTCAGAGCGAGAGAAGCACTTTTTGACCAACAATGTGATTCTGACCTTTCAATGTTGATATTGCTCAAAACGAGTGGAATTCACTCCCAAATGGTGGTTTATGCTTAAAAAACCCTTTTGTAAGCATAATTACACGTTTGCATTGAAATTAACAGAAATATTCACTTTTCTAGTTTGTATGTGTGCAAAATGCTTTTCAGAGCGAGAGAAGCACTTTTTGACCAACAATGTTATTCTGACCTTACAATGTTGATATTGCTCAAAACTGATGGAATTTACTCCCAAATGGTGGTCTATGCTTAAATAACCCTTTTGTAAGCATAATAACACGTTTGAATTGAAAGGAACAGAAATATTCACTTGTCAAGTTTTTATGTGTGCAAAATGCTTTTCAGAGCGAGAGAAGCACTTTTTGACCAACAATGCGATTCTAACCTCACAATGTTGATATTGCTCAAAACTAATGGAATTCAATCCCAAATGGTGGTTTATGCTTAAATAACCCTTTTGTAAGCATAATGACACGTTTGCATTGAAAGGAACAGAAATATTCACTTGTCAAGATTTTATGCGTGCAAAATGCTTTTCAGAGCGAGAGAAGCACTTTTTGAACAACAATTTGATTCTGACTTTACAATGTTGATATTGCTCAAAACTAATGGAATTCACTCCCAAATGGTGGTTTATGCTTAAATAACCCTTTTGTAAGCATAATAACATGTTTGCATTGAAAGGAACAGAAATATTCACTTTTCTAGTTTTTATGTGTGCAAAATGCTTTTCAGAGCGAGAGAAGCACTTTTTGACCAACAATGTGATTCTGACCTTACAATGTTGATATTGCTCAAAACTGATGGAATTTACTCCCAAATGGTGGTTTATGCTTAAATAACCCTTTTGTAAGCATAATTACACGTTTGCATTGAAAGAAACAGAAATATTCACTTGTCAAGTTTTTATGCGTGCAAAATGCTTTTCAGAGAGAGAGAAGCACTTTTTGACCAACAATGCTATTCTGGCCTTACAATGTTGATATTGCTCAAAACGAATGGAATTCACTCCCAAATGGTGGTTTATGCTTAAATAACCCCTTTGTAAGCATAATGACACGTTTGCATTGAATGGAACAGAAATATTCACTTGTCAAGTTTTTATGCGTGCAAAATACTTTTCAGAGCGAGAGAAGCACTTTTTGACCAACAATGTGATTCTGACTTTACAATGTTGATATTGCTCAAAACTAATGGAATTCACTCCCAAATGGTGGTTTATGCTTAAATAACCCTTTTGTAAGCATAATAACACGTTTGCATTGAAAGGAACAGAAATATCAACTGTTCTAGTTTTTATGTGTGCAAAATGCTTTTCAGAGCGAGAGAAGCACTTTTTGACCAACAATGTGATTCTGACCTTTCAATGTTGATATTGCTCAAAACGAGTGGAATTCACTCCCAAATGGTGGTTTATGCTTAAAAAACCCTTTTATAAGCATAATGACACGTTTGCATTGAAATTAACAGAAATATTCACTTTTCTAGGTTTTATGTGTGCAAAATGCTTTTCAGAGCGAGAGAAGCACTTTTTGACCAACAATGTTATTCTGACCTTACAATGTTGATATTGCTCAAAACTGATGGAATTTACTCCCAAATGGTGGTTTATGCTTAAATAACCCTTTTGTAAGCATAATAACACGTTTGAATTGAAAGGAACAGAAATATTCACTTGTCAAGTTTTTATGTGTGCAAAATGCTTTTCAGAGCGAGAGAAGCACTTTTTGACCAACAATGCGATTCTAACCTCACAATGTTGATATTGCTCAAAACTAATGGAATTCACTCCCAAATGGTGGTTTATGCTTCAATAACCCTTTTGTAAGCATAATGACACGTTTGCATTGAAAGGAACAGAAATATTCACTTGTCAAGTTTTTATGCGTGCAAAATGCTTTTCAGAGCGAGAGAAGCACTTTTTGACCAACAATGTGATTCTGACCTTACAATGTTGATATTGCTCAAAACTAATGGAGTTCACTCCCAAATGGTGGTTTATGCTTAAATAACCCTTTTGTAAGCATAATAACACGTTTGCATTGAAAGGAACAGAAATATTCACTTTTCTAGTTTTTATGTGTGCAAAATGCTTTTCAGAGCGAGAGAAGCACTTTTTGACCAACAATGTGATTCTGACCTTTCAATGTTGATATTGCTCAAAACGAGTGGAATTCACTCCCAAATGGTGGTTTATGCTTAAAAAACCCTTTTTAAGCATAATTACACGTTTGCATTGAAATTAACAGAAATATTCACTTTTCTAGTTTGTATGTATGCAAAATGCTTTTCAGAGCGAGAGAAGCACTTTTTGACCAACAATGTTATTCTGACCTTACAATGTTGATATTGCTCAAAACTGATGGAATTTACTCCCAAATGGTGGTCTATGCTTAAATAACCCTTTTGTAAGCATAATAACACGTTTGAATTGAAAGGAACAGAAATATTCACTTGTCAAGTTTTTATGTGTGCAAAATGCTTTTCAGAGCGAGAGAAGCACTTTTTGACCAACAATGCGATTCTCTCTCACTCCCAAATGGTGGTTTATGCTTAAAAAACCCTTTTCAAGCATAATTACACGTTTGCATTGAAATTAACAGAAATATTCACTTTTCTAGTTTGTATGTATGCAAAATGCTTTTCAGAGCGAGAGAAGCACTTTTTGACCAACAATGTTATTCTGACCTTACAATGTTGATATTGCTCAAAACTGATGGAATTTACTCCCAAATGGTGGTCTATGCTTAAATAACCCTTTTGTAAGCATAATAACACGTTTGAATTGAAAGGAACAGAAATATTCACTTGTCAAGTTTTTATGTGTGCAAAATGCTTTTCAGAGCGAGAGAAGCACTTTTTGACCAACAATGCGATTCTAACCTCACAATGTTGATATTGCTCAAAACTAATGGAATTCACTCCCAAATGGTGGTTTATGCTTAAATAACCCTTTTGTAAGCATAATGACACGTTTGCATTGAAAGGAACAGAAATATTCACTTGTCAAGTTTTTATGCGTGCAAAATGCTTTTCAGAGCGAGAGAAGCACTTTTTGAACAACAATGTGATTCTGACTTTACAATGTTGATATTGCTCAAAACTAATGGAATTCACTCCCAAATGGTGGTTTATGCTTAAATAACCCTTTTGTAAGCATAATAACACGTTTGCATTGAAAGGAACAGAAATATCAACTGTTCTAGTTTTTATGTGTGCAAAATGCTTTTCAGAGCGAGAGAAGCACTTTTTGACCAACAATGTGATTCTGACCTTTCAATGTTGATATTGCTCAAAACGAGTGGAATTCACTCCCAAATGGTGGTTTATGCTTAAAGAACCCTTTTGTAAGCATAATGACACGTTTGCATTGAAATTAACAGAAATATTCACTTTTCTAGTTTTTATGTGTGCAAAATGCTTTTCAGAGCGAGAGAAGCACTTTTTGACCAACAATGTTATTCTGACCTTACAATGTTGATATTGCTCAAAACTGATGGAATTTACTCCCAAATGGTGGTTTATGCTTAAATAACCCTTTTGTAAGCATAATAACACGTTTGAATTAAAAGGAACAGAAATATTCACTTGTCAAGTTTTTATGTGTGCAAAATGCTTTTCAGAGCGAGAGAAGCACTTTTTGACCAACAATGCGATTCTAACCTCACAATGTTGATATTGGTCAAAACTAATGGAATTCACTCCCAAATGGTGGTTTATGCTTCAATAACCCTTTTGTAAGCATAATGACACGTTTGCATTGAAAGGAACAGAAATATTCACTTGTCAAGTTTTTATGCGTGCAAAATGCTTTTCAGAGCGAGAGAAGCACTTTTTGACCAACAATGTGATTCTGACCTTACAATGTTGATATTGCTCAAAACTAATGGAATTCACTCCCAAATGGTGGTTTATGCTTAAATAACCCTTTTGTAAGCATAATAACACGTTTGCATTGAAAGGAACAGAAATATTCACTTTTCTAGTTTTTATGTGTGCAAAATGCTTTTCAGAGCGAGAGAAGCACTTTTTGACCAACAATGTGATTCTGACCTTTCAATGTTGATATTGCTCAAAACGAGTGGAATTCACTCCCAAATGGTGGTTTATGCTTAAAAAACCCTTTTGTAAGCATAATTACACGTTTGCATTGAAATTAACAGAAATATTCACTTTTCTAGTTTGTATGTGTGCAAAATGCTTTTCAGAGCGAGAGAAGCACTTTTTGACCAACAATGTTATTCTGACCTTACAATGTTGATATTGCTCAAAACTGATGGAATTTACTCCCAAATGGTGGTCTATGCTTAAATAACCCTTTTGTAAGCATAATAACACGTTTGAATTGAAAGGAACAGAAATATTCACTTGTCAAGATTTTATGCGTGCAAAATGCTTTTCAGAGCGAGAGAAGCACTTTTTGAACAACAATTTGATTCTGACTTTACAATGTTGATATTGCTCAAAACTAATGGAATTCACTCCCAAATGGTGGTTTATGCTTAAATAACCCTTTTGTAAGCATAATAACATGTTTGCATTGAAAGGAACAGAAATATTCACTTTTCTAGTTTTTATGTGTGCAAAATGCTTTTCAGAGCGAGAGAAGCACTTTTTGACCAACAATGTGATTCTGACCTTACAATGTTGATATTGCTCAAAACTGATGGAATTTACTCCCAAATGGTGGTTTATGCTTAAATAACCCTTTTGTAAGCATAATTACACGTTTGCATTGAAAGAAACAGAAATATTCACTTGTCAAGTTTTTATGCGTGCAAAATGCTTTTCAGAGAGAGAGAAGCACTTTTTGACCAACAATGCTATTCTGGCCTTACAATGTTGATATTGCTCAAAACGAATGGAATTCACTCCCAAATGGTGGTTTATGCTTAAATAACCCCTTTGTAAGCATAATGACACGTTTGCATTGAATGGAACAGAAATATTCACTTGTCAAGTTTTTATGCGTGCAAAATACTTTTCAGAGCGAGAGAAGCACTTTTTGACCAACAATGTGATTCTGACTTTACAATGTTGATATTGCTCAAAACTAATGGAATTCACTCCCAAATGGTGGTTTATGCTTAAATAACCCTTTTGTAAGCATAATAACACGTTTGCATTGAAAGGAACAGAAATATCAACTGTTCTAGTTTTTATGTGTGCAAAATGCTTTTCAGAGCGAGAGAAGCACTTTTTGACCAACAATGTGATTCTGACCTTTCAATGTTGATATTGCTCAAAACGAGTGGAATTCACTCCCAAATGGTGGTTTATGCTTAAAAAACCCTTTTATAAGCATAATGACACGTTTGCATTGAAATTAACAGAAATATTCACTTTTCTAGGTTTTATGTGTGCAAAATGCTTTTCAGAGCGAGAGAAGCACTTTTTGACCAACAATGTTATTCTGACCTTACAATGTTGATATTGCTCAAAACTGATGGAATTTACTCCCAAATGGTGGTTTATGCTTAAATAACCCTTTTGTAAGCATAATAACACGTTTGAATTGAAAGGAACAGAAATATTCACTTGTCAAGTTTTTATGTGTGCAAAATGCTTTTCAGAGCGAGAGAAGCACTTTTTGACCAACAATGCGATTCTAACCTCACAATGTTGATATTGCTCAAAACTAATGGAATTCACTCCCAAATGGTGGTTTATGCTTCAATAACCCTTTTGTAAGCATAATGACACGTTTGCATTGAAAGGAACAGAAATATTCACTTGTCAAGTTTTTATGCGTGCAAAATGCTTTTCAGAGCGAGAGAAGCACTTTTTGACCAACAATGTGATTCTGACCTTACAATGTTGATATTGCTCAAAACTAATGGAATTCACTCCCAAATGGTGGTTTATGCTTAAATAACCCTTTTGTAAGCATAATAACACGTTTGCATTGAAAGGAACAGAAATATTCACTTTTCTAGTTTTTATGTGTGCAAAATGCTTTTCAGAGCGAGAGAAGCACTTTTTGACCAACAATGTGATTCTGACCTTTCAATGTTGATATTGCTCAAAACGAGTGGAATTCACTCCCAAATGGTGGTTTATGCTTAAAAAACCCTTTTGTAAGCATAATTACACGTTTGCATTGAAATTAACTGAAATATTCACTTTTCTAGTTTTTATGTGTGCAAAATGCTTTTCAGAGCGAGAGAAGCACTTTTTGACCAACAATGTTATTCTGACCTTACAATGTTGATGTTGCTCAAAACTGATGGAATTTACTCCCAAATGGTGGTCTATGCTTAAATAACCCTTTTGTAAGCATAATAACACGTTTGAATTGAAAGGAACAGAAATATTCACTTGTCAAGTTTTTATGTGTGCAAAATGCTTTTCAGAGCGAGAGAAGCACTTTTTGACCAACAATGCGATTCTAACCTCACAATGTTGATATTGCTCAAAACTAATGGAATTCACTCCCAAATGGTGGTTTATGCTTAAATAACCCTTTTGTAAGCATAATGACACGTTTGCATTGAAAGGAACAGAAATATTCACTTGTCAAGATTTTATGCGTGCAAAATGCTTTTCAGAGCGAGAGAAGCACTTTTTGAACAACAATTTGATTCTGACTTTACAATGTTGATATTGCTCAAAACTAATGGAATTCACTCCCAAATGGTGGTTTATGCTTAAATAACCCTTTTGTAAGCATAATAACATGTTTGCATTGAAAGGAACAGAAATATTCACTTTTCTAGTTTTTATGTGTGCAAAATGCTTTTCAGAGCAGAGAAGCACTTTTTGACCAACAATGTGATTCTGACCTTACAATGTTGATATTGCTCAAAACTGATGGAATTTATTCCCAAATGGTGGTTTATGCTTAAATAACCCTTTTGTAAGCATAATTACACGTTTGCATTGAAAGAAACAGAAATATTCACTTGTCAAGTTTTTATGCGTGCAAAATGCTTTTCAGAGCGAGAGAAGCACTTTTTGACCAACAATGCTATTCTGGCCTTACAATGTTGATATTGCTCAAAACGAATGGAATTCACTCCCAAATGGTGGTTTATGCTTAAATAACCCTTTTGTAAGCATAATGACACGTTTGCATTGAAAGGAACAGAAATATTCACTTGTCAAGTTTTTATGCGTGCAAAATGCTTTTCAGAGCGAGAGAAGCACTTTTTGACCAACAATGTGATTCTGACCTTACAATGTTGATATTGCTCAAAACTAATGGAATTCACTTCCAAATGGTGGTTTATGCTTAAATAACCCCTTTGTAAGCATAATGACACGTTTGCATTGAATGGAACAGAAATATTCACTTGTCAAGTTTTTATGCGTGCAAAATACTTTTCAGAGCGAGAGAAGCACTTTTTGACCAACAATGCTATTTTGACCTTACAATGTTGATATTGCTCAAAACGAATGGAATTCACTTCCAAATGGTGGTTTATGCTTCAATAACCCTTTTGTAAGCATGATGACACGTTTGCATTGAAAGGAACAGAAATATTCACTTGTCAAGTTTTTATGCGTGCAAAATGCTTTTCAGAGCGAGAGAAGCACTTTTTGACCAACAATGTGATTCTGACCTTACAATGTTGATATTGCTCAAGACTTATGGAATTCACTCCCAAATGGTGGTTTATGCTTAAATAACCCTTCTGTAAGCATAATTACACGTTTGAATTGAAAGGAACAGAAATATTCACTTGTCAAGTTTTTATGCGTGCAAAATGCTTTTCAGAGCGAGAGAAGCACTTTTTGACCAACAATGCGATTCTGACCTTACAATGTTGATATTGCTCAAAACGAGTTGAATTCACTCCCAAATGGTGGCTTATGCTTAAATAACCCTTTTGTAAGCATAATAACACGTTTGCATTGAAAGGAACAGAAATATTCCCTTGTCAAGTTTTTATGCGTGCAAAAATGCTTTTCAGAGCGAGAGAAGCACTTTTTGACCAACAATGCGATTCTGACCTTACAATGTTGAAATTGCTCAAAACGAGTTGAATTCACTCCCAAATGGTGGCTTATGCTTAAATAACCCTTTTGTAAGCATAATAACACGTTTGCATTGAAAGGAACAGAAATATTCCCTTTTCTAGTTTGTATGTGTGCAAAATGCTTTTCAGAGCGAGAGAAGCACTTTTTGACCAACAATGCTATTTTTACCTTACAATGTTGATATTGCTCAAAACGAATGGAATTCACTTCCAAATGGTGGTTTATGCTTAAATAACCCTTTTGTAAGCATGATGACACGTTTATATTGAAAGGAACAGAAATATTCACTTGTCAAGTTTTTATGCGTGCAAAATGCTTTTCAGATCGAGAGAAGCACTTTTTGACCAACAATGTGATTCTGACCTTACAATGTTGATATTGCTCAAGACTTATGGAATTCACTACCAAATGGTGGTTTATGCTTAAATAACCCTTTTGTAAGCATAATTACACGTTTGAATTGAAAGGAACAGAAATATTCACTTGTCAAGTTTTTATGTGTGCAAAATGCTTTTCAGAGCGAGAGAAGCACTTTTTGACCAACAATGCGATTCTAACCTCACAATGTTGATATTGCTCAAAACTAATGGAATTCACTCCCAAATGGTGGTTTATGCTTAAATAACCCTTTTGTAAGCATAATGACACGTTTGCATTGAAAGGAACAGAAATATTCACTTGTCAAGATTTTATGCGTGCAAAATGCTTTTCAGAGCGAGAGAAGCACTTTTTGAACAACAATTTGATTCTGACTTTACAATGTTGATATTGCTCAAAACTAATGGAATTCACTCCCAAATGGTGGTTTATGCTTAAATAACCCTTTTGTAAGCATAATAACATGTTTGCATTGAAAGGAACAGAAATATTCACTTTTCTAGTTTTTATGTGTGCAAAATGCTTTTCAGAGCGAGAGAAGCACTTTTTGACCAACAATGTGATTCTGACCTTACAATGTTGATATTGCTCAAAACTGATGGAATTTACTCCCAAATGGTGGTTTATGCTTAAATAACCCTTTTGTAAGCATAATTACACGTTTGCATTGAAAGAAACAGAAATATTCACTTGTCAAGTTTTTATGCGTGCAAAATGCTTTTCAGAGAGAGAAGCACTTTTTGACCAACAATGCTATTCTGGCCTTACAATGTTGATATTGCTCAAAACGAATGGAATTCACTCCCAAATGGTGGTTTATGCTTAAATAACCCCTTTGTAAGCATAATGACATGTTTGCATTGAATGGAACAGAAATATTCACTTGTCAAGTTTTTATGCGTGCAAAATACTTTTCAGAGCGAGAGAAGCACTTTTTGACCAACAATGTGATTCTGACTTTACAATGTTGATATTGCTCAAAACTAATGGAATTCACTCCCAAATGGTGGTTTATGCTTAAATAACCCTTTTGTAAGCATAATAACACGTTTGCATTGAAAGGAACAGAAATATCAACTGTTCTAGTTTTTATGTGTGGAAAATGCTTTTCAGAGCGAGAGAAGCACTTTTTGACCAACAATGTGATTCTGACCTTTCAATGTTGATATTGCTCAAAACGAGTGGAATTCACTCCCAAATGGTGGTTTATGCTTAAAAAACCCTTTTATAAGCATAATGACACGTTTGCATTGAAATTAACAGAAATATTCACTTTTCTAGGTTTTATGTGTGCAAAATGCTTTTCAGAGCGAGAGAAGCACTTTTTGACCAACAATGTTATTCTGACCTTACAATGTTGATATTGCTCAAAACTGATGGAATTTACTCCCAAATGGTGGTTTATGCTTAAATAACCCTTTTGTAAGCATAATAACACGTTTGAATTGAAAGGAACAGAAATATTCACTTGTCAAGTTTTTATGTGTGCAAAATGCTTTTCAGAGCGAGAGAAGCACTTTTTGACCAACAATGCGATTCTAACCTCACAATGTTGATATTGCTCAAAACTAATGGAATTCACTCCCAAATGGTGGTTTATGCTTCAATAACCCTTTTGTAAGCATAATGACACGTTTGCATTGAAAGGAACAGAAATATTCACTTGTCAAGTTTTTATGCGTGCAAAATGCTTTTCAGAGCGAGAGAAGCACTTTTTGACCAACAATGTGATTCTGACCTTACAATGTTGATATTGCTCAAAACTAATGGAATTCACTCCCAAATGGTGGTTTATGCTTAAATAACCCTTTTGTAAGCATAATAACACGTTTGCATTGAAAGGAACAGAAATATTCACTTTTCTAGTTTTTATGTGTGCAAAATGCTTTTCAGAGCGAGAGAAGCACTTTTTGACCAACAATGTGATTCTGACCTTTCAATGTTGATATTGCTCAAAACGAGTGGAATTCACTCCCAAATGGTGGTTTATGCTTAAAAAACCCTTTTGTAAGCATAATTACACGTTTGCATTGAAATTAACTGAAATATTCACTTTTCTAGTTTTTATGTGTGCAAAATGCTTTTCAGAGCGAGAGAAGCACTTTTTGACCAACAATGTTATTCTGACCTTACAATGTTGATGTTGCTCAAAACTGATGGAATTTACTCCCAAATGGTGGTCTATGCTTAAATAACCCTTTTGTAAGCATAATAACACGTTTGAATTGAAAGGAACAGAAATATTCACTTGTCAAGTTTTTATGTGTGCAAAATGCTTTTCAGAGCGAGAGAAGCACTTTTTGACCAACAATGCGATTCTAACCTCACAATGTTGATATTGCTCAAAACTAATGGAATTCACTCCCAAATGGTGGTTTATGCTTAAATAACCCTTTTGTAAGCATAATGACACGTTTGCATTGAAAGGAACAGAAATATTCACTTGTCAAGATTTTATGCGTGCAAAATGCTTTTCAGAGCGAGAGAAGCACTTTTTGAACAACAATTTGATTCTGACTTTACAATGTTGATATTGCTCAAAACTAATGGAATTCACTCCCAAATGGTGGTTTATGCTTAAATAACCCTTTTGTAAGCATAATAACATGTTTGCATTGAAAGGAACAGAAATATTCACTTTTCTAGTTTTTATGTGTGCAAAATGCTTTTCAGAGCAGAGAAGCACTTTTTGACCAACAATGTGATTCTGACCTTACAATGTTGATATTGCTCAAAACTGATGGAATTTACTCCCAAATGGTGGTTTATGCTTCAATAACCCTTTTGTAAGCATAATTACACGTTTGCATTGAAAGAAACAGAAATATTCACTTGTCAAGTTTTTATGCGTGCAAAATGCTTTTCAGAGCGAGAGAAGCACTTTTTGACCAACAATGCTATTCTGGCCTTACAATGTTGATATTGCTCAAAACGAATGGAATTCACTCCCAAATGGTGGTTTATGCTTAAATAACCCTTTTGTAAGCATAATGACACGTTTGCATTGAAAGGAACAGAAATATTCACTTGTCAAGTTTTTATGCGTGCAAAATGCTTTTCAGAGCGAGAGAAGCACTTTTTGACCAACAATGTGATTCTGACCTTACAATGTTGTTATTGCTCAAAACTAATGGAATTCACTT
Organism: Pollachius pollachius; assembly: GCF_949987615.1. Classification (NCBI taxonomy): domain Eukaryota; kingdom Metazoa; phylum Chordata; class Actinopteri; order Gadiformes; family Gadidae; genus Pollachius; species Pollachius pollachius. Next base: position 20,860,552 of record NC_136946.1, on the reverse strand, counting down.
CCAAATGGTGGTTTATGCTTAAATAACCCCTTTGTAAGCATAATGACACGTTTGCATTGAATGGAACAGAAATATTCACTTGTCAAGTTTTTATGCGTGCAAAATACTTTTCAGAGCGAGAGAAGCACTTTTTGACCAACAATGCTATTTTGACCTTACAATGTTGATATTGCTCAAAACGAATGGAATTCACTTCCAAATGGTGGTTTATGCTTCAATAACCCTTTTGTAAGCATGATGACACGTTTGCATTTAAAGGAACAGAAATATTCACTTGTCAAGTTTTTATGCGTGCAAAATGCTTTTCAGAGCGAGAGAAGCACTTTTTGACCAACAATGTGATTCTGACCTTACAATGTTGATATTGCTCAAGACTTATGGAATTCACTCCAAAATGGTGGTTTATGCTTAAATAACCCTTCTGTAAGCATAATTACACGTTTGAATTGAAAGGAACAGAAATATTCACTTGTCAAGTTTTTATGCGTGCAAAATGCTTTTCAGAGCGAGAGAAGCACTTTTTGACCAACAATGCGATTCTGACCTTACAATGTTGAAATTGCTCAAAACGAGTTGAATTCACTCCCAAATGGTGGCTTATGCTTAAATAACCCTTTTGTAAGCATAATAACACGTTTGCATTGAAAGGAACAGAAATATTCACTTGTCAAGTTTTTATGCGTGCAAAAATGCTTTTCAGAGCGAGAGAAGCACTTTTTGACCAACAATGCGATTCTGACCTTACAATGTTGAAATTGCTCAAAACGAGTTGAATTCACTCCCAAATGGTGGCTTATGCTTAAATAACCCTTTTGTAAGCATAATAACACGTTTGCATTGAAAGGAACAGAAATATTCCCTTTTCTAGTTTGTATGTGTGCAAAATGCTTTTCAGAGCGAGAGAAGCACTTTTTGACCAACAATGCTATTTTTACCTTACAATGTTGATATTGCTCAAAACGAATGGAATTCACTTCCAAATGGTGGTTTATGCTTAAATAACCCTTTTGTAAGCATGATGACACGTTTATATTGAAAGGAACAGAAATATTCACTTGTCAAGTTTTTATGCGTGCAAAATGCTTTTCAGATCGAGAGAAGCACTTTTTGACCAACAATGTGATTCTGACCTTACAATGTTGATATTGCTCAAAACTGATGGAATTTACTCCCAAATGGTGGTTTATGCTTAAATAACCCTTTTGTAAGCATAATAACACGTTTGAATTGAAAGGAACAGAAATATTCACTTGTCAAGTTTTTATGTGTGCAAAATGCTTTTCAGAGCGAGAGAAGCACTTTTTGACCAACAATGCGATTCTAACCTCACAATGTTGATATTGCTCAAAACTAATGGAATTCACTCCCAAATGGTGGTTTATGCTTCAATAACCCTTTTGTAAGCATAATGACACGTTTGCATTGAAAGGAACAGAAATATTCACTTGTCAAGTTTTTATGCGTGCAAAATGCTTTTCAGAGCGAGAGAAGCACTTTTTGACCAACAATGTGATTCTGACCTTACAATGTTGATATTGCTCAAAACTAATGGAATTCACTCCCAAATGGTGGTTTATGCTTAAATAACCCTTTTGTAAGCATAATAACACGTTTGCATTGAAAGGAACAGAAATATTCACTTTTCTAGTTTTTATGTGTGCAAAATGCTTTTCAGAGCGAGAGAAGCACTTTTTGACCAACAATGTGATTCTGACCTTTCAATGTTGATATTGCTCAAAACGAGTGGAATTCACTCCCAAATGGTGGTTTATGCTTAAAAAACCCTTTTGTAAGCATAATTACACGTTTGCATTGAAATTAACTGAAATATTCACTTTTCTAGTTTTTATGTGTGCAAAATGCTTTTCAGAGCGAGAGAAGCACTTTTTGACCAACAATGTTATTCTGACCTTACAATGTTGATGTTGCTCAAAACTGATGGAATTTACTCCCAAATGGTGGTCTATGCTTAAATAACCCTTTTGTAAGCATAATAACACGTTTGAATTGAAAGGAACAGAAATATTCACTTGTCAAGTTTTTATGTGTGCAAAATGCTTTTCAGAGCGAGAGAAGCACTTTTTGACCAACAATGCGATTCTAACCTCACAATGTTGATATTGCTCAAAACTAATGGAATTCACTCCCAAATGGTGGTTTATGCTTAAATAACCCTTTTGTAAGCATAATGACACGTTTGCATTGAAAGGAACAGAAATATTCACTTGTCAAGATTTTATGCGTGCAAAATGCTTTTCAGAGCGAGAGAAGCACTTTTTGAACAACAATTTAATTCTGACTTTACAATGTTGATATTGCTCAAAACTAATGGAATTCACTCCCAAATGGTGGTTTATGCTTAAATAACCCTTTTGTAAGCATAATAACATGTTTGCATTGAAAGGAACAGAAATATTCACTTTTCTAGTTTTTATGTGTGCAAAATGCTTTTCAGAGCAGAGAAGCACTTTTTGACCAACAATGTGATTCTGACCTTACAATGTTGATATTGCTCAAAACTGATGGAATTTACTCCCAAATGGTGGTTTATGCTTCAATAACCCTTTTGTAAGCATAATTACACGTTTGCATTGAAAGAAACAGAAATATTCACTTGTCAAGTTTTTATGCGTGCAAAATGCTTTTCAGAGCGAGAGAAGCACTTTTTGACCAACAATGCTATTCTGGCCTTACAATGTTGATATTGCTCAAAACGAATGGAATTCACTCCCAAATGGTGGTTTATGCTTAAATAACCCTTTTGTAAGCATAATGACACGTTTGCATTGAAAGGAACAGAAATATTCACTTGTCAAGTTTTTATGCGTGCAAAATGCTTTTCAGAGCGAGAGAAGCACTTTTTGACCAACAATGTGATTCTGACCTTACAATGTTGATATTGCTCAAAACTAATGGAATTCACTTCCAAATGGTGGTTTATGCTTAAATAACCCCTTTGTAAGCATAATGACACGTTTGCATTGAATGGAACAGAAATATTCACTTGTCAAGTTTTTATGCGTGCAAAATACTTTTCAGAGCGAGAGAAGCACTTTTTGACCAACAATGCTATTTTGACCTTACAATGTTGATATTGCTCAAAACGAATGGAATTCACTTCCAAATGGTGGTTTATGCTTCAATAACCCTTTTGTAAGCATGATGACACGTTTGCATTGAAAGGAACAGAAATATTCACTTGTCAAGTTTTTATGCGTGCAAAATGCTTTTCAGAGCGAGAGAAGCACTTTTTGACCAACAATGTGATTCTGACCTTACAATGTTGATATTGCTCAAGACTTATGGAATTCACTCCAAAATGGTGGTTTATGCTTAAATAACCCTTCTGTAAGCATAATTACACGTTTGAATTGAAAGGAACAGAAATATTCACTTGTCAAGTTTTTATGCGTGCAAAATGCTTTTCAGAGCGAGAGAAGCACTTTTTGACCAACAATGCGATTCTGACCTTACAATGTTGAAATTGCTCAAAACGAGTTGAATTCACTCCCAAATGGTGGCTTATGCTTAAATAACCCTTTTGTAAGCATAATAACACGTTTGCATTGAAAGGAACAGAAATATTCACTTGTCAAGTTTTTATGCGTGCAAAAATGCTTTTCAGAGCGAGAGAAGCACTTTTTGACCAACAATGCGATTCTGACCTTACAATGTTGAAATTGCTCAAAACGAGTTGAATTCACTCCCAAATGGTGGCTTATGCTTAAATAACCCTTTTGTAAGCATAATAACACGTTTGCATTGAAAGGAACAGAAATATTCCCTTTTCTAGTTTGTATGTGTGCAAAATGCTTTTCAGAGCGAGAGAAGCACTTTTTGACCAACAATGCTATTTTTACCTTACAATGTTGATATTGCTCAAAACGAATGGAATTCACTTCCAAATGGTGGTTTATGCTTAAATAACCCTTTTGTAAGCATGATGACACGTTTATATTGAAAGGAACAGAAATATTCACTTGTCAAGTTTTTATGCGTGCAAAATGCTTTTCAGATCGAGAGAAGCACTTTTTGACCAACAATGTGATTCTGACCTTACAATGTTGATATTGGTCAAGACTTATGGAATTCACTACCAAATGGTGGTTTATGCTTAAATAACCCTTTTGTAAGCATAATTACACGTTTGAATTGAAAGGAACAGAAATATTCACTTGTCAAGTTTTTATGTGTGCAAAATGCTTTTCAGAGCGAGAGAAGCACTTTTTGACCAACAATGCGATTCTAACCTCACAATGTTGATATTGCTCAAAACTAATGGAATTCACTCCCAAATGGTGGTTTATGCTTAAATAACCCTTTTGTAAGCATAATGACACGTTTGCATTGAAAGGAACAGAAATATTCACTTGTCAAGATTTTATGCGTGCAAAATGCTTTTCAGAGCGAGAGAAGCACTTTTTGAACAACAATTTGATTCTGACTTTACAATGTTGATATTGCTCAAAACTAATGGAATTCACTCCCAAATGGTGGTTTATGCTTAAATAACCCTTTTGTAAGCATAATAACATGTTTGCATTGAAAGGAACAGAAATATTCACTTTTCTAGTTTTTATGTGTGCAAAATGCTTTTCAGAGCGAGAGAAGCACTTTTTGACCAACAATGTGATTCTGACCTTACAATGTTGATATTGCTCAAAACTGATGGAATTTACTCCCAAATGGTGGTTTATGCTTAAATAACCCTTTTGTAAGCATAATTACACGTTTGCATTGAAAGAAACAGAAATATTCACTTGTCAAGTTTTTATGCGTGCAAAATGCTTTTCAGAGCGAGAGAAGCACTTTTTGACCAACAATGCTATTCTGGCCTTACAATGTTGATATTGCTCAAAACGAATGGAATTCACTCCCAAATGGTGGTTTATGCTTAAATAACCCTTTTGTAAGCATAATGACACGTTTGCATTGAAAGGAACAGAAATATTCACTTGTCAAGTTTTTATGCGTGCAAAATGCTTTTCAGAGCGAGAGAAGCACTTTTTGACCAACAATGTGATTCTGACCTTACAATGTTGATATTGCTCAAAACTAATGGAATTCACTTCCAAATGGTGGTTTATGCTTAAATAACCCCTTTGTCAGCATAATGACACGTTTGCATTGAATGGAACAGAAATATTCACTTGTCAAGTTTTTATGCGTGCAAAATACTTTTCAGAGCGAGAGAAGCACTTTTTGACCAACAATGCTATTTTGACCTTACAATGTTGATATTGCTCAAAACGAATGGAATTCACTTCCAAATGGTGGTTTATGCTTCAATAACCCTTTTGTAAGCATGATGACACGTTTGCATTGAAAGGAACAGAAATATTCACTTGTCAAGTTTTTATGCGTGCAAAATGCTTTTCAGAGCGAGAGAAGCACTTTTTGACCAACAATGTGATTCTGACCTTACAATGTTGATATTGCTCAAGACTTATGGAATTCACTCCCAAATGGTGGTTTATGCTTAAATAACCCTTCTGTAAGCATAATTACACGTTTGAATTGAAAGGAACAGAAATATTCACTTTTCAAGTTTTTATGCGTGCAAAATGCTTTTCAGAGCGAGAGAAGCACTTTTTGACCAACAATGCGATTCTGACCTTACAATGTTGAAATTGCTCAAAACGAGTTGAATTCACTCCCAAATGGTGGCTTATGCTTAAATAACCCTTTTGTAAGCATAATAACACGTTTGCATTGAAAGGAACAGAAATATTCACTTGTCAAGTTTTTATGCGTGCAAAAATGCTTTTCAGAGCGAGAGAAGCACTTTTTGACCAACAATGCGATTCTGACCTTACAATGTTGAAATTGCTCAAAACGAGTTGAATTCACTCCCAAATGGTGGCTTATGCTTAAATAACCCTTTTGTAAGCATAATAACACGTTTGCATTGAAAGGAACAGAAATATTCCCTTTTCTAGTTTGTATGTGTGCAAAATGCTTTTCAGAGCGAGAGAAGCACTTTTTGACCAACAATGCTATTTTTACCTTACAATGTTGATATTGCTCAAAACGAATGGAATTCACTTCCAAATGGTGGTTTATGCTTAAATAACCCTTTTGTAAGCATGATGACACGTTTATATTGAAAGGAACAGAAATATTCACTTGTCAAGTTTTTATGCGTGCAAAATGCTTTTCAGATCGAGAGAAGCACTTTTTGACCAACAATGTGATTCTGACCTTACAATGTTGATATTGCTCAAGACTTATGGAATTCACTACCAAATGGTGGTTTATGCTTAAATAACCCTTTTGTAAGCATAATTACACGTTTGAATTGAAAGGAACAGAAATATTCACTTGTCAAGTTTTTATGTGTGCAAAATGCTTTTCAGAGCGAGAGAAGCACTTTTTGACCAACAATGCGATTCTAACCTCACAATGTTGATATTGCTCAAAACTAATGGAATTCACTCCCAAATGGTGGTTTATGCTTAAATAACCCTTTTGTAAGCATAATGACACGTTTGCATTGAAAGGAACAGAAATATTCACTTGTCAAGATTTTATGCGTGCAAAATGCTTTTCAGAGCGAGAGAAGCACTTTTTGAACAACAATTTGATTCTGACTTTACAATGTTGATATTGCTCAAAACTAATGGAATTCACTCCCAAATGGTGGTTTATGCTTAAATAACCCTTTTGTAAGCATAATTACACGTTTGCATTGAAAGAAACAGAAATATTCACTTGTCAAGTTTTTATGCGTGCAAAATGCTTTTCAGAGCGAGAGAAGCACTTTTTGACCAACAATGCTATTCTGGCCTTACAATGTTGATATTGCTCAAAACGAATGGAATTCACTCCCAAATGGTGGTTTATGCTTAAATAACCCTTTTGTAAGCATAATGACACGTTTGCATTGAAAGGAACAGAAATATTCACTTGTCAAGTTTTTATGCGTGCAAAATGCTTTTCAGAGCGAGAGAAGCACTTTTTGACCAACAATGTGATTCTGACCTTACGATGTTGATATTGCTCAAAACTAATGGAATTCACTTCCAAATGGTGGTTTATGCTTAAATAACCCCTTTGTCAGCATAATGACACGTTTGCATTGAATGGAACAGAAATATTCACTTGTCAAGTTTTTATGCGTGCAAAATACTTTTCAGAGCGAGAGAAGCACTTTTTGACCAACAATGCTATTTTGACCTTACAATGTTGATATTGCTCAAAACGAATGGAATTCACTTCCAAATGGTGGTTTATGCTTCAATAACCCTTTTGTAAGCATGATGACACGTTTGCATTGAAAGGAACAGAAATATTCACTTGTCAAGTTTTTATGCGTGCAAAATGCTTTTCAGAGCGAGAGAAGCACTTTTTGACCAACAATGTGATTCTGACCTTACAATGTTGATATTGCTCAAGACTTATGGAATTCACTCCCAAATGGTGGTTTATGCTTAAATAACCCTTCTGTAAGCATAATTACACGTTTGAATTGAAAGGAACAGAAATATTCACTTGTCAAGTTTTTATGCGTGCAAAATGCTTTTCAGAGCGAGAGAAAAACTTTTTGACCAACAATGCGATTCTGACCTTACAATGTTGAAATTGCTCAAAACGAGTTGAATTCACTCCCAAATGGTGGCTTATGCTTAAATAACCCTTTTGTAAGCATAATAACACGTTTGCATTGAAAGGAACAGAAATATTCACTTGTCAAGTTTTTATGCGTGCAAAAATGCTTTTCAGAGCGAGAGAAGCACTTTTTGACCAACAATGCGATTCTGACCTTACAATGTTGAAATTGCTCAAAACGAGTTGAATTCACTCCCAAATGGTGGCTTATGCTTAAATAACCCTTTTGTAAGCATAATAACACGTTTGCATTGAAAGGAACAGAAATATTCCCTTTTCTAGTTTGTATGTGTGCAAAATGCTTTTCAGAGCGAGAGAAGCACTTTTTGGCCAACAATGCTATTTTTACCTTACAATGTTGATATTGCTCAAAACGAATGGAATTCACTTCCAAATGGTGGTTTATGCTTAAATAACCCTTTTGTAAGCATGATGACACGTTTATATTGAAAGGAACAGAAATATTCACTTGTCAAGTTTTTATGCGTGCAAAATGCTTTTCAGATCGAGAGAAGCACTTTTTGACCAACAATGTGATTCTGACCTTACAATGTTGATATTGCTCAAGACTTATGGAATTCACTACCAAATAGTGGTTTATGCTTAAATAACCCTTTTGTAAGCATAATTACACGTTTGAATTGAAAGGAACAGAAATATTCACTTGTCAAGTTTTTATGCGTGCAAAATGCTTTTCAGAGCGAGAGAAGCACTTTTTGACCAACAATGCGATTCTGACCTTACAATGTTGAAATTGCTCAAAACGAGTTGAATTCACTCCCAAATGGTGGCTTATGCTTAAATAACCCTTTTGTAAGCATAATGACACGTTTGCATTGAAAGGAACAGAAATATTCACTTGTCAAGTTTTTATGCGTGCAAAATGCTTTTCAGAGCGAGAGAAGCACTTTTTGAACAACAATGTGATTCTGACTTTACAATGTTGATATTGCTCAAAACTAATGGAATTCACTCCAAAATGGTGGTTTATGCTTAAATAACCCTTTTGTAAGCATAATAACACGTTTGCATTGAAAGGAACAGAAATATTCACTTTTCTAGTTTTTATGTGTGCAAAATGCTTTTCAGAGCGAGAGAAGCACTTTTTGACCAACAATGTGATTCTGACCTTACAATGTTGATATTGCTCAAAACTGATGGAATTTACTCCCAAATGGTGGTTTATGCTTAAATAACCCTTTTGTAAGCATAATTACACGTTTGCATTGAAAGAAACAGAAATATTCACTTGTCAAGTTTTTATGCGTGCAAAATGCTTTTCAGAGCGAGAGAAGCACTTTTTGACCAACAATGCTATTCTGGCCTTAAAATGTTGATATTGCTCAAAACGAATGGAATTCACTCCCAAATGGTGGTTTATGCTTAAATAACCCCTTTGTAAGCATAATGACACGTTTGCATTGAATGGAACAGAAATATTCACTTGTCAAGTTTTTATGCGTGCAAAATACTTTTCAGAGCGAGAGAAGCACTTTTTGACCAACAATGCTATTTTGACCTTACAATGTTGATATTGCTCAAAACGAATGGAATTCACTTCCAAATGGTGGTTTATGCTTAAATAACCCTTTTGTAAGCATGATGACACGTTTGCATTGAAAGGAACAGAAATATTCACTTGTCAAGTTTTTATGCGTGCAAAATGCTTTTCAGAGCGAGAGAAGCACTTTTTGACCAACAATGTGATTCTGACCTTACAATGTTGATATTGCTCAAGACTTATGGAATTCACTCCCAAAGGGTGGTTTATGCTTAAATAACCCTTCTGTAAGCATAATTACACGTTTGAATTGAAAGGAACAGAAATATTCACTTGTCAAGTTTTTATGCGTGCAAAATGCTTTTCAGAGCGAGAGAAGCACTTTTTGACCAACAATGCGATTCTGACCTTACAATGTTGAAATTGCTCAAAACGAGTTGAATTCACTCCCAAATGGTGGCTTATGCTTAAATAACCCTTTTGTAAGTATAATAACACGTTTGCATTGAAAGGAACAGAAATATTCACTTGTCAAGTTTTTATGCGTGCAAAAATGCTTTTCAGAGCGAGAGAAGCACTTTTTGACCAACAATGCGATTCTGACCTTACAATGTTGAAATTGCTCAAAACGAGTTGAATTCACTCCCAAATGGTGGCTTATGCTTAAATAACCCTTTTGTAAGCATAATAACACGTTTGCATTGAAAGGAACAGAAATATTCCCTTTTCTAGTTTGTATGTGTGCAAAATGCTTTTCAGAGCGAGAGAAGCACTTTTTGACCAACAATGCTATTTTGACCTTACAATGTTGATATTGCTCAAAACGAATGGAATTCACTTCCAAATGGTGGTTTATGCTTAAATAACCCTTTTATAAGCATGATGACACGTTTATATTGAAAGGAACAGAAATATTCACTTGTCAAGTTTTTATGCGTGCAAAATGCTTTTCAGATCGAGAGAAGCACTTTTTGACCAACAATGTGATTCTGACCTTACAATGTTGATATTGCTCAAGACTTATGGAATTCACTCCCAAATGGTGGTTTATGCTTAAATAACCCTTTTGTAAGCATAATTACACGTTTGAATTGAAAGGAACAGAAATATTCACTTGTCAAGTTTTTATGCGTGCAAAATGCTTTTCAGAGCGAGAGAAGCACTTTTTGACCAACAATGCGATTCTGACCTTACAATGTTGAAATTGCTCAAAACGAGTTGAATTCACTCCCAAATGGTGGCTTATGCTTAAATAACCCTTTTGTAAGCATAATAACACGTTTGCATTGAAAGGAACAGAAATATTCACTTTTCTAGTTTTTATGTGTGCAAAATGCTTTTCAGAGCGAGAGAAGCACTTTTTGACCAACAATGTGATTCTGACCTTACAATGTTGATATTGCTCAAGACTTATGGAATTCACTCCCAAATGGTGGTTTATGCTTAAATAACCCTTATGTAAGCATAATTACCCGTTTGAAATGAAAGGAACAGAAATATTCACTTGTCAAGTTTTTATGCGTGCAAAAATGCTTTTCAGAGCGAGAGAAGAACTTTATGACCAACAATGCGATTCTGACCTTTCAATGTTGATATGGTTCAAAACTAATGGAATTCACTCGCAAATGGTGGTTTATGCTTAAATAACCCTTTTGTAAGCATAATAACACGTTTGCATTGAAAGGAACAGAAATATTCCCTTTTCTAGTTTTTATGTGTGCAAAATGCTTTTCAGAGCGAGAGAAGCACTTTTTGACCAACAATGTGATTCTGACCTTACAATGTTGATATTGCTCAAAACTGATGGAATTTACTCCCAAATGGTGGTTTATGCTTAAATAACCCTTTTGTAAGCATAATTACACGTTTGCATTGAAAGAAACAGAAATATTCACTTGTCAAGTTTTTATGCGTGCAAAATGCTTTTCAGAGCGAGAGAAGCACTTTTTGACCAACAATGCTATTCTGGCCTTACAATGTTGATATTGCTCAAAACGAATGGAATTCACTCCCAAATGGTGGTTTATGCTTAAATAACCCTTTTGTAAGCATAATGACACGTTTGCATTGAAAGGAACAGAAATATTCACTTGTCAAGTTTTTATGCGTGCAAAATGCTTTTCAGAGCGAGAGAAGCACTTTTTGACCAACAATGTGATTCTGACCTTACGATGTTGATATTGCTCAAAACTAATGGAATTCACTTCCAAATGGTGGTTTATGCTTAAATAACCCCTTTGTCAGCATAATGACACGTTTGCATTGAATGGAACAGAAATATTCACTTGTCAAGTTTTTATGCGTGCAAAATACTTTTCAGAGCGAGAGAAGCACTTTTTGACCAACAATGCTATTTTGACCTTACAATGTTGATATTGCTCAAAACGAATGGAATTCACTTCCAAATGGTGGTTTATGCTTCAATAACCCTTTTGTAAGCATGATGACACGTTTGCATTGAAAGGAACAGAAATATTCACTTGTCAAGTTTTTATGCGTGCAAAATGCTTTTCAGAGCGAGAGAAGCACTTTTTGACCAACAATGTGATTCTGACCTTACAATGTTGATATTGCTCAAGACTTATGGAATTCACTCCCAAATGGTGGTTTATGCTTAAATAACCCTTCTGTAAGCATAATTACACGTTTGAATTGAAAGGAACAGAAATATTCACTTGTCAAGTTTTTATGCGTGCAAAATGCTTTTCAGAGCGAGAGAAAAACTTTTTGACCAACAATGCGATTCTGACCTTACAATGTTGAAATTGCTCAAAACGAGTTGAATTCACTCCCAAATGGTGGCTTATGCTTAAATAACCCTTTTGTAAGCATAATAACACGTTTGCATTGAAAGGAACAGAAATATTCACTTGTCAAGTTTTTATGCGTGCAAAAATGCTTTTCAGAGCGAGAGAAGCACTTTTTGACCAACAATGCGATTCTGACCTTACAATGTTGAAATTGCTCAAAACGAGTTGAATTCACTCCCAAATGGTGGCTTATGCTTAAATAACCCTTTTGTAAGCATAATAACACGTTTGCATTGAAAGGAACAGAAATATTCCCTTTTCTAGTTTGTATGTGTGCAAAATGCTTTTCAGAGCGAGAGAAGCACTTTTTGGCCAACAATGCTATTTTTACCTTACAATGTTGATATTGCTCAAAACGAATGGAATTCACTTCCAAATGGTGGTTTATGCTTAAATAACCCTTTTGTAAGCATGATGACACGTTTGCATTGAAAGGAACAGAAATATTCACTTGTCAAGTTTTTATGCGTGCAAAATGCTTTTCAGAGCGAGAGAAGCACTTTTTGAACAACAATGTGATTCTGACTTTACAATGTTGATATTGCTCAAAACTAATGGAATTCACTCCAAAATGGTGGTTTATGCTTAAATAACCCTTTTGTAAGCATAATAACACGTTTGCATTGAAAGGAACAGAAATATTCACTTTTCTAGTTTTTATGTGTGCAAAATGCTTTTCAGAGCGAGAGAAGCACTTTTTGACCAACAATGTGATTCTGACCTTACAATGTTGATATTGCTCAAAACTGATGGAATTTACTCCCAAATGGTGGTTTATGCTTAAATAACCCTTTTGTAAGCATAATTACACGTTTGCATTGAAAGAAACAGAAATATTCACTTGTCAAGTTTTTATGCGTGCAAAATGCTTTTCAGAGCGAGAGAAGCACTTTTTGACCAACAATGCTATTCTGGCCTTAAAATGTTGATATTGCTCAAAACGAATGGAATTCACTCCCAAATGGTGGTTTATGCTTAAATAACCCCTTTGTAAGCATAATGACACGTTTGCATTGAATGGAACAGAAATATTCACTTGTCAAGTTTTTATGCGTGCAAAATACTTTTCAGAGCGAGAGAAGCACTTTTTGACCAACAATGCTATTTTGACCTTACAATGTTGATATTGCTCAAAACGAATGGAATTCACTTCCAAATGGTGGTTTATGCTTAAATAACCCTTTTGTAAGCATGATGACACGTTTGCATTGAAAGGAACAGAAATATTCACTTGTCAAGTTTTTATGCGTGCAAAATGCTTTTCAGAGCGAGAGAAGCACTTTTTGACCAACAATGTGATTCTGACCTTACAATGTTGATATTGCTCAAGACTTATGGAATTCACTCCCAAATGGTGGTTTATGCTTAAATAACCCTTCTGTAAGCATAATTACACGTTTGAATTGAAAGGAACAGAAATATTCACTTGTCAAGTTTTTATGCGTGCAAAATGCTTTTCAGAGCGAGAGAAGCACTTTTTGACCAACAATGCGATTCTGACCTTACAATGTTGAAATTGCTCAAAACGAGTTGAATTCACTCCCAAATGGTGGCTTATGCTTAAATAACCCTTTTGTAAGTATAATAACACGTTTGCATTGAAAGGAACAGAAATATTCACTTGTCAAGTTTTTATGCGTGCAAAAATGCTTTTCAGAGCGAGAGAAGCACTTTTTGACCAACAATGCGATTCTGACCTTACAATGTTGAAATTGCTCAAAACGAGTTGAATTCACTCCCAAATGGTGGCTTATGCTTAAATAACCCTTTTGTAAGCATAATAACACGTTTGCATTGAAAGGAACAGAAATATTCCCTTTTCTAGTTTGTATGTGTGCAAAATGCTTTTCAGAGCGAGAGAAGCACTTTTTGACCAACAATGCTATTTTGACCTTACAATGTTGATATTGCTCAAAACGAATGGAATTCACTTCCAAATGGTGGTTTATGCTTAAATAACCCTTTTATAAGCATGATGACACGTTTATATTGAAAGGAACAGAAATATTCACTTGTCAAGTTTTTATGCGTGCAAAATGCTTTTCAGATCGAGAGAAGCACTTTTTGACCAACAATGTGATTCTGACCTTACAATGTTGATATTGCTCAAGACTTATGGAATTCACTCCCAAATGGTGGTTTATGCTTAAATAACCCTTTTGTAAGCATAATTACACGTTTGAATTGAAAGGAACAGAAATATTCACTTGTCAAGTTTTTATGCGTGCAAAATGCTTTTCAGAGCGAGAGAAGCACTTTTTGACCAACAATGCGATTCTGACCTTACAATGTTGAAATTGCTCAAAACGAGTTGAATTCACTCCCAAATGGTGGCTTATGCTTAAATAACCCTTTTGTAAGCATAATAACACGTTTGCATTGAAAGGAACAGAAATATTCACTTTTCTAGTTTTTATGTGTGCAAAATGCTTTTCAGAGCGAGAGAAGCACTTTTTGACCAACAATGTGATTCTGACCTTACAATGTTGATATTGCTCAAGACTTATGGAATTCACTCCCAAATGGTGGTTTATGCTTAAATAACCCTTTTGTAAGCATAATTACCCGTTTGAAATGAAAGGAACAGAAATATTCACTTGTCAAGTTTTTATGCGTGCAAAAATGCTTTTCAGAGCGAGAGAAGAACTTTATGACCAACAATGCGATTCTGACCTTTCAATGTTGATATGGTTCAAAACTAATGGAATTCACTCGCAAATGGTGGTTTATGCTTAAATAACCCTTTTGTAAGCATAATAACACGTTTGCATTGAAAGGAACAGAAATATTCCCTTTTCTAGTTTTTATGTGTGCAAAATGCTTTTCAGAGCGAGAGAAGCACTTTTTGACCAACAATGTGATTCTGACCTTACAATGTTGATATTGCTCAAAACTAATGGAATTCCTTTTGTAAGCATAATAAAAACTAAAAACTAATGGACTTCACTTCCAAATGGCCGTGTATTGCTTAAATAACCCTTTTGTAAGCAAAGTAACACGTTTTCATTGAACGGAACAGAAATATCAACTGTTCTAGTTTTTATGCGTGCAAAATGCTTTTCAGAGCGAGAGAATCACTTTTTGACCAACAATGCGATTCTGACCTTACAATGTTGAAATTGCTCAAAACGAGTTGAATTCACTCCCAAATGGTGGCTTATGCTTAAATAACCCTTTTGTAAGCATAATAACACGTTTGCATTGAAAGGAACAGAACTATTCACTTTTCAAGTTTTTATGTGTGCAAAATGCTTTTCAGAGCGAGAGAAGCACATTTTGACCATCAATGTGATTCTGACCTTACAATGTTGATATGGTTCAAAACTAATGGAATTCACTCGCAAATGGTGGTTTATGCTTAAATAACCCTTTTGTAAGCATAATAACACGTTTGCATTGAAAGGAACAGAAATATTCCCTTTTCTAGTTTTTATGTGTGCAAAATGCTTTTCAGAGCGAGAGAAGCACTTTTTGACCAACAATGTGATTCTGACCTTACAATGTTGATATTGCTCAAAACTAATGGAATTCACTCCCAAATGGTGGTTTATGCTTAAATAACCCTTTTGTAAGCATAATAACACGTTTGCATTGAAAGGAACAGAACTATTCACTTTTCTTGTTTTTATGCGTGCAAAATGCTTTTCAGAGCGAGAGAAGCACTTTTTGACCAACAATGTGATTCTGACCTTACAATGTTGATATTGCTCAAAACTAATGGAATTCACACCCAAATGGTGGTTTATGCTTAAATAACCCTTTTGTAAGCATAATAACACGTTTGCATTGAAAGGAACAGAAATATTCACTTTTCTAGTTTTTGTGTGTGCAAAATGCTTTTCAGAGCGAGAGAAGCACTTTTTGTCCAACAATGTGATTCTGACCTTACAATGTTGAAATTGCTCAAGACTTATGGAATTCACTCCCAATTGGTGGTTTATGCTTAAATAACCCTTCTGTAAGCATAATTACACGTTTGAATTGAAAGGAACAGAAATATTCACTTGTCAAGTTTTTATGCGTGCAAAATGCTTTTCAGAGCGAGAGAAGCACTTTTTGACCAACAATGCGATTCTGACCTTACAATGTTGAAATTGCTCAAAACGAGTTGAATTCACTCCCAAATGGTGGCTTATGCTTAAATAACCCTTTTGTAAGCATAATAACACGTTTGCATTGAAAGGAACAGAAATATTCACTTGTCAAGTTTTTATGCGTGCAAAAATGCTTTTCAGAGCGAGAGAAGCACTTTTTGACCAACAATGCGATTCTGACCTTACAATGTTGAAATTGCTCAAAACGAGTTGAATTCACTCCCAAATGGTGGCTTATGCTTAAATAACCCTTTTGTAAGCATAATAACACGTTTGCATTGAAAGGAACAGAAATATTCCCTTTTCTAGTTTATATGTGTGCAAAATGCTTTTCAGAGCGAGAGAAGCACTTTTTGACCAACAATGCTATTTTGACCTTACAATGTTGATATTGCTCAAGACTTATGGAATTCACTCCCAAATGGTGGTTTATGCTTAAATAACCCTTTTGTAAGCATAATTACACGTTTGAATTGAAAGGAACAGAAATATTCACTTGTCAAGTTTTTATGCGTGCAAAATGCTTTTCAGAGCGAGAGAAGCACTTTTTGACCAACAATGCGATTCTGACCTTACAATGTTGAAATTGCTCAAAACGAGTTGAATTCACTCCCAAATGGTGGCTTATGCTTAAATAACCCTTTTGTAAGCATAATAACACGTTTGCATTGAAAGGAACAGAAATATTCACTTTTCTAGTTTTTATGTGTGCAAAATGCTTTTCAGAGCGAGAGAAGCACTTTTTGACCAACAATGTGATTCTGACCTTACAATGTTGATATTGCTCAAGACTTATGGAATTCACTCCCAAATGGTGGTTTATGCTTAAATAACCCTTTTGTAAGCATAATTACCCGTTTGAAATGAAAGGAACAGAAATATTCACTTGTCAAGTTTTTATGCGTGCAAAAATGCTTTTCAGAGCGAGAGAAGAACTTTATGACCAACAATGCGATTCTGACCTTTCAATGTTGATATGGTTCAAAACTAATGGAATTCACTCGCAAATGGTGGTTTATGCTTAAATAACCCTTTTGTAAGCATAATAACACGTTTGCATTGAAAGGAACAGAAATATTCCCTTTTCTAGTTTTTATGTGTGCAAAATGCTTTTCAGAGCGAGAGAAGCACTTTTTGACCAACAATGTGATTCTGACCTTACAATGTTGATATTGCTCAAAACTAATGGAATTCCTTTTGTAAGCATAATAAAAACTAAAAACTAATGGACTTCACTTCCAAATGGCCGTGTATTGCTTAAATAACCCTTTTGTAAGCAAAGTAACACGTTTTCATTGAACGGAACAGAAATATCAACTGTTCTAGTTTTTATGCGTGCAAAATGCTTTTCAGAGCGAGAGAATCACTTTTTGACCAACAATGCGATTCTGACCTTACAATGTTGAAATTGCTCAAAACGAGTTGAATTCACTCCCAAATGGTGGCTTATGCTTAAATAACCCTTTTGTAAGCATAATAACACGTTTGCATTGAAAGGAACAGAACTATTCACTTTTCAAGTTTTTATGTGTGCAAAATGCTTTTCAGAGCGAGAGAAGCACATTTTGACCATCAATGTGATTCTGACCTTACAATGTTGATATGGTTCAAAACTAATGGAATTCACTCGCAAATGGTGGTTTATGCTTAAATAACCCTTTTGTAAGCATAATAACACGTTTGCATTGAAAGGAACAGAAATATTCCCTTTTCTAGTTTTTATGTGTGCAAAATGCTTTTCAGAGCGAGAGAAGCACTTTTTGACCAACAATGTGATTCTGACCTTACAATGTTGATATTGCTCAAAACTAATGGAATTCACTCCCAAATGGTGGTTTATGCTTAAATAACCCTTTGGTAAGCATAATAACACGTTTGCATTGAAAGGAACAGAACTATTCACTTTTCTTGTTTTTATGCGTGCAAAATGCTTTTCAGAGCGAGAGAAGCACTTTTTGACCAACAATGTGATTCTGACCTTACAATGTTGATATTGCTCAAAACTAATGGAATTCACACCCAAATGGTGGTTTATGCTTAAATAACCCTTTTGTAAGCATAATAACACGTTTGCATTGAAAGGAACAGAAATATTCACTTTTCTAGTTTTTGTGTGTGCAAAATGCTTTTCAGAGCGAGAGAAGCACTTTTTGTCCAACAATGTGATTCTGACCTTACAATGTTGAAATTGCTCAAGACTTATGGAATTCACTCCCAATTGGTGGTTTATGCTTAAATAACCCTTCTGTAAGCATAATTACACGTTTGAATTGAAAGGAACAGAAATATTCACTTGTCAAGTTTTTATGCGTGCAAAATGCTTTTCAGAGCGAGAGAAGCACTTTTTGACCAACAATGCGATTCTGACCTTACAATGTTGAAATTGCTCAAAACGAGTTGAATTCACTCCCAAATGGTGGCTTATGCTTAAATAACCCTTTTGTAAGCATAATAACACGTTTGCATTGAAAGGAACAGAAATATTCACTTGTCAAGTTTTTATGCGTGCAAAAATGCTTTTCAGAGCGAGAGAAGCACTTTTTGACCAACAATGCGATTCTGACCTTACAATGTTGAAATTGCTCAAAACGAGTTGAATTCACTCCCAAATGGTGGCTTATGCTTAAATAACCCTTTTGTAAGCATAATAACACGTTTGCATTGAAAGGAACAGAAATATTCCCTTTTCTAGTTTATATGTGTGCAAAATGCTTTTCAGAGCGAGAGAAGCACTTTTTGACCAACAATGCTATTTTGACCTTACAATGTTGATATTGCTCAAAACGAATGGAATTCACTTCCAAATGGTGGTTTATGCTTAAATAACCCTTTTGTAAGCATGATGACACGTTTATATTGAAAGGAACAGAAATATTCACTTGTCAAGTTTTTATGCGTGCAAAATGCTTTTCAGATCGAGAGAAGCACTTTTTGACCAACAATGTGATTCTGACCTTACAATGTTGATATTGCTCAAGACTTATGGAATTCACTCCCAAATGGTGGTTTATGCTTAAATAACCCTTTTGTAAGCATAATTACACGTTTGAATTGAAAGGAACAGAAATATTCACTTGTCAAGTTTTTATGCGTGCAAAAATGCTTTTCAGAGCGAGAGAAGCACTTTTTGACCAACAATGCGATTCTGACCTTACAATGTTGAAATTGCTCAAAACGAGTTGAATTCACTCCCAAATGGTGGCTTATGCTTAAATAACCCTTTTGTAAGCATAATAACACGTTTGCATTGAAAGGAACAGAAATATTCACTTTTCTAGTTTTTATGTGTGCAAAATGCTTTTCAGAGCGAGAGAAGCACTTTTTGACCAACAATGTGATTCTGACCTTACAATGTTGATATTGCTCAAGACTTATGGAATTCACTCCCAAATGGTGGTTTATGCTTAAATAACCCTTTTGTAAGCATAATTACCCGTTTGAATTGAAAGGAACAGAAATATTCACTTGTCAAGTTTTTATGCGTGCAAAAATGCTTTTCAGAGCGAGAGAAGAACTTTTTGACCAACAATGCGATTCTGACCTTACAATGTTGAAATTGCTCAAAACGAGTTGAATTCACTCCCAAATGGTGGCTTATGCTTAAATAACCCTTTTGTAAGCATAATAACACGTTTGCATTGAAAGGAACAGAACTATTCACTTTTCAAGTTTTTATGTGTGCAAAATGCTTTTCAGAGCGAGAGAAGCACTTTTTGACCAACAATGTGATTCTGACCTTACAATGTTGATATTGCTCAAAACTAATGGAATTCCTTTTGTAAGCATAATAAAAACTAAAAACTAATGGACTTCACTTCCAAATGGCCGTGTATTGCTTAAATAACCCTTTTGTAAGCAAAGTAACACGTTTTCAATGAACGGAACAGAAATATCAACTGTTCTAGTTTTTATGCGTGCAAAATGCTTTTCAGAGCGAGAGAAGCACTTTTTGACCAACAATGCGATTCTGACCTTACAATGTTGAAATTGCTCAAAACGAGTTGAATTCACTCCCAAATGGTGGCTTATGCTTAAATAACCCTTTTGTAAGCATAATAACACGTTTGCATTGAAAGGAACAGAACTATTCACTTTTCAAGTTTTTATGTGTGCAAAATGCTTTTCAGAGCGAGAGAAGCACTTTTTGACCATCAATGTGATTCTGACCTTACAATGTTGATATGGTTCAAAACTAATGGAATTCACTCGCAAATGGTGGTTGATGCTTAAATAACCCTTTTGTAAGCATAATAACACGTTTGCATTGAAAGGAACAGAAATATTCCCTTTTCTAGTTTTTATGTGTGCAAAATGCTTTTCAGAGCGAGAGAAGCACTTTTTGACCAACAATGTGATTCTGACCTTACAATGTTGATATTGCTCAAAACTAATGGAATTCACTCCCAAATGGTGGTTTATGCTTAAATAACCCTTTTGTAAGCATAATAACACGTTTGCATTGAAAGGAACAGAACTATTCACTTTTCTTGTTTTTATGCGTGCAAAATGCTTTTCAGAGCGAGAGAAGCACTTTTTGACCAACAATGTGATTCTGACCTTACAATGTTGATATTGCTCAAAACTAATGGAATTCACTCCCAAATGGTGGTTTATGCTTAAATAACCCTTTTGTAAGCATAATAACACGTTTGCATTGAAAGGAACAGAAATATTCCCTTTTCTAGTTTTTATGTGTGCAAAATGCTTTTCAGAGCGAGAGAAGCACTTTTTGACCAACAATGTGATTCTGACCTTACAATGTTGATATTGCTCAAGACTTATGGAATTCACTACCAAATGGTGGTTTATGCTTAAATAACCCTTTTGTAAGCATAATTACACGTTTGAATTGAAAGGAACAGAAATATTCACTTGTCAAGTTTTTATGCGTGCAAAATGCTTTTCAGAGCGAGAGAAGCACTTTTTGACCAACAATGCGATTCTGACCTTACAATGTTGAAATTGCTCAAAACGAGTTGAATTCACTCCCAAATGGTGGCTTATGCTTAAATAACCCTTTTGTAAGCATAATGACACGTTTGCATTGAAAGGAACAGAAATATTCACTTGTCAAGTTTTTATGCGTGCAAAATGCTTTTCAGAGCGAGAGAAGCACTTTTTGAACAACAATGTGATTCTGACTTTACAATGTTGATATTGCTCAAAACTAATGGAATTCACTCCCAAATGGTGGTTTATGCTTAAATAACCCTTTTGTAAGCATAATAACACGTTTGCATTGAAAGGAACAGAAATATTCACTTTTCTAGTTTTTATGTGTGCAAAATGCTTTTCAGAGCGAGAGAAGCACTTTTTGACCAACAATGTGATTCTGACCTTACAATGTTGATATTGCTCAAAACTAATGGAATTCACTCCCAAATGGTGGTTTATGCTTAAATAACCCTTTTGTAAGCATAATAACACGTTTGCATTGAAAGGAACAGAAATATTCACTTTTCTAGTTTTTATGTGTGCAAAATGCTTTTCAGAGCGAGAGAAGCACTTTTTGACCAACAATGTGATTCTGACCTTACAATGTTGATATTGCTCAAAACTGATGGAATTTACTCCCAAAAGGTGGTTTATGCTTAAATAACCCTTTTGTAAGCATAATTACACGTTTGCATTGAAAGAAACAGAAATATTCACTTGTCAAGTTTTTATGCGTGCAAAATGCTTTTCAGAGCGAGAGAAGCACTTTTTGACCAACAATGCTATTCTGGCCTTAAAATGTTGATATTGCTCAAAACGAATGGAATTCACTCCCAAATTGTGGTTTATGCTTAAATAACCCTTTTGTAAGCATAATGACACGTTTGCATTGAAAGGAACAGGAATATTCACTTGTCAAGTTTTTATGCGTGCAAAATGCTTTTCAGAGCGAGAGAAGCACTTTTTGACCAACAATGTGATTCTGACCTTACAATGTTGATATTGCTCAAAACTAATGGAATTCACTTCCAAATGGTGGTTTATGCTTAAATAACCCCTTTGTAAGCATAATGACACGTTTGCATTGAATGGAACAGAAATATTCACTTGTCAAGTTTTTATGCGTGCAGAATACTTTTCAGAGCGAGAGAAGCACTTTTTGACCAACAATGCTATTTTGACCTTACAATGTTGATATTGCTCAAAACGAATGGAATTCACTTCCAAATGGTGGTTTATGCTTAAATAACCCTTTTGTAAGCATTATGACACGTTTATATTGAAAGGAACAGAAATATTCACTTGTCAAGTTTTTATGCTTTCAAAATGCTTTTCAGATCGAGAGAAGCACTTTTTGACCAACAATGTGATTCTGACCTTACAATGTTGATATTGCTCAAGACTTATGGAATTCACTCCCAAATGGTGGTTTATGCTTAAATAACCCTTTTGTAAGCATAATTACACGTTTGAATTGAAAGGAACAGAAATATTCACTTGTCAAGTTTTTATGCGTGCAAAATGCTTTTCAGAGCGAGAAGCACTTTTTGACCAACAATGCGATTCTGACCTTACAATGTTGAAATTGCTCAAAACGAGTTGAATTCACTCCCAAATGGTGGCTTATGCTTAAATAACCCTTTTGTAAGCATAATAACACGTTTGCATTGAAAGGAACAGAAATATTCACTTTTCTAGTTTTTATGTGTGCAAAATGCTTTTCAGAGCGAGAGAAGCACTTTTTGACCAACAATGTGATTCTGACCTTACAATGTTGATATTGCTCAAGACTTATGGAATTCACTCCCAAATGGTGGTTTATGCTTAAATAACCCTTTTGTAAGTATAATTACCCGTTTGAATTGAAAGGAACAGAAATATTCACTTGTCAAGTTTTTATGCGTGCAAAAATGCTTTTCAGAGCGAGAGAAGAACTTTATGACCAACAATGCGATTCTGACCTTACAATGTTGAAATTGCTCAAAACGAGTTGAATTCACTCCCAAATGGTGGCTTATGCTTAAATAACCCTTTTGTAAGCATAATAACACGTTTGCATTGAAAGGAACAGAACTATTCACTTTTCAAGTTTTTATGTGTGCAAAATGCTTTTCAGAGCGAGAGAAGCACTTTTTGACCAACAATGTGATTCTGACCTTACAATGTTGATATTGCTCAAAACTAATGGAATTCCTTTTGTAAGCATAATAAAAACTAAAAACTAATGGACTTCACTTCCAAATGGCCGTGTATTGCTTAAATAACCCTTTTGTAAGCAAAGTAACACGTTTTCATTGAACGGAACAGAAATATCAACTGTTCTAGTTTTTATGCGTGCAAAATGCTTTTCAGAGCGAGAGAAGCACTTTTTGACCAACAATGCGATTCTGACCTTACAATGTTGAAATTGCTCAAAACGAGTTGAATTCACTCCCAAATGGTGGCTTATGCTTAAATAACCCTTTTGTAAGCATAATAACACGTTTGCATTGAAAGGAACAGAACTATTCACTTTTCAAGTTTTTATGTGTGCAAAATGCTTTTCAGAGCGAGAGAAGCACTTTTTGACCATCAATGTGATTCTGACCTTACAATGTTGATATGGTTCAAAACTAATGGAATTCACTCGCAAATGGTGGTTTATGCTTAAATAACCCTTTTGTAAGCATAATAACACGTTTGCATTGAAAGGAACAGAAATATTCCCTTTTCTAGTTTTTATGTGTGCAAAATGCTTTTCAGAGCGAGAGAAGCACTTTTTGACCAACAATGTGATTCTGACCTTACAATGTTGATATTGCTCAAAACTAATGGAATTCACTCCCAAATGGTGGTTTATGCTTAAATAACCCTTTTGTAAGCATAATAACACGTTTGCATTGAAAGGAACAGAACTATTCACTTTTCTTGTTTTTATGCGTGCAAAATGCTTTTCAGAGCGAGAGAAGCACTTTTTGACCAACAATGTGATTCTGACCTTACAATGTTGATATTGCTCAAAACTAATGGAATTCACTCCCAAATGGTGGTTTATGCTTAAATAACCCTTTTGTAAGCATAATAACACGTTTGCATTGAAAGGAACAGAAATATTCACTTTTCTAGTTTTTGTGTGTGCAAAATGCTTTTCAGAGCGAGAGAAGCACTTTTTGTCCAACAATGTGATTCTGACCTTACAATGTTGAAATTGCTCAAGACTTATGGAATTCACTCCCAATTGTTGGTTTATGCTTAAATAACCCTTCTGTAAGCATAATTACACGTTTGAATTGAAAGGAACAGAAATATTCACTTGTCAAGTTTTTATGCGTGCAAAATGCTTTTCAGAGCGAGAGAAGCACTTTTTGACCAACAATGCGATTCTGACCTTACAATGTTGAAATTGCTCAAAACGAGTTGAATTCACTCCCAAATGGTGGCTTATGCTTAAATAACCCTTTTGTAAGCATAATAACACGTTTGCATTGAAAGGAACAGAAATATTCACTTGTCAAGTTTTTATGCGTGCAAAAATGCTTTTCAGAGCGAGAGAAGCACTTTTTGACCAACAATGCGATTCTGACCTTACAATGTTGAAATTGCTCAAAACGAGTTGAATTCACTCCCAAATGGTGGCTTATGCTTAAATAACCCTTTTGTAAGCATAATAACACGTTTGCATTGAAAGGAACAGAAATATTCCCTTTTCTAGTTTGTATGTGTGCAAAATGCTTTTCAGAGCGAGAGAAGCACTTTTTGACCAACAATGCTATTTTGACCTTACAATGTTGATATTGCTCAAAACGAATGGAATTCACTTCCAAATGGTGGTTTATGCTTAAATAACCCTTTTGTAAGCATGATGACACGTTTATATTGAAAGGAACAGAAATATTCACTTGTCAAGTTTTTATGCGTGCAAAATGCTTTTCAGATCGAGAGAAGCACTTTTTGACCAACAATGTGATTCTGACCTTACAATGTTGATATTGCTCAAGACTTATGGAATTCACTCCCAAATGGTGGTTTATGCTTAAATAACCCTTTTGTAAGCATAATTACACGTTTGAATTGAAAGGAACAGAAATATTCACTTGTCAAGTTTTTATGCGTGCAAAAATGCTTTTCAGAGCGAGAGAAGAACTTTATGACCAACAATGCGATTCTGACCTTACAATGTTGAAATTGCTCAAAACGAGTTGAATTCACTCCCAAATGGTGGCTTATGCTTAAATAACCCTTTTGTAAGCATAATAACACGTTTGCATTGAAAGGAACAGAAATATTCACTTTTCTAGTTTTTATGTGTGCAAAATGCTTTTCAGAGCGAGAGAAGCACTTTTTGACCAACAATGTGATTCTGACCTTACAATGTTGATATTGCTCAAAACTAATGGAATTCCTTTTGTAAGCATAATAAAAACTAAAAACTAATGGACTTCACTTCCAAATGGCCGTGTATTGCTTAAATAACCCTTTTGTAAGCAAAGTAACACGTTTTCATTGAACGGAACAGAAATATCAACTGTTCTAGTTTTTATGCGTGCAAAATGCTTTTCAGAGCGAGAGAAGCACTTTTTGACCAACAATGCGATTCTGACCTTACAATGTTGAAATTGCTCAAAACGAGTTTAATTCACTCCCAAATGGTGGCTTATGCTTAAATAACCCTTTTGTAAGCATAATAACACGTTTGCATTGAAAGGAACAGAACTATTCACTTTTCAAGTTTTTATGTGTGCAAAATGCTTTTCAGAGCGAGAGAAGCACTTTTTGACCATCAATGTGATTCTGACCTTACAATGTTGATATGGTTCAAAACTAATGGAATTCACTCGCAAATGGTGGTTTATGCTTAAATAACCCTTTTGTAAGCATAATAACACGTTTGCATTGAAAGGAACAGAAATATTCCCTTTTCTAGTTTTTATGTGTGCAAAATGCTTTTCAGAGCGAGAGAAGCACTTTTTGACCAACAATGTGATTCTGACCTTACAATGTTGATATTGCTCAAAACTAATGGAATTCACTCCCAAATGGTGGTTTATGCTTAAATAACCCTTTTGTAAGCATAATAACACGTTTGCATTGAAAGGAACAGAACTATTCACTTTTCTTGTTTTTATGCGTGCAAAATGCTTTTCAGAGCGAGAGAAGCACTTTTTGACCAACAATGTGATTCTGACCTTACAATGTTGATATTGCTCAAAACTAATGGAATTCACTCCCAAATGGTGGTTTATGCTTAAATAACCCTTTTGTAAGCATAATAACACGTTTGCATTGAAAGGAACAGAAATATTCACTTTTCTAGTTTTTGTGTGTGCAAAATGCTTTTCAGAGCGAGAGAAGCACTTTTTGTCCAACAATGTGATTCTGACCTTACAATGTTGAAATTGCTCAAGACTTATGGAATTCACTCCCAATTGTTGGTTTATGCTTAAATAACCCTTCTGTAAGCATAATTACACGTTTGAATTGAAAGGAACAGAAATATTCACTTGTCAAGTTTTTATGCGTGCAAAATGCTTTTCAGAGCGAGAGAAGCACTTTTTGACCAACAATGCGATTCTGACCTTACAATGTTGAAATTGCTCAAAACGAGTTGAATTCACTCCCAAATGGTGGCTTATGCTTAAATAACCCTTTTGTAAGCATAATAACACGTTTGCATTGAAAGGAACAGAAATATTCACTTGTCAAGTTTTTATGCGTGCAAAAATGCTTTTCAGAGCGAGAGAAGCACTTTTTGACCAACAATGCGATTCTGACCTTACAATGTTGAAATTGCTCAAAACGAGTTGAATTCACTCCCAAATGGTGGCTTATGCTTAAATAACCCTTTTGTAAGCATAATAACACGTTTGCATTGAAAGGAACAGAAATATTCCCTTTTCTAGTTTGTATGTGTGCAAAATGCTTTTCAGAGCGAGAGAAGCACTTTTTGACCAACAATGCTATTTTGACCTTACAATGTTGATATTGCTCAAAACGAATGGAATTCACTTCCAAATGGTGGTTTATGCTTAAATAACCCTTTTGTAAGCATGATGACACGTTTGTATTGAAAGGAACAGAAATATTCACTTGTCAAGTTTTTATGCGTGCAAAATGCTTTTCAGATCGAGAGAAGCACTTTTTGACCAACAATGTGATTCTGACCTTACAATGTTGATATTGCTCAAGACTTATGGAATTCACTCCCAAATGGTGGTTTATGCTTAAATAACCCTTTTGTAAGCATAATTACACGTTTGAATTGAAAGGAACAGAAATATTCACTTGTCAAGTTTTTATGCGTGCAAAAATGCTTTTCAGAGCGAGAGAAGCACTTTTTGACCAACAATGCGATTCTGACCTTACAATGTTGAAATTGCTCAAAACGAGTTGAATTCACTCCCAAATGGTGGCTTATGCTTAAATAACCCTTTTGTAAGCATAATAACACGTTTGCATTGAAAGGAACAGAAATATTCACTTTTCTAGTTTTTATGTGTGCAAAATGCTTTTCAGAGCGAGAGAAGCACTTTTTGACCAACAATGTGATTCTGACCTTACAATGTTGATATTGCTCAAGACTTATGGAATTCACTCCCAAATGGTGGTTTATGCTTAAATAACCCTTTTGTAAGCATAATTACCCGTTTGAATTGAAAGGAACAGAAATATTCACTTGTCAAGTTTTTATGCGTGCAAAAATGCTTTTCAGAGCGAGAGAAGAACTTTTTGACCAACAATGCGATTCTGACCTTACAATGTTGAAATTGCTCAAAACGAGTTGAATTCACTCCCAATTGGTGGCTTATGCTTAAATAACCCTTTTGTAAGCATAATAACACGTTTGCATTGAAAGGAACAAAACTATTCACTTTTCAAGTTTTTATGTGTGCAAAATGCTTTTCAGAGCGAGAGAAGCACTTTTTGACCAACAATGTGATTCTGACCTTACAATGTTGATATTGCTCAAAACTAATGGAATTCCTTTTGTAAGCATAATAAAAACTAAAAACTAATGGACTTCACTTCCAAATGGTCGTGTATTGCTTAAATAACCCTTTTGTAAGCAAAGTAACACGTTTTCATTGAACGGAACAGAAATATCAACTGTTCTAGTTTTTATGCGTGCAAAATGCTTTTCAGAGCGAGAGAAGCACTTTTTGACCAACAATGCGATTCTGACCTTACAATGTTGAAATTGCTCAAAACGAGTTGAATTCACTCCCAAATGGTGGCTTATGCTTAAATAACCCTTTTGTAAGCATAATAACACGTTTGCATTGAAAGGAACAGAACTATTCACTTTTCAAGTTTTTATGTGTGCAAAATGGTTTTCAGAGTGAGAGAAGCACTTTTTGACCATCAATGTGATTCTGACCTTACAATGTTGATATGGTTCAAAACTAATGGAATTCACTCGCAAATGGTGGTTTATGCTTAAATAACCCTTTTGTAAGCATAATAACACGTTTGCATTGAAAGGAACAGAAATATTCCCTTTTCTAGTTTTTATGTGTGCAAAATGCTTTTCAGAGCGAGAGAAGCACTTTTTGACCAACAATGTGATTCTGACCTTACAATGTTGATATTGCTCAAAACTAATGGAATTCACTCCCAAATGGTGGTTTATGCTTAAATAACCCTTTTGTAAGCATAATAACACGTTTGCATTGAAAGGAACAGAACTATTCACTTTTCTTGTTTTTATGCGTGCAAAATGCTTTTCAGAGCGAGAGAAGCACTTTTTGACCAACAATGTGATTCTGACCTTACAATGTTGAAATTGCTCAAAACGAGTTGAATTCACTCCCAAATGGTGGCTTATGCTTAAATAACCCTTTTGTAAGCATAATAACACGTTTGCATTGAAAGGAACATAACTATTCACTTTTCAAGTTTTTATGTGTGCAAAATGCTTTTCAGAGCGAGAGAAGCACTTTTTGACCAACAATGTGATTCTGACCTTACAAAGTTGATATTGCTCAAAACTAATGGAATTCACTCCAAAATGGTGGTTTATGCTTAAATAACCCTTTTGTAAGCATAATTACACGTTTGCATTGAAAGGAACAGAAATATTCACTTTTCTAGTTTTTATGTGTGCAAAATGCTTTTCAGAGCGAGAGAAGCACTTTTTGACCAACAATGCTATTTTGAACTTACAATGTTGATATTGCTCAAAACGAATGGAATTCACTTCCAAATGGTGGTTTATGCTTAAATAACCCTTTTGTAAGCATGATGACACGTTTATATTGAAAGGAACAGAAATATTCACTTGTCAAGTTTTTATGCGTGCAAAATGCTTTTCAGATCGAGAGAAGCACTTTTTGACCAACAATGTGATTCTGACCTTACAAAGTTGATATTGCTCAAGACTTATGGAATTCACTTCCAAATGGCCGTGTATTGCTTAAATAACCCTTTTGTAAGCAAAGTAACACGTTTTCATTGAACGGAACAGAAATATCAACTGTTCTAGTTTTTATGCGTGCAAAATGCTTTTCAGAGCGAGAGAAGCACTTTTTGACCAACAATGCGATTCTGACCTTACAATGTTGAAATTGCTCAAAACGAGTTTAATTCACTCCCAAATGGTGGCTTATGCTTAAATAACCCTTTTGTAAGCATAATAACACGTTTGCATTGAAAGGAACAGAACTATTCACTTTTCAAGTTTTTATGTGTGAAAATGCTTTTCAGAGCGAGGAGAAGCACTTTTTGACCATCAATGTGATTCTGACCTTACAATGTTGATATGGTTCAAAACTAATGGAATTCACTCGCAAATGGTGGTTTATGCTTAAATAACCCTTTTGTAAGCATAATAACACGTTTGCATTGAAAGGAACAGAAATATTCCCTTTTCTAGTTTTTATGTGTGCAAAATGCTTTTCAGAGCGAGAGAAGCACTTTTTGACCAACAATGTGATTCTGACCTTACAATGTTGATATTGCTCAAAACTAATGGAATTCACTCCCAAATGGTGGTTTATGCTTAAATAACCCTTTTGTAAGCATAATAACACGTTTGCATTGAAAGGAACAGAACTATTCACTTTTCTTGTTTTTATGCGTGCAAAATGCTTTTCAGAGCGAGAGAAGCACTTTTTGACCAACAATGTGATTCTGACCTTACAATGTTGATATTGCTCAAAACTAATGGAATTCACTCCCAAATGGTGGTTTATGCTTAAATAACCCTTTTGTAAGCATAATAACACGTTTGCATTGAAAGGAACAGAAATATTCACTTTTCTAGTTTTTGTGTGTGCAAAATGCTTTTCAGAGCAGAGAGAAGCACTTTTTGTCCAACAATGTGATTCTGACCTTACAATGTTGAAATTGCTCAAGACTTATGGAATTCACTCCCAATTGTTGGTTTATGCTTAAATAACCCTTCTGTAAGCATAATTACACGTTTGAATTGAAAGGAACAGAAATATTCACTTGTCAAGTTTTTATGCGTGCAAAATGCTTTTCAGAGCGAGAGAAGCACTTTTTGACCAACAATGCGATTCTGACCTTACAATGTTGAAATTGCTCAAAACGAGTTGAATTCACTCCCAAATGGTGGCTTATGCTTAAATAACCCTTTTGTAAGCATAATAACACGTTTGCATTGAAAGGAACAGAAATATTCACTTGTCAAGTTTTTATGCGTGCAAAAATGCTTTTCAGAGCGAGAGAAGCACTTTTTGACCAACAATGCGATTCTGACCTTACAATGTTGAAATTGCTCAAAACGAGTTGAATTCACTCCCAAATGGTGGCTTATGCTTAAATAACCCTTTTGTAAGCATAATAACACGTTTGCATTGAAAGGAACAGAATATTCCCTTTTCTAGTTTGTATGTGTGCAAAATGCTTTTCAGAGCGAGAGAAGCACTTTTTGACCAACAATGCTATTTTGACCTTACAATGTTGATATTGCTCAAAACGAATGGAATTCACTTCCAAATGGTGGTTTATGCTTAAATAACCCTTTTGTAAGCATGATGACACGTTTGTATTGAAAGGAACAGAAATATTCACTTGTCAAGTTTTTATGCGTGCAAAATGCTTTTCAGATCGAGAGAAGCACTTTTTGACCAACAATGTGATTCTGACCTTACAATGTTGATATTGCTCAAGACTTATGGAATTCACTCCCAAATGGTGGTTTATGCTTAAATAACCCTTTTGTAAGCATAATTACACGTTTGAATTGAAAGGAACAGAAATATTCACTTGTCAAGTTTTTATGCGTGCAAAAATGCTTTTCAGAGCGAGAGAAGCACTTTTTGACCAACAATGCGATTCTGACCTTACAATGTTGAAAATTGCTCAAAACGAGTTGAATTCACTCCCAAATGGTGGCTTATGCTTAAATAACCCTTTTGTAAGCATAATAACACGTTTGCATTGAAAGGAACAGAAATATTCACTTTTCTAGTTTTTATGTGTGCAAAATGCTTTTCAGAGCGAGAGAAGCACTTTTTGACCAACAATGTGATTCTGACCTTACAATGTTGATATTGCTCAAGACTTATGGAATTCACTCCCAAATGGTGGTTTATGCTTAAATAACCCTTTTGTAAGCATAATTACCCGTTTGAATGAAAGGAACAGAAATATTCACTTGTCAAGTTTTTATGCGTGCAAAAATGCTTTTCAGAGCGAGAGAAGAACTTTTTGACCAACAATGCGATTCTGACCTTACAATGTTGAAATTGCTCAAAACGAGTTGAATTCACTCCCAATTGGTGGCTTATGCTTAAATAACCCTTTTGTAAGCATAATAACACGTTTGCATTGAAAGGAACAAAACTATTCACTTTTCAAGTTTTTATGTGTGCAAAATGCTTTTCAGAGCGAGAGAAGCACTTTTTGACCAACAATGTGATTCTGACCTTACAATGTTGATATTGCTCAAAACTAATGGAATTCCTTTTGTAAGCATAATAAAAACTAAAAACTAATGGACTTCACTTCCAAATGGTCGTGTATTGCTTAAATAACCCTTTTGTAAGCAAAGTAACACGTTTTCATTGAACGGAACAGAAATATCAACTGTTCTAGTTTTTATGCGTGCAAAATGCTTTTCAGAGCGAGAGAAGCACTTTTTGACCAACAATGCGATTCTGACCTTACAATGTTGAAATTGCTCAAAACGAGTTGAATTCACTCCCAAATGGTGGCTTATGCTTAAATAACCCTTTTGTAAGCATAATAACACGTTTGCATTGAAAGGAACAGAACTATTCACTTTTCAAGTTTTTATGTGTGCAAATGGTTTTCAGAGTGAGAGAAGCACTTTTTGACCATCAATGTGATTCTGACCTTACAATGTTGATATGGTTCAAAACTAATGGAATTCACTCGCAAATGGTGGTTTATGCTTAAATAACCCTTTTGTAAGCATAATAACACGTTTGCATTGAAAGGAACAGAAATATTCCCTTTTCTAGTTTTTATGTGTGCAAAATGCTTTTCAGAGCGAGAGAAGCACTTTTTGACCAACAATGTGATTCTGACCTTACAATGTTGATATTGCTCAAAACTAATGGAATTCACTCCCAAATGGTGGTTTATGCTTAAATAACCCTTTTGTAAGCATAATAACACGTTTGCATTGAAAGGAACAGAACTATTCACTTTTCTTGTTTTTATGCGTGCAAAATGCTTTTCAGAGCGAGAGAAGCACTTTTTGACCAACAATGTGATTCTGACCTTACAATGTTGAAATTGCTCAAAACGAGTTGAATTCACTCCCAAATGGTGGCTTATGCTTAAATAACCCTTTTGTAAGCATAATAACACGTTTGCATTGAAAGGAACATAACTATTCACTTTTCAAGTTTTTATGTGTGCAAAATGCTTTTCAGAGCGAGAAAAGCACTTTTTGACCAACAATGTGATTCTGACCTTACAAAGTTGATATTGCTCAAAACTAATGGAATTCACTCCAAAATGGTGATTTATGCTTAAATAACCCTTTTGTAAGCATAATTACACGTTTGCATTGAAAGGAACAGAAATATTCACTTTTCTAGTTTTTATGTGTGCAAAATGCTTTTCAGAGCGAGAGAAGCACTTTTTGACCAACAATGCTATTTTGAACTTACAATGTTGATATTGCTCAAAACGAATGGAATTCACTTCCAAATGGTGGTTTATGCTTAAATAACCCTTTTGTAAGCATGATGACACGTTTATATTGAAAGGAACAGAAATATTCACTTGTCAAGTTTTTATGCGTGCAAAATGCTTTTCAGATCGAGAGAAGCACTTTTTGACCAACAATGTGATTCTGACCTTACAATGTTGATATTGCTCAAGACTTATGGAATTCACTTCCAAATGGCCGTGTATTGCTTAAATAACCCTTTTGTAAGCAAAGTAACACGTTTTCATTGAACGGAACAGAAATATCAACTGTTCTAGTTTTTATGCGTGCAAAATGCTTTTCAGAGCGAGAGAAGCACTTTTTGACCAACAATGCGATTCTGACCTTACAATGTTGAAATTGCTCAAAACGAGTTGAATTCACTCCCAAATGGTGGCTTATGCTTAAATAACCCTTTTGTAAGCATAATAACACGTTTGCATTGAAAGGAACAGAACTATTCACTTTTCAAGTTTTTATGTGTGCAAAATGCTTTTCAGAGCGAGAGAAGCACTTTTTGACCAACAATGTGATTCTGACCTTACAATGTTGATATTGCTCAAAACTAATGGAATTCCTTTTGTAAGCATAATAAAAACTAAAAACTAATGGACTTCACTTCCAAATGGCCGTGTATTGCTTAAATAACCCTTTTGTAAGCAAAGTAACACGTTTTCATTGAACGGAACAGAAATATCAACTGTTCTAGTTTTTATGCGTGCAAAATGCTTTTCAGAGCGAGAGAATCACTTTTTGACCAACAATGCGATTCTGACCTTACAATGTTGAAATTGCTCAAAACGAGTTGAATTCACTCCCAAATGGTGGCTTATTTTTAAATAACCCTTTTGTAAGCATAATAACACGTTTGCATTGAAAGGAACAGAACTATTCACTTTTCAAGTTTTTATGTGTGCAAAATGCTTTTCAGAGCGAGAGAAGCACTTTTTGACCATCAATGTGATTCTGACCTTACAATGTTGATATGGTTCAAAACTAATGGAATTCACTCGCAAATGGTGGTTTATGCTTAAATAACCCTTTTGTAAGCATAATAACACGTTTGCATTGAAAGGAACAGAAATATTCCCTTTTCTAGTTTTTATGTGTGCAAAATGCTTTTCAGAGCGAGAGAAGCACTTTTTGACCAACAATGTGATTCTGACCTTACAATGTTGATTTTGCTCAAAACGAATGGAATTCACTTCCAAATGGTGGTTTATGCTTAAATAACCCTTTTGTAAGCATTATGACACGTTTATATTGAAAGGAACAGAAATATTCACTTGTCAAGTTTTTATGCGTGCAAAATGCTTTTCAGATCGAGAGAAGCACTTTTTGACCAACAATGTGATTCTGACCTTACAATGTTGATATTGCTCAAGACTTATGGAATTCACTCCCAAATGGTGGTTTATGCTTAAATAACCCTTTTGTAAGCATAATTACACGTTTGAATTGAAAGGAACAGAAATATTCACTTGTCAAGTTTTTATGCGTGCAAAATGCTTTTCAGAGCGAGAAGCACTTTTTGACCAACAATGCGATTCTGACCTTACAATGTTGAAATTGCTCAAAACGAGTTGAATTCACTCCCAAATGGTGGCTTATGCTTAAATAACCCTTTTGTAAGCATAATAACACGTTTGCATTGAAAGGAACAGAAATATTCACTTTTCTAGTTTTTATGTGTGCAAAATGCTTTTCAGAGCGAGAGAAGCACTTTTTTACCAACAATGTGATTCTGACCTTACAATGTTGATATTGCTCAAGACTTATGGAATTCACTCCCAAATGGTGGTTTATGCTTAAATAACCCTTTTGTAAGCATAATTACCCGTTTGAATTGAAAGGAACAGAAATATTCACTTGTCAAGTTTTTATGCGTGCAAAAATGCTTTTCAGAGCGAGAGAAGAACTTTATGACCAACAATGCGATTCTGACCTTACAATGTTGAAATTGCTCAAAACGAGTTGAATTCACTCCCAAATGGTGGCTTATGCTTAAATAACCCTTTTGTAAGCATAATAACACGTTTGCATTGAAAGGAACAGAAATATTCACTTTTCTAGTTTTTATGTGTGCAAAATGCTTTTCAGAGCGAGAGAAGCACTTTTTGACCAACAATGTGATTCTGACCTTACAATGTTGATATTGCTCAAGACTTATGGAATTCACTCCCAAATGGTGGTTTATGCTTAAATAACCCTTTTGTAAGCATAATTACCCGTTTGAATTGAAAGGAACAGAAATATTCACTTGTCAAGTTTTTATGCGTGCAAAAATGCTTTTCAGAGCGAGAGAAGAACTTTTTGACCAACAATGCGATTCTGACCTTACAATGTTGAAATTGCTCAAAACGAGTTGAATTCACTCCCAATTGGTGGCTTATGCTTAAATAACCCTTTTGTAAGCATAATAACACGTTTGCATTGAAAGGAACAAAACTATTCACTTTTCAAGTTTTTATGTGTGCAAAATGCTTTTCAGAGCGAGAGAAGCACTTTTTGACCAACAATGTGATTCTGACCTTACAATGTTGATATTGCTCAAAACTAATGGAATTCCTTTTGTAAGCATAATAAAAACTAAAAACTAATGGACTTCACTTCCAAATGGTCGTGTATTGCTTAAATAACCCTTTTGTAAGCAAAGTAACACGTTTTCATTGAACGGAACAGAAATATCAACTGTTCTAGTTTTTATGCGTGCAAAATGCTTTTCAGAGCGAGAGAAGCACTTTTTGACCAACAATGCGATTCTGACCTTACAATGTTGAAATTGCTCAAAACGAGTTGAATTCACTCCCAAATGGTGGCTTATGCTTAAATAACCCTTTTGTAAGCATAATAACACGTTTGCATTGAAAGGAACAGAACTATTCACTTTTCAAGTTTTTATGTGTGCAAAATGGTTTTCAGAGTGAGAGAAGCACTTTTTGACCATCAATGTGATTCTGACCTTACAATGTTGATATGGTTCAAAACTAATGGAATTCACTCGCAAATGGTGGTTTATGCTTAAATAACCCTTTTGTAAGCATAATAACACGTTTGCATTGAAAGGAACAGAAATATTCCCTTTTCTAGTTTTTATGTGTGCAAAATGCTTTTCAGAGCGAGAGAAGCACTTTTTGACCAACAATGTGATTCTGACCTTACAATGTTGATATTGCTCAAAACTAATGGAATTCACTCCCAAATGGTGGTTTATGCTTAAATAACCCTTTTGTAAGCATAATAACACGTTTGCATTGAAAGGAACAGAACTATTCACTTTTCTTGTTTTTATGCGTGCAAAATGCTTTTCAGAGCGAGAGAAGCACTTTTTGACCAACAATGTGATTCTGACCTTACAATGTTGAAATTGCTCAAAACGAGTTGAATTCACTCCCAAATGGTGGCTTATGCTTAAATAACCCTTTTGTAAGCATAATAACACGTTTGCATTGAAAGGAACATAACTATTCACTTTTCAAGTTTTTATGTGTGCAAAATGCTTTTCAGAGCGAGAGAAGCACTTTTTGACCAACAATGTGATTCTGACCTTACAAAGTTGATATTGCTCAAAACTAATGGAATTCACTCCAAAATGGTGGTTTATGCTTAAATAACCCTTTTGTAAGCATAATTACACGTTTGCATTGAAAGGAACAGAAATATTCACTTTTCTAGTTTTTATGTGTGCAAAATGCTTTTCAGAGCGAGAGAAGCACTTTTTGACCAACAATGCTATTTTGAACTTACAATGTTGATATTGCTCAAAACGAATGGAATTCACTTCCAAATGGTGGTTTATGCTTAAATAACCCTTTTGTAAGCATGATGACACGTTTATATTGAAAGGAACAGAAATATTCACTTGTCAAGTTTTTATGCGTGCAAAATGCTTTTCAGATCGAGAGAAGCACTTTTTGACCAACAATGTGATTCTGACCTTACAAAGTTGATATTGCTCAAGACTTATGGAATTCACTTCCAAATGGCCGTGTATTGCTTAAATAACCCTTTTGTAAGCAAAGTAACACGTTTTCATTGAACGGAACAGAAATATCAACTGTTCTAGTTTTTATGCGTGCAAAATGCTTTTCAGAGCGAGAGAAGCACTTTTTGACCAACAATGCGATTCTGACCTTACAATGTTGAAATTGCTCAAAACGAGTTTAATTCACTCCCAAATGGTGGCTTATGCTTAAATAACCCTTTTGTAAGCATAATAACACGTTTGCATTGAAAGGAACAGAACTATTCACTTTTCAAGTTTTTATGTGTGCAAAATGCTTTTCAGAGCGAGAGAAGCACTTTTTGACCATCAATGTGATTCTGACCTTACAATGTTGATATGGTTCAAAACTAATGGAATTCACTCGCAAATGGTGGTTTATGCTTAAATAACCCTTTTGTAAGCATAATAACACGTTTGCATTGAAAGGAACAGAAATATTCCCTTTTCTAGTTTTTATGTGTGCAAAATGCTTTTCAG
The DNA here is from genome assembly GCF_949987615.1 of Pollachius pollachius. NCBI lineage: Eukaryota > Metazoa > Chordata > Actinopteri > Gadiformes > Gadidae > Pollachius > Pollachius pollachius. Next base: position 20,822,997 of record NC_136946.1, on the reverse strand, counting down.
AGCGAGAGAAGCACTTTTTGACCAACAATGTGATTCTGACCTTACAATGTTGATATTGCTCAAAACTAATGGAATTCACTCCCAAATGGTGGTTTATGCTTAAATAACCCTTTTGTAAGCATAATAACACGTTTGCATTGAAAGGAACAGAACTATTCACTTTTCTTGTTTTTATGCGTGCAAAATGCTTTTCAGAGCGAGAGAAGCACTTTTTGACCAACAATGTGATTCTGACCTTACAATGTTGATATTGCTCAAAACTAATGGAATTCACTCCCAAATGGTGGTTTATGCTTAAATAACCCTTTTGTAAGCATAATAACACGTTTGCATTGAAAGGAACAGAAATATTCACTTTTCTAGTTTTTGTGTGTGCAAAATGCTTTTCAGAGCGAGAGAAGCACTTTTTGTCCAACAATGTGATTCTGACCTTACAATGTTGAAATTGCTCAAGACTTATGGAATTCACTCCCAATTGTTGGTTTATGCTTAAATAACCCTTCTGTAAGCATAATTACACGTTTGAATTGAAAGGAACAGAAATATTCACTTGTCAAGTTTTTATGCGTGCAAAATGCTTTTCAGAGCGAGAGAAGCACTTTTTGACCAACAATGCGATTCTGACCTTACAATGTTGAAATTGCTCAAAACGAGTTGAATTCACTCCCAAATGGTGGCTTATGCTTAAATAACCCTTTTGTAAGCATAATAACACGTTTGCATTGAAAGGAACAGAAATATTCACTTGTCAAGTTTTTATGCGTGCAAAAATGCTTTTCAGAGCGAGAGAAGCACTTTTTGACCAACAATGCGATTCTGACCTTACAATGTTGAAATTGCTCAAAACGAGTTGAATTCACTCCCAAATGGTGGCTTATGCTTAAATAACCCTTTTGTAAGCATAATAACACGTTTGCATTGAAAGGAACAGAAATATTCCCTTTTCTAGTTTGTATGTGTGCAAAATGCTTTTCAGAGCGAGAGAAGCACTTTTTGACCAACAATGCTATTTTGACCTTACAATGTTGATATTGCTCAAAACGAATGGAATTCACTTCCAAATGGTGGTTTATGCTTAAATAACCCTTTTGTAAGCATGATGACACGTTTGTATTGAAAGGAACAGAAATATTCACTTGTCAAGTTTTTATGCGTGCAAAATGCTTTTCAGATCGAGAGAAGCACTTTTTGACCAACAATGTGATTCTGACCTTACAATGTTGATATTGCTCAAGACTTATGGAATTCACTCCCAAATGGTGGTTTATGCTTAAATAACCCTTTTGTAAGCATAATTACACGTTTGAATTGAAAGGAACAGAAATATTCACTTGTCAAGTTTTTATGCGTGCAAAAATGCTTTTCAGAGCGAGAGAAGCACTTTTTGACCAACAATGCGATTCTGACCTTACAATGTTGAAATTGCTCAAAACGAGTTGAATTCACTCCCAAATGGTGGCTTATGCTTAAATAACCCTTTTGTAAGCATAATAACACGTTTGCATTGAAAGGAACAGAAATATTCACTTTTCTAGTTTTTATGTGTGCAAAATGCTTTTCAGAGCGAGAGAAGCACTTTTTGACCAACAATGTGATTCTGACCTTACAATGTTGATATTGCTCAAGACTTATGGAATTCACTCCCAAATGGTGGTTTATGCTTAAATAACCCTTTTGTAAGCATAATTACCCGTTTGAATTGAAAGGAACAGAAATATTCACTTGTCAAGTTTTTATGCGTGCAAAAATGCTTTTCAGAGCGAGAGAAGAACTTTTTGACCAACAATGCGATTCTGACCTTACAATGTTGAAATTGCTCAAAACGAGTTGAATTCACTCCCAATTGGTGGCTTATGCTTAAATAACCCTTTTGTAAGCATAATAACACGTTTGCATTGAAAGGAACAAAACTATTCACTTTTCAAGTTTTTATGTGTGCAAAATGCTTTTCAGAGCGAGAGAAGCACTTTTTGACCAACAATGTGATTCTGACCTTACAATGTTGATATTGCTCAAAACTAATGGAATTCCTTTTGTAAGCATAATAAAAACTAAAAACTAATGGACTTCACTTCCAAATGGTCGTGTATTGCTTAAATAACCCTTTTGTAAGCAAAGTAACACGTTTTCATTGAACGGAACAGAAATATCAACTGTTCTAGTTTTTATGCGTGCAAAATGCTTTTCAGAGCGAGAGAAGCACTTTTTGACCAACAATGCGATTCTGACCTTACAATGTTGAAATTGCTCAAAACGAGTTGAATTCACTCCCAAATGGTGGCTTATGCTTAAATAACCCTTTTGTAAGCATAATAACACGTTTGCATTGAAAGGAACAGAACTATTCACTTTTCAAGTTTTTATGTGTGCAAAATGGTTTTCAGAGTGAGAGAAGCACTTTTTGACCATCAATGTGATTCTGACCTTACAATGTTGATATGGTTCAAAACTAATGGAATTCACTCGCAAATGGTGGTTTATGCTTAAATAACCCTTTTGTAAGCATAATAACACGTTTGCATTGAAAGGAACAGAAATATTCCCTTTTCTAGTTTTTATGTGTGCAAAATGCTTTTCAGAGCGAGAGAAGCACTTTTTGACCAACAATGTGATTCTGACCTTACAATGTTGATATTGCTCAAAACTAATGGAATTCACTCCCAAATGGTGGTTTATGCTTAAATAACCCTTTTGTAAGCATAATAACACGTTTGCATTGAAAGGAACAGAACTATTCACTTTTCTTGTTTTTATGCGTGCAAAATGCTTTTCAGAGCGAGAGAAGCACTTTTTGACCAACAATGTGATTCTGACCTTACAATGTTGAAATTGCTCAAAACGAGTTGAATTCACTCCCAAATGGTGGCTTATGCTTAAATAACCCTTTTGTAAGCATAATAACACGTTTGCATTGAAAGGAACATAACTATTCACTTTTCAAGTTTTTATGTGTGCAAAATGCTTTTCAGAGCGAGAGAAGCACTTTTTGACCAACAATGTGATTCTGACCTTACAAAGTTGATATTGCTCAAAACTAATGGAATTCACTCCAAAATGGTGATTTATGCTTAAATAACCCTTTTGTAAGCATAATTACACGTTTGCATTGAAAGGAACAGAAATATTCACTTTTCTAGTTTTTATGTGTGCAAAATGCTTTTCAGAGCGAGAGAAGCACTTTTTGACCAACAATGCTATTTTGAACTTACAATGTTGATATTGCTCAAAACGAATGGAATTCACTTCCAAATGGTGGTTTATGCTTAAATAACCCTTTTGTAAGCATGATGACACGTTTATATTGAAAGGAACAGAAATATTCACTTGTCAAGTTTTTATGCGTGCAAAATGCTTTTCAGATCGAGAGAAGCACTTTTTGACCAACAATGTGATTCTGACCTTACAATGTTGATATTGCTCAAGACTTATGGAATTCACTTCCAAATGGCCGTGTATTGCTTAAATAACCCTTTTGTAAGCAAAGTAACACGTTTTCATTGAACGGAACAGAAATATCAACTGTTCTAGTTTTTATGCGTGCAAAATGCTTTTCAGAGCGAGAGAAGCACTTTTTGACCAACAATGCGATTCTGACCTTACAATGTTGAAATTGCTCAAAACGAGTTGAATTCACTCCCAAATGGTGGCTTATGCTTAAATAACCCTTTTGTAAGCATAATAACACGTTTGCATTGAAAGGAACAGAACTATTCACTTTTCAAGTTTTTATGTGTGCAAAATGCTTTTCAGAGCGAGAGAAGCACTTTTTGACCAACAATGTGATTCTGACCTTACAATGTTGATATTGCTCAAAACTAATGGAATTCCTTTTGTAAGCATAATAAAAACTAAAAACTAATGGACTTCACTTCCAAATGGCCGTGTATTGCTTAAATAACCCTTTTGTAAGCAAAGTAACACGTTTTCATTGAACGGAACAGAAATATCAACTGTTCTAGTTTTTATGCGTGCAAAATGCTTTTCAGAGCGAGAGAATCACTTTTTGACCAACAATGCGATTCTGACCTTACAATGTTGAAATTGCTCAAAACGAGTTGAATTCACTCCCAAATGGTGGCTTATTTTTAAATAACCCTTTTGTAAGCATAATAACACGTTTGCATTGAAAGGAACAGAACTATTCACTTTTCAAGTTTTTATGTGTGCAAAATGCTTTTCAGAGCGAGAGAAGCACTTTTTGACCATCAATGTGATTCTGACCTTACAATGTTGATATGGTTCAAAACTAATGGAATTCACTCGCAAATGGTGGTTTATGCTTAAATAACCCTTTTGTAAGCATAATAACACGTTTGCATTGAAAGGAACAGAAATATTCCCTTTTCTAGTTTTTATGTGTGCAAAATGCTTTTCAGAGCGAGAGAAGCACTTTTTGACCAACAATGTGATTCTGACCTTACAATGTTGATTTTGCTCAAAACGAATGGAATTCACTTCCAAATGGTGGTTTATGCTTAAATAACCCTTTTGTAAGCATTATGACACGTTTATATTGAAAGGAACAGAAATATTCACTTGTCAAGTTTTTATGCGTGCAAAATGCTTTTCAGATCGAGAGAAGCACTTTTTGACCAACAATGTGATTCTGACCTTACAATGTTGATATTGCTCAAGACTTATGGAATTCACTCCCAAATGGTGGTTTATGCTTAAATAACCCTTTTGTAAGCATAATTACACGTTTGAATTGAAAGGAACAGAAATATTCACTTGTCAAGTTTTTATGCGTGCAAAATGCTTTTCAGAGCGAGAAGCACTTTTTGACCAACAATGCGATTCTGACCTTACAATGTTGAAATTGCTCAAAACGAGTTGAATTCACTCCCAAATGGTGGCTTATGCTTAAATAACCCTTTTGTAAGCATAATAACACGTTTGCATTGAAAGGAACAGAAATATTCACTTTTCTAGTTTTTATGTGTGCAAAATGCTTTTCAGAGCGAGAGAAGCACTTTTTTACCAACAATGTGATTCTGACCTTACAATGTTGATATTGCTCAAGACTTATGGAATTCACTCCCAAATGGTGGTTTATGCTTAAATAACCCTTTTGTAAGCATAATTACCCGTTTGAATTGAAAGGAACAGAAATATTCACTTGTCAAGTTTTTATGCGTGCAAAAATGCTTTTCAGAGCGAGAGAAGAACTTTATGACCAACAATGCGATTCTGACCTTACAATGTTGAAATTGCTCAAAACGAGTTGAATTCACTCCCACATGGTGGCTTATGCTTAAATAACCCTTTTGTAAGCATAATAACACGTTTGCATTGAAAGGAACAGAACTATTCACTTTTCAAGTTTTTATGTGTGCAAAATGCTTTTCAGAGCGAGAGAAGCACTTTTTGACCAACAATGTGATTCTGACCTTACAATGTTGATATTGCTCAAAACTAATGGAATTCCTTTTGTAAGCATAATAAAAACTAAAAACTAATGGACTTCACTTCCAAATGGCCGTGTATTGCTTAAATAACCCTTTTGTAAGCAAAGTAACACGTTTTCATTGAACGGAACAGAAATATCAACTGTTCTAGTTTTTATGCGTGCAAAATGCTTTTCAGAGCGAGAGAATCACTTTTTGACCAACAATGCGATTCTGACCTTACAATGTTGAAATTGCTCAAAACGAGTTGAATTCACTCCCAAATGGTGGCTTATGCTTAAATAACCCTTTTGTAAGCATAATAACACGTTTGCATTGAAAGGAACAGAACTATTCACTTTTCAAGTTTTTATGTGTGCAAAATGCTTTTCAGAGCGAGAGAAGCACTTTTTGACCATCAATGTGATTCTGACCTTACAATGTTGATATGGTTCAAAACTAATGGAATTCACTCGCAAATGGTGGTTTATGCTTAAATAACCCTTTTGTAAGCATAATAACACGTTTGCATTGAAAGGAACAGAAATATTCCCTTTTCTAGTTTTTATGTGTGCAAAATGCTTTTCAGAGCGAGAGAAGCACTTTTTGACCAGCAATGTGATTCTGACCTTACAATGTTGATATTGCTCAAAACTAATGGAATTCACTCCCAAATGGTGGTTTATGCTTAAATAACCCTTTTGTAAGCATAATAACACGTTTGCATTGAAAGGAACAGAACTATTCACTTTTCTTGTTTTTATGCGTGCAAAATGCTTTTCAGAGCGAGAGAAGCACTTTTTGACCAACAATGTGATTCTGACCTTACAATGTTGATATTGCTCAAAACTAATGGAATTCACTCCCAAATGGTGGTTTATGCTTAAATAACCCTTTTGTAAGCATAATAACACGTTTGCATTGAAAGGAACAGAAATATTCACTTTTCTAGTTTTTGTGTGTGCAAAATGCTTTTCAGAGCGAGAGAAGCACTTTTTGTCCAACAATGTGATTCTGACCTTACAATGTTGAAATTGCTCAAGACTTATGGAATTCACTCCCAATTGGTGGTTTATGCTTAAATAACCCTTCTGTAAGCATAATTACACGTTTGAATTGAAAGGAACAGAAATATTCACTTGTCAAGTTTTTATGCGTGCAAAATGCTTTTCAGAGCGAGAGAAGCACTTTTTGACCAACAATGCGATTCTGACCTTACAATGTTGAAATTGCTCAAAACGAGTTGAATTCACTCCCAAATGGTGGCTTATGCTTAAATAACCCTTTTGTAAGCATAATAACACGTTTGCATTGAAAGGAACAGAAATATTCACTTGTCAAGTTTTTATGCGTGCAAAAATGCTTTTCAGAGCGAGAGAAGCACTTTTTGACCAACAATGCGATTCTGACCTTACAATGTTGAAATTGCTCAAAACGAGTTGAATTCACTCCCAAATGGTGGCTTATGCTTAAATAACCCTTTTGTAAGCATAATAACACGTTTGCATTGAAAGGAACAGAAATATTCCCTTTTCTAGTTTGTATGTGTGCAAAATGCTTTTCAGAGCGAGAGAAGCACTTTTTGACCAACAATGCTATTTTGACCTTACAATGTTGATATTGCTCAAAACGAATGGAATTCACTTCCAAATGGTGGTTTATGCTTAAATAACCCTTTTGTAAGCATGATGACACGTTTATATTGAAAGGAACAGAAATATTCACTTGTCAAGTTTTTATGCGTGCAAAATGCTTTTCAGATCGAGAGAAGCACTTTTTGACCAACAATGTGATTCTGACCTTACAATGTTGATATTGCTCAAGACTTATGGAATTCACTCCCAAATGGTGGTTTATGCTTAAATAACCCTTTTGTAAGCATAATTACACGTTTGAATTGAAAGGAACAGAAATATTCACTTGTCAAGTTTTTATGCGTGCAAAAATGCTTTTCAGAGCGAGAGAAGCACTTTTTGACCAACAATGCGATTCTGACCTTACAATGTTGAAATTGCTCAAAACGAGTTGAATTCACTCCCAAATGGTGGCTTATGCTTAAATAACCCTTTTGTAAGCATAATAACACGTTTGCATTGAAAGGAACAGAACTATTCACTTTTCAAGTTTTTATGTGTGCAAAATGCTTTTCAGAGCGAGAGAAGCACTTTTTGACCATCAATGTGATTCTGACCTTACAATGTTGATATGGTTCAAAACTAATGGAATTCACTCCCAAATGGTGGTTTATGCTTAAATAACCCTTTTGTAAGCATAATAACACGTTTGCATTGAAAGGAACAGAACTATTCACTTTTCTTGTTTTTATGCGTGCAAAATGCTTTTCAGAGCGAGAGAAGCACTTTTTGACCAACAATGTGATTCTGACCTTACAATGTTGATATTGCTCAAAACTAATGGAATTCACTCCCAAATGGTGGTTTATGCTTAAATAACCCTTTTGTAAGCATAATAACACGTTTGCATTGAAAGGAACAGAAATATTCACTTTTCTAGTTTTTGTGTGTGCAAAATGCTTTTCAGAGCAAGAGAAGCACTTTTTGTCCAACAATGTGATTCTGACCTTACAATGTTGAAATTGCTCAAGACTTATGGAATTCACTCCCAATTGGTGGTTTATGCTTAAATAACCCTTCTGTAAGCATAATTACACGTTTGAATTGAAAGGAACAGAAATATTCACTTGTCAAGTTTTTATGCGTGCAAAATGCTTTTCAGAGCGAGAGAAGCACTTTTTGACCAACAATGCGATTCTGACCTTACAATGTTGAAATTGCTCAAAACGAGTTGAATTCACTCCCAAATGGTGGCTTATGCTTAAATAACCCTTTTGTAAGCATAATAACACGTTTGCATTGAAAGGAACAGAAATATTCACTTGTCAAGTTTTTATGCGTGCAAAAATGCTTTTCAGAGCGAGAGAAGCACTTTTTGACCAACAATGCGATTCTGACCTTACAATGTTGAAATTGCTCAAAACGAGTTGAATTCACTCCCAAATGGTGGCTTTTGCTTAAATAACCCTTTTGTAAGCATAATAACACGTTTGCATTGAAAGGAACAGAAATATTCCCTTTTCTAGTTTATATGTGTGCAAAATGCTTTTCAGAGCGAGAGAAGCACTTTTTGACCAACAATGCTATTTTGACCTTACAATGTTGATATTGCTCAAAACGAATGGAATTCACTTCCAAATGGTGGTTTATGCTTAAATAACCCTTTTTTAAGCATGATGACACGTTTATATTGAAAGGAACAGAAATATTCACTTGTCAAGTTTTTATGCGTGCAAAATGCTTTTCAGATCGAGAGAAGCACTTTTTGACCAACAATGTGATTCTGACCTTACAATGTTGATATTGCTCAAGACTTATGGAATTCACTCCCAAATGGTGGTTTATGCTTAAATAACCCTTTTGTAAGCATAATTACACGTTTGAATTGAAAGGAACAGAAATATTCACTTGTCAAGTTTTTATGCGTGCAAAAATGCTTTTCAGAGCGAGAGAAGCACTTTTTGACCAACAATGCGATTCTGACCTTACAATGTTGAAATTGCTCAAAACGAGTTGAATTCACTCCCAAATGGTGGCTTATGCTTAAATAACCCTTTTGTAAGCATAATAACACGTTTGCATTGAAAGGAACAGAAATATTCACTTTTCTAGTTTTTATGTGTGCAAAATGCTTTTCAGAGCGAGAGAAGCACTTTTTGACCAACAATGTGATTCTGACCTTACAATGTTGATATTGCTCAAGACTTATGGAATTCACTCCCAAATGGTGGTTTATGCTTAAATAACCCTTTTGTAAGCATAATAACACGTTTGCATTGAAAGGAACAGAAATATTCACTTTTCTAGTTTTTGTGTGTGCAAAATGCTTTTCAGAGCGAGAGAAGCACTTTTTGTCCAACAATGTGATTCTGACCTTACAATGTTGAAATTGCTCAAGACTTATGGAATTCACTCCCAATTGGTGGTTTATGCTTAAATAACCCTTCTGTAAGCATAATTACACGTTTGAATTGAAAGGAACAGAAATATTCACTTGTCAAGTTTTTATGCGTGCAAAATGCTTTTCAGAGCGAGAGAAGCACTTTTTGACCAACAATGCGATTCTGACCTTACAATGTTGAAATTGCTCAAAACGAGTTGAATTCACTCCCAAATGGTGGCTTATGCTTAAATAACCCTTTTGTAAGCATAATAACACGTTTGCATTGAAAGGAACAGAAATATTCACTTGTCAAGTTTTTATGCGTGCAAAAATGCTTTTCAGAGCGAGAGAAGCACTTTTTGACCAACAATGCGATTCTGACCTTACAATGTTGAAATTGCTCAAAACGAGTTGAATTCACTCCCAAATGGTGGCTTATGCTTAAATAACCCTTTTGTAAGCATAATAACACGTTTGCATTGAAAGGAACAGAAATATTCCCTTTTCTAGTTTGTATGTGTGCAAAATGCTTTTCAGAGCGAGAGAAGCAATTTTTGACCAACAATGCTATTTTGACCTTACAATGTTGATATTGCTCAAAACGAATGGAATTCACTTCCAAATGGTGGTTTATGCTTAAATAACCCTTTTGTAAGCATGATGACACGTTTATATTGAAAGGAACAGAAATATTCACTTGTCAAGTTTTTATGCGTGCAAAATGCTTTTCAGATCGAGAGAAGCACTTTTTGACCAACAATGTGATTCTGACCTTACAATGTTGATATTGCTCAAGACTTATGGAATTCACTCCCAAATGGTGGTTTATGCTTAAATAACCCTTTTGTAAGCATAATTACACGTTTGAATTGAAAGGAACAGAAATATTCACTTGTCAAGTTTTTATGCGTGCAAAATGCTTTTCAGAGCGAGAGAAGCACTTTTTGACCAACAATGCGATTCTGACCTTACAATGTTGAAATTGCTCAAAACGAGTTGAATTCACTCCCAAATGGTGGCTTATGCTTAAATAACCCTTTTGTAAGCATAATAACACGTTTGCATTGAAAGGAACAGAAATATTCACTCGTCAAGTTTTTATGCGTGCAAAAATGCTTTTCAGAGCGAGAGAAGCACTTTTTGACCAACAATGCGATTCTGACCTTACAATGTTGAAATTGCTCAAAACGAGTTGAATTCACTCCCAAATGGTGGCTTATGCTTAAATAACCCTTTTGTAAGCATAATAACACGTTTGCATTGAAAGGAACAGAAATATTCCCTTTTCTAGTTTGTATGTGTGCAAAATGCTTTTCAGAGCGAGAGAAGCACTTTTTGACCAGCAATGTGATTCTGACCTTACAATGTTGATATTGCTCAAAACTAATGGAATTCACTCCCAAATGGTGGTTTATGCTTAAATAACCCTTTTGTAAGCATAATAACACGTTTGCATTGAAAGGAACAGAACTATTCACTTTTCTTGTTTTTATGCGTGCAAAATGCTTTTCAGAGCGAGAGAAGCACTTTTTGACCAACAATGTGATTCTGACCTTACAATGTTGATATTGCTCAAAACTAATGGAATTCACTCCCAAATGGTGGTTTATGCTTAAATAACCCTTTTGTAAGCATAATAACACGTTTGCATTGAAAGGAACAGAAATATTCACTTTTCTAGTTTTTGTGTGTGCAAAATGCTTTTCAGAGCGAGAGAAGCACTTTTTGTCCAACAATGTGATTCTGACCTTACAATGTTGAAATTGCTCAAGACTTATGGAATTCACTCCCAATTGGTGGTTTATGCTTAAATAACCCTTCTGTAAGCATAATTACACGTTTGAATTGAAAGGAACAGAAATATTCACTTGTCAAGTTTTTATGCGTGCAAAATGCTTTTCAGAGCGAGAGAAGCACTTTTTGACCAACAATGCGATTCTGACCTTACAATGTTGAAATTGCTCAAAACGAGTTGAATTCACTCCCAAATGGTGGCTTATGCTTAAATAACCCTTTTGTAAGCATAATAACACGTTTGCATTGAAAGGAACAGAAATATTCACTTGTCAAGTTTTTATGCGTGCAAAAATGCTTTTCAGAGCGAGAGAAGCACTTTTTGACCAACAATGCGATTCTGACCTTACAATGTTGAAATTGCTCAAAACGAGTTGAATTCACTCCCAAATGGTGGCTTATGCTTAAATAACCCTTTTGTAAGCATAATAACACGTTTGCATTGAAAGGAACAGAAATATTCCCTTTTCTAGTTTGTATGTGTGCAAAATGCTTTTCAGAGCGAGAGAAGCACTTTTTGACCAACAATGCTATTTTGACCTTACAATGTTGATATTGCTCAAAACGAATGGAATTCACTTCCAAATGGTGGTTTATGCTTAAATAACCCTTTTGTAAGCATGATGACACGTTTATATTGAAAGGAACAGAAATATTCACTTGTCAAGTTTTTATGCGTGCAAAATGCTTTTCAGATCGAGAGAAGCACTTTTTGACCAACAATGTGATTCTGACCTTACAATGTTGATATTGCTCAAGACTTATGGAATTCACTCCCAAATGGTGGTTTATGCTTAAATAACCCTTTTGTAAGCATAATTACACGTTTGAATTGAAAGGAACAGAAATATTCACTTGTCAAGTTTTTATGCGTGCAAAAATGCTTTTCAGAGCGAGAGAAGCACTTTTTGACCAACAATGCGATTCTGACCTTACAATGTTGAAATTGCTCAAAACGAGTTGAATTCACTCCCAAATGGTGGCTTATGCTTAAATAACCCTTTTGTAAGCATAATAACACGTTTGCATTGAAAGGAACAGAACTATTCACTTGTCAAGTTTTTATGTGTGCAAAATGCTTTTCAGAGCGAGAGAAGCACTTTTTGACCATCAATGTGATTCTGACCTTACAATGTTGATATGGTTCAAAACTAATGGAATTCACTCCCAAATGGTGGTTTATGCTTAAATAACCCTTTTGTAAGCATAATAACACGTTTGCATTGAAAGGAACAGAACTATTCACTTTTCTTGTTTTTATGCGTGCAAAATGCTTTTCAGAGCGAGAGAAGCACTTTTTGACCAACAATGTGATTCTGACCTTACAATGTTGATATTGCTCAAAACTAATGGAATTCACTCCCAAATGGTGGTTTATGCTTAAATAACCCTTTTGTAAGCATAATAACACGTTTGCATTGAAAGGAACAGAAATATTCACTTTTCTAGTTTTTGTGTGTGCAAAATGCTTTTCAGAGCAAGAGAAGCACTTTTTGTCCAACAATGTGATTCTGACCTTACAATGTTGAAATTGCTCAAGACTTATGGAATTCACTCCCAATTGGTGGTTTATGCTTAAATAACCCTTCTGTAAGCATAATTACACGTTTGAATTGAAAGGAACAGAAATATTCACTTGTCAAGTTTTTATGCGTGCAAAATGCTTTTCAGAGCGAGAGAAGCACTTTTTGACCAACAATGCGATTCTGACCTTACAATGTTGAAATTGCTCAAAACGAGTTGAATTCACTCCCAAATGGTGGCTTATGCTTAAATAACCCTTTTGTAAGCATAATAACACGTTTGCATTGAAAGGAACAGAAATATTCACTTGTCAAGTTTTTATGCGTGCAAAAATGCTTTTCAGAGCGAGAGAAGCACTTTTTGACCAACAATGCGATTCTGACCTTACAATGTTGAAATTGCTCAAAACGAGTTGAATTCACTCCCAAATGGTGGCTTTTGCTTAAATAACCCTTTTGTAAGCATAATAACACGTTTGCATTGAAAGGAACAGAAATATTCCCTTTTCTAGTTTATATGTGTGCAAAATGCTTTTCAGAGCGAGAGAAGCACTTTTTGACCAACAATGCTATTTTGACCTTACAATGTTGATATTGCTCAAAACGAATGGAATTCACTTCCAAATGGTGGTTTATGCTTAAATAACCCTTTTTTAAGCATGATGACACGTTTATATTGAAAGGAACAGAAATATTCACTTGTCAAGTTTTTATGCGTGCAAAATGCTTTTCAGATCGAGAGAAGCACTTTTTGACCAACAATGTGATTCTGACCTTACAATGTTGATATTGCTCAAGACTTATGGAATTCACTCCCAAATGGTGGTTTATGCTTAAATAACCCTTTTGTAAGCATAATTACACGTTTGAATTGAAAGGAACAGAAATATTCACTTGTCAAGTTTTTATGCGTGCAAAAATGCTTTTCAGAGCGAGAGAAGCACTTTTTGACCAACAATGCGATTCTGACCTTACAATGTTGAAATTGCTCAAAACGAGTTGAATTCACTCCCAAATGGTGGCTTATGCTTAAATAACCCTTTTGTAAGCATAATAACACGTTTGCATTGAAAGGAACAGAAATATTCACTTTTCTAGTTTTTATGTGTGCAAAATGCTTTTCAGAGCGAGAGAAGCACTTTTTGACCAACAATGTGATTCTGACCTTACAATGTTGATATTGCTCAAGACTTATGGAATTCACTCCCAAATGGTGGTTTATGCTTAAATAACCCTTTTGTAAGCATAATAACACGTTTGCATTGAAAGGAACAGAAATATTCACTTTTCTAGTTTTTGTGTGTGCAAAATGCTTTTCAGAGCGAGAGAAGCACTTTTTGTCCAACAATGTGATTCTGACCTTACAATGTTGAAATTGCTCAAGACTTATGGAATTCACTCCCAATTGGTGGTTTATGCTTAAATAACCCTTCTGTAAGCATAATTACACGTTTGAATTGAAAGGAACAGAAATATTCACTTGTCAAGTTTTTATGCGTGCAAAATGCTTTTCAGAGCGAGAGAAGCACTTTTTGACCAACAATGCGATTCTGACCTTACAATGTTGAAATTGCTCAAAACGAGTTGAATTCACTCCCAAATGGTGGCTTATGCTTAAATAACCCTTTTGTAAGCATAATAACACGTTTGCATTGAAAGGAACAGAAATATTCACTTGTCAAGTTTTTATGCGTGCAAAAATGCTTTTCAGAGCGAGAGAAGCACTTTTTGACCAACAATGCGATTCTGACCTTACAATGTTGAAATTGCTCAAAACGAGTTGAATTCACTCCCAAATGGTGGCTTATGCTTAAATAACCCTTTTGTAAGCATAATAACACGTTTGCATTGAAAGGAACAGAAATATTCCCTTTTCTAGTTTGTATGTGTGCAAAATGCTTTTCAGAGCGAGAGAAGCAATTTTTGACCAACAATGCTATTTTGACCTTACAATGTTGATATTGCTCAAAACGAATGGAATTCACTTCCAAATGGTGGTTTATGCTTAAATAACCCTTTTGTAAGCATGATGACACGTTTATATTGAAAGGAACAGAAATATTCACTTGTCAAGTTTTTATGCGTGCAAAATGCTTTTCAGATCGAGAGAAGCACTTTTTGACCAACAATGTGATTCTGACCTTACAATGTTGATATTGCTCAAGACTTATGGAATTCACTCCCAAATGGTGGTTTATGCTTAAATAACCCTTTTGTAAGCATAATTACACGTTTGAATTGAAAGGAACAGAAATATTCACTTGTCAAGTTTTTATGCGTGCAAAATGCTTTTCAGAGCGAGAGAAGCACTTTTTGACCAACAATGCGATTCTGACCTTACAATGTTGAAATTGCTCAAAACGAGTTGAATTCACTCCCAAATGGTGGCTTATGCTTAAATAACCCTTTTGTAAGCATAATAACACGTTTGCATTGAAAGGAACAGAAATATTCACTTGTCAAGTTTTTATGCGTGCAAAAATGCTTTTCAGAGCGAGAGAAGCACTTTTTGACCAACAATGCGATTCTGACCTTACAATGTTGAAATTGCTCAAAACGAGTTGAATTCACTCCCAAATGGTGGCTTATGCTTAAATAACCCTTTTGTAAGCATAATAACACGTTTGCATTGAAAGGAACAGAAATATTCCCTTTTCTAGTTTGTATGTGTGCAAAATGCTTTTCAGAGCGAGAGAAGCAATTTTTGACCAACAATGCTATTTTGACCTTACAATGTTGATATTGCTCAAAACGAATGGAATTCACTTCCAAATGGTGGTTTATGCTTAAATAACCCTTTTGTAAGCATGATGACACGTTTATATTGAAAGGAACAGAAATATTCACTTGTCAAGTTTTTATGCGTGCAAAATGCTTTTCAGATCGAGAGAAGCACTTTTTGACCAACAATGTGATTCTGACCTTACAATGTTGATATTGCTCAAGACTTATGGAATTCACTCCCAAATGGTGGTTTATGCTTAAATAACCCTTTTGTAAGCATAATTACACGTTTGAATTGAAAGGAACAGAAATATTCACTTGTCAAGTTTTTATGCGTGCAAAAATGCTTTTCAGAGCGAGAGAAGCACTTTTTGACCAACAATGCGATTCTGACCTTACAATGTTGAAATTGCTCAAAACGAGTTGAATTCACTCCCAAATGGTGGCTTATGCTTAAATAACCCTTTTGTAAGCATAATAACACGTTTGCATTGAAAGGAACAGAACTATTCACTTTTCAAGTTTTTATGTGTGCAAAATGCTTTTCAGAGCGAGAGAAGCACTTTTTGACCATCAATGTGATTCTGACCTTACAATGTTGATATGGTTCAAAACTAATGGAATTCACTCGCAAATGGTGGTTTATGCTTAAATAACCCTTTTGTAAGCATAATAACACGTTTGCATTGAAAGGAACAGAAACATTCCCTTTTCTAGTTTTTATGTGTGCAAAATGCTTTTCAGAGCGAGAGAAGCACTTTTTGACCAACAATGTGATTCTGACCTTACAATGTTGATATTGCTCAAAACTAATGGAATTCACTCCCAAATGGTGGTTTATGCTTAAATAACCCTTTTGTAAGCATAATAACACGTTTGCATTGAAAGGAACAGAACTATTCACTTTTCTTGTTTTTATGCGTGCAAAATGCTTTTCAGAGCGAGAGAAGCACTTTTTGACCAACAATGTGATTCTGACCTTACAATGTTGATATTGCTCAAAACTAATGGAATTCACTCCCAAATGGTGGTTTATGCTTAAATAACCCTTTTGTAAGCATAATAACACGTTTGCATTGAAAGGAACAGAAATATTCACTTTTCTAGTTTTTGTGTGTGCAAAATGCTTTTCAGAGCGAGAGAAGCACTTTTTGTCCAACAATGTGATTCTGACCTTACAATGTTGAAATTGCTCAAGACTTATGGAATTCACTCCCAATTGGTGGTTTATGCTTAAATAACCCTTCTGTAAGCATAATTACACGTTTGAATTGAAAGGAACAGAAATATTCACTTGTCAAGTTTTTATGCGTGCAAAATGCTTTTCAGAGCGAGAGAAGCACTTTTTGACCAACAATGCGATTCTGACCTTACAATGTTGAAATTGCTCAAAACGAGTTGAATTCACTCCCAAATGGTGGCTTATGCTTAAATAACCCTTTTGTAAGCATAATAACACGTTTGCATTGAAAGGAACAGAAATATTCACTTGTCAAGTTTTTATGCGTGCAAAAATGCTTTTCAGAGCGAGAGAAGCACTTTTTGACCAACAATGCGATTCTGACCTTACAATGTTGAAATTGCTCAAAACGAGTTGAATTCACTCCCAAATGGTGGCTTATGCTTAAATAACCCTTTTGTAAGCATAATAACACGTTTGCATTGAAAGGAACAGAAATATTCCCTTTTCTAGTTTGTATGTGTGCAAAATGCTTTTCAGAGCGAGAGAAGCAATTTTTGACCAACAATGCTATTTTGACCTTACAATGTTGATATTGCTCAAAACGAATGGAATTCACTTCCAAATGGTGGTTTATGCTTAAATAACCCTTTTGTAAGCATGATGACACGTTTATATTGAAAGGAACAGAAATATTCACTTGTCAAGTTTTTATGCGTGCAAAATGCTTTTCAGATCGAGAGAAGCACTTTTTGACCAACAATGTGATTCTGACCTTACAATGTTGATATTGCTCAAGACTTATGGAATTCACTCCCAAATGGTGGTTTATGCTTAAATAACCCTTTTGTAAGCATAATTACACGTTTGAATTGAAAGGAACAGAAGTATTCACTTGTCAAGTTTTTATGCGTGCAAAAATGCTTTTCAGAGCGAGAGAAGCACTTTTTGACCAACAATGCGATTCTGACCTTACAATGTTGAAATTGCTCAAAACGAGTTGAATTCACTCCCAAATGGTGGCTTATGCTTAAATAACCCTTTTGTAAGCATAATAACACGTTTGCATTGAAAGGAACAGAAATATTCACTTGTCAAGTTTTTATGCGTGCAAAAATGCTTTTCAGAGCGAGAGAAGCACTTTTTGACCAACAATGCGATTCTGACCTTACAATGTTGAAATTGCTCAAAACGAGTTGAATTCACTCCCAAATGGTGGCTTTTGCTTAAATAACCCTTTTGTAAGCATAATAACACGTTTGCATTGAAAGGAACAGAAATATTCCCTTTTCTAGTTTATATGTGTGCAAAATGCTTTTCAGAGCGAGAGAAGCACTTTTTGACCAACAATGCTATTTTGACCTTACAATGTTGATATTGCTCAAAACGAATGGAATTCACTTCCAAATGGTGGTTTATGCTTAAATAACCCTTTTTTAAGCATGATGACACGTTTATATTGAAAGGAACAGAAATATTCACTTGTCAAGTTTTTATGCGTGCAAAATGCTTTTCAGATCGAGAGAAGCACTTTTTGACCAACAATGTGATTCTGACCTTACAATGTTGATATTGCTCAAGACTTATGGAATTCACTCCCAAATGGTGGTTTATGCTTAAATAACCCTTTTGTAAGCATAATTACACGTTTGAATTGAAAGGAACAGAAATATTCACTTGTCAAGTTTTTATGCGTGCAAAAATGCTTTTCAGAGCGAGAGAAGCACTTTTTGACCAACAATGCGATTCTGACCTTACAATGTTGAAATTGCTCAAAACGAGTTGAATTCACTCCCAAATGGTGGCTTATGCTTAAATAACCCTTTTGTAAGCATAATAACACGTTTGCATTGAAAGGAACAGAAATATTCACTTTTCTAGTTTTTATGTGTGCAAAATGCTTTTCAGAGCGAGAGAAGCACTTTTTGACCAACAATGTGATTCTGACCTTACAATGTTGATATTGCTCAAGACTTATGGAATTCACTCCCAAATGGTGGTTTATGCTTAAATAACCCTTTTGTAAGCATAATAACACGTTTGCATTGAAAGGAACAGAAATATTCACTTTTCTAGTTTTTGTGTGTGCAAAATGCTTTTCAGAGCGAGAGAAGCACTTTTTGTCCAACAATGTGATTCTGACCTTACAATGTTGAAATTGCTCAAGACTTATGGAATTCACTCCCAATTGGTGGTTTATGCTTAAATAACCCTTCTGTAAGCATAATTACACGTTTGAATTGAAAGGAACAGAAATATTCACTTGTCAAGTTTTTATGCGTGCAAAATGCTTTTCAGAGCGAGAGAAGCACTTTTTGACCAACAATGCGATTCTGACCTTACAATGTTGAAATTGCTCAAAACGAGTTGAATTCACTCCCAAATGGTGGCTTATGCTTAAATAACCCTTTTGTAAGCATAATAACACGTTTGCATTGAAAGGAACAGAAATATTCACTTGTCAAGTTTTTATGCGTGCAAAAATGCTTTTCAGAGCGAGAGAAGCACTTTTTGACCAACAATGCGATTCTGACCTTACAATGTTGAAATTGCTCAAAACGAGTTGAATTCACTCCCAAATGGTGGCTTATGCTTAAATAACCCTTTTGTAAGCATAATAACACGTTTGCATTGAAAGGAACAGAAATATTCCCTTTTCTAGTTTGTATGTGTGCAAAATGCTTTTCAGAGCGAGAGAAGCAATTTTTGACCAACAATGCTATTTTGACCTTACAATGTTGATATTGCTCAAAACGAATGGAATTCACTTCCAAATGGTGGTTTATGCTTAAATAACCCTTTTGTAAGCATGATGACACGTTTATATTGAAAGGAACAGAAATATTCACTTGTCAAGTTTTTATGCGTGCAAAATGCTTTTCAGATCGAGAGAAGCACTTTTTGACCAACAATGTGATTCTGACCTTACAATGTTGATATTGCTCAAGACTTATGGAATTCACTCCCAAATGGTGGTTTATGCTTAAATAACCCTTTTGTAAGCATAATTACACGTTTGAATTGAAAGGAACAGAAATATTCACTTGTCAAGTTTTTATGCGTGCAAAATGCTTTTCAGAGCGAGAGAAGCACTTTTTGACCAACAATGCGATTCTGACCTTACAATGTTGAAATTGCTCAAAACGAGTTGAATTCACTCCCAAATGGTGGCTTATGCTTAAATAACCCTTTTGTAAGCATAATAACACGTTTGCATTGAAAGGAACAGAAATATTCACTTGTCAAGTTTTTATGCGTGCAAAAATGCTTTTTAGAGCGAGAGAAGCACTTTTTGACCAACAATGCGATTCTGACCTTACAATGTTGAAATTGCTCAAAACGAGTTGAATTCACTCCCAAATGGTGGCTTATGCTTAAATAACCCTTTTGTAAGCATAATAACACGTTTGCATTGAAAGGAACAGAAATATTCCCTTTTCTAGTTTGTATGTGTGCAAAATGCTTTTCAGAGCGAGAGAAGCAATTTTTGACCAACAATGCTATTTTGACCTTACAATGTTGATATTGCTCAAAACGAATGGAATTCACTTCCAAATGGTGGTTTATGCTTAAATAACCCTTTTGCAAGCATGATGACACGTTTATATTGAAAGGAACAGAAATATTCACTTGTCAAGTTTTTATGCGTGCAAAATGCTTTTCAGATCGAGAGAAGCACTTTTTGACCAACAATGTGATTCTGACCTTACAATGTTGATATTGCTCAAGACTTATGGAATTCACTCCCAAATGGTGGTTTATGCTTAAATAACCCTTTTGTAAGCATAATTACACGTTTGAATTGAAAGGAACAGAAATATTCACTTGTCAAGTTTTTATGCGTGCAAAAATGCTTTTCAGAGCGAGAGAAGCACTTTTTGACCAACAATGCGATTCTGACCTTACAATGTTGAAATTGCTCAAAACGAGTTGAATTCACTCCCAAATGGTGGCTTATGCTTAAATAACCCTTTTGTAAGCATAATAACACGTTTGCATTGAAAGGAACAGAACTATTCACTTTTCAAGTTTTTATGTGTGCAAAATGCTTTTCAGAGCGAGAGAAGCACTTTTTGACCATCAATGTGATTCTGACCTTACAATGTTGATATGGTTCAAAACTAATGGAATTCACTCGCAAATGGTGGTTTATGCTTAAATAACCCTTTTGTAAGCATAATAACACGTTTGCATTGAAAGGAACAGAAACATTCCCTTTTCTAGTTTTTATGTGTGCAAAATGCTTTTCAGAGCGAGAGAAGCACTTTTTGACCAACAATGTGATTCTGACCTTACAATGTTGATATTGCTCAAAACTAATGGAATTCACTCCCAAATGGTGGTTTATGCTTAAATAACCCTTTTGTAAGCATAATAACACGTTTGCATTGAAAGGAACAGAACTATTCACTTTTCTTGTTTTTATGCGTGCAAAATGCTTTTCAGAGCGAGAGAAGCACTTTTTGACCAACAATGTGATTCTGACCTTACAATGTTGATATTGCTCAAAACTAATGGAATTCACTCCCAAATGGTGGTTTATGCTTAAATAACCCTTTTGTAAGCATAATAACACGTTTGCATTGAAAGGAACAGAAATATTCACTTTTCTAGTTTTTGTGTGTGCAAAATGCTTTTCAGAGCGAGAGAAGCACTTTTTGTCCAACAATGTGATTCTGACCTTACAATGTTGAAATTGCTCAAGACTTATGGAATTCACTCCCAATTGGTGGTTTATGCTTAAATAACCCTTCTGTAAGCATAATTACACGTTTGAATTGAAAGGAACAGAAATATTCACTTGTCAAGTTTTTATGCGTGCAAAATGCTTTTCAGAGCGAGAGAAGCACTTTTTGACCAACAATGCGATTCTGACCTTACAATGTTGAAATTGCTCAAAACGAGTTGAATTCACTCCCAAATGGTGGCTTATGCTTAAATAACCCTTTTGTAAGCATAATAACACGTTTGCATTGAAAGGAACAGAAATATTCACTTGTCAAGTTTTTATGCGTGCAAAAATGCTTTTCAGAGCGAGAGAAGCACTTTTTGACCAACAATGCGATTCTGACCTTACAATGTTGAAATTGCTCAAAACGAGTTGAATTCACTCCCAAATGGTGGCTTATGCTTAAATAACCCTTTTGTAAGCATAATAACACGTTTGCATTGAAAGGAACAGAAATATTCCCTTTTCTAGTTTGTATGTGTGCAAAATGCTTTTCAGAGCGAGAGAAGCAATTTTTGACCAACAATGCTATTTTGACCTTACAATGTTGATATTGCTCAAAACGAATGGAATTCACTTCCAAATGGTGGTTTATGCTTAAATAACCCTTTTGTAAGCATGATGACACGTTTATATTGAAAGGAACAGAAATATTCACTTGTCAAGTTTTTATGCGTGCAAAATGCTTTTCAGATCGAGAGAAGCACTTTTTGACCAACAATGTGATTCTGACCTTACAATGTTGATATTGCTCAAGACTTATGGAATTCACTCCCAAATGGTGGTTTATGCTTAAATAACCCTTTTGTAAGCATAATTACACGTTTGAATTGAAAGGAACAGAAATATTCACTTGTCAAGTTTTTATGCGTGCAAAAATGCTTTTCAGAGCGAGAGAAGCACTTTTTGACCAACAATGCGATTCTGACCTTACAATGTTGAAATTGCTCAAAACGAGTTGAATTCACTCCCAAATGGTGGCTTATGCTTAAATAACCCTTTTGTAAGCATAATAACACGTTTGCATTGAAAGGAACAGAACTATTCACTTTTCAAGTTTTTATGTGTGCAAAATGCTTTTCAGAGCGAGAGAAGCACTTTTTGACCAACAATGTGATTCTGACCTTACAATGTTGATATTGCTCAAAACTAATGGAATTCCTTTTGTAAGCATAATAAAAACTAAAAACTAATGGACTTCACTTCCAAATGGCCGTGTATTGCTTAAATAACCCTTTTGTAAGCAAAGTAACACGTTTTCATTGAACGGAACAGAAATATCAACTGTTCTAGTTTTTATGCGTGCAAAATGCTTTTCAGAGCGAGAGAATCACTTTTTGACCAACAATGCGATTCTGACCTTACAATGTTGAAATTGCTCAAAACGAGTTGAATTCACTCCCAAATGGTGGCTTATTTTTAAATAACCCTTTTGTAAGCATAATAACACGTTTGCATTGAAAGGAACAGAACTATTCACTTTTCAAGTTTTTATGTGTGCAAAATGCTTTTCAGAGCGAGAGAAGCACTTTTTGACCATCAATGTGATTCTGACCTTACAATGTTGATATGGTTCAAAACTAATGGAATTCACTCGCAAATGGTGGTTTATGCTTAAATAACCCTTTTGTAAGCATAATAACACGTTTGCATTGAAAGGAACAGAAATATTCCCTTTTCTAGTTTTTATGTGTGCAAAATGCTTTTCAGAGCGAGAGAAGCACTTTTTGACCAACAATGTGATTCTGACCTTACAATGTTGATTTTGCTCAAAACGAATGGAATTCACTTCCAAATGGTGGTTTATGCTTAAATAACCCTTTTGTAAGCATTATGACACGTTTATATTGAAAGGAACAGAAATATTCACTTGTCAAGTTTTTATGCGTGCAAAATGCTTTTCAGATCGAGAGAAGCACTTTTTGACCAACAATGTGATTCTGACCTTACAATGTTGATATTGCTCAAGACTTATGGAATTCACTCCCAAATGGTGGTTTATGCTTAAATAACCCTTTTGTAAGCATAATTACACGTTTGAATTGAAAGGAACAGAAATATTCACTTGTCAAGTTTTTATGCGTGCAAAATGCTTTTCAGAGCGAGAAGCACTTTTTGACCAACAATGCGATTCTGACCTTACAATGTTGAAATTGCTCAAAACGAGTTGAATTCACTCCCAAATGGTGGCTTATGCTTAAATAACCCTTTTGTAAGCATAATAACACGTTTGCATTGAAAGGAACAGAAATATTCACTTTTCTAGTTTTTATGTGTGCAAAATGCTTTTCAGAGCGAGAGAAGCACTTTTTTACCAACAATGTGATTCTGACCTTACAATGTTGATATTGCTCAAGACTTATGGAATTCACTCCCAAATGGTGGTTTATGCTTAAATAACCCTTTTGTAAGCATAATTACCCGTTTGAATTGAAAGGAACAGAAATATTCACTTGTCAAGTTTTTATGCGTGCAAAAATGCTTTTCAGAGCGAGAGAAGAACTTTATGACCAACAATGCGATTCTGACCTTACAATGTTGAAATTGCTCAAAACGAGTTGAATTCACTCCCAAATGGTGGCTTATGCTTAAATAACCCTTTTGTAAGCATAATAACACGTTTGCATTGAAAGGAACAGAACTATTCACTTTTCAAGTTTTTATGTGTGCAAAATGCTTTTCAGAGCGAGAGAAGCACTTTTTGACCAACAATGTGATTCTGACCTTACAATGTTGATATTGCTCAAAACTAATGGAATTCCTTTTGTAAGCATAATAAAAACTAAAAACTAATGGACTTCACTTCCAAATGGCCGTGTATTGCTTAAATAACCCTTTTGTAAGCAAAGTAACACGTTTTCATTGAACGGAACAGAAATATCAACTGTTCTAGTTTTTATGCGTGCAAAATGCTTTTCAGAGCGAGAGAATCACTTTTTGACCAACAATGCGATTCTGACCTTACAATGTTGAAATTGCTCAAAACGAGTTGAATTCACTCCCAAATGGTGGCTTATGCTTAAATAACCCTTTTGTAAGCATAATAACACGTTTGCATTGAAAGGAACAGAACTATTCACTTTTCAAGTTTTTATGTGTGCAAAATGCTTTTCAGAGCGAGAGAAGCACTTTTTGACCATCAATGTGATTCTGATCTTACAATGTTAATATGGTTCAAAACTAATGGAATTCACTCGCAAATGGTGGTTTATGCTTAAATAACCCTTTTGTAAGCATAATAACACGTTTGCATTGAAAGGAACAGAAATATTCCCTTTTCTAGTTTTTATGTGTGCAAAATGCTTTTCAGAGCGAGAGAAGCACTTTTTGACCAGCAATGTGATTCTGACCTTACAATGTTGATATTGCTCAAAACTAATGGAATTCACTCCCAAATGGTGGTTTATGCTTAAATAACCCTTTTGTAAGCATAATAACACGTTTGCATTGAAAGGAACAGAACTATTCACTTTTCTTGTTTTTATGCGTGCAAAATGCTTTTCAGAGCGAGAGAAGCACTTTTTGACCAACAATGTGATTCTGACCTTACAATGTTGATATTGCTCAAAACTAATGGAATTCACTCCCAAATGGTGGTTTATGCTTAAATAACCCTTTTGTAAGCATAATAACACGTTTGCATTGAAAGGAACAGAAATATTCACTTTTCTAGTTTTTGTGTGTGCAAAATGCTTTTCAGAGCGAGAGAAGCACTTTTTGTCCAACAATGTGATTCTGACCTTACAATGTTGAAATTGCTCAAGACTTATGGAATTCACTCCCAATTGGTGGTTTATGCTTAAATAACCCTTCTGTAAGCATAATTACACGTTTGAATTGAAAGGAACAGAAATATTCACTTGTCAAGTTTTTATGCGTGCAAAATGCTTTTCAGAGCGAGAGAAGCACTTTTTGACCAACAATGCGATTCTGACCTTACAATGTTGAAATTGCTCAAAACGAGTTGAATTCACTCCCAAATGGTGGCTTATGCTTAAATAACCCTTTTGTAAGCATAATAACACGTTTGCATTGAAAGGAACAGAAATATTCACTTGTCAAGTTTTTATGCGTGCAAAAATGCTTTTCAGAGCGAGAGAAGCACTTTTTGACCAACAATGCGATTCTGACCTTACAATGTTGAAATTGCTCAAAACGAGTTGAATTCACTCCCAAATGGTGGCTTATGCTTAAATAACCCTTTTGTAAGCATAATAACACGTTTGCATTGAAAGGAACAGAAATATTCCCTTTTCTAGTTTGTATGTGTGCAAAATGCTTTTCAGAGCGAGAGAAGCACTTTTTGACCAACAATGCTATTTTGACCTTACAATGTTGATATTGCTCAAAACGAATGGAATTCACTTCCAAATGGTGGTTTATGCTTAAATAACCCTTTTGTAAGCATGATGACACGTTTATATTGAAAGGAACAGAAATATTCACTTGTCAAGTTTTTATGCGTGCAAAATGCTTTTCAGATCGAGAGAAGCACTTTTTGACCAACAATGTGATTCTGACCTTACAATGTTGATATTGCTCAAGACTTATGGAATTCACTCCCAAATGGTGGTTTATGCTTAAATAACCCTTTTGTAAGCATAATTACACGTTTGAATTGAAAGGAACAGAAATATTCACTTGTCAAGTTTTTATGCGTGCAAAAATGCTTTTCAGAGCGAGAGAAGCACTTTTTGACCAACAATGCGATTCTGACCTTACAATGTTGAAATTGCTCAAAACGAGTTGAATTCACTCCCAAATGGTGGCTTATGCTTAAATAACCCTTTTGTAAGCATAATAACACGTTTGCATTGAAAGGAACAGAACTATTCACTTTTCAAGTTTTTATGTGTGCAAAATGCTTTTCAGAGCGAGAGAAGCACTTTTTGACCATCAATGTGATTCTGACCTTACAATGTTGATATGGTTCAAAACTAATGGAATTCACTCCCAAATGGTGGTTTATGCTTAAATAACCCTTTTGTAAGCATAATAACACGTTTGCATTGAAAGGAACAGAACTATTCACTTTTCTTGTTTTTATGCGTGCAAAATGCTTTTCAGAGCGAGAGAAGCACTTTTTGACCAACAATGTGATTCTGACCTTACAATGTTGATATTGCTCAAAACTAATGGAATTCACTCCCAAATGGTGGTTTATGCTTAAATAACCCTTTTGTAAGCATAATAACACGTTTGCATTGAAAGGAACAGAAATATTCACTTTTCTAGTTTTTGTGTGTGCAAAATGCTTTTCAGAGCAAGAGAAGCACTTTTTGTCCAACAATGTGATTCTGACCTTACAATGTTGAAATTGCTCAAGACTTATGGAATTCACTCCCAATTGGTGGTTTATGCTTAAATAACCCTTCTGTAAGCATAATTACACGTTTGAATTGAAAGGAACAGAAATATTCACTTGTCAAGTTTTTATGCGTGCAAAATGCTTTTCAGAGCGAGAGAAGCACTTTTTGACCAACAATGCGATTCTGACCTTACAATGTTGAAATTGCTCAAAACGAGTTGAATTCACTCCCAAATGGTGGCTTATGCTTAAATAACCCTTTTGTAAGCATAATAACACGTTTGCATTGAAAGGAACAGAAATATTCACTTGTCAAGTTTTTATGCGTGCAAAAATGCTTTTCAGAGCGAGAGAAGCACTTTTTGACCAACAATGCGATTCTGACCTTACAATGTTGAAATTGCTCAAAACGAGTTGAATTCACTCCCAAATGGTGGCTTTTGCTTAAATAACCCTTTTGTAAGCATAATAACACGTTTGCATTGAAAGGAACAGAAATATTCCCTTTTCTAGTTTATATGTGTGCAAAATGCTTTTCAGAGCGAGAGAAGCACTTTTTGACCAACAATGCTATTTTGACCTTACAATGTTGATATTGCTCAAAACGAATGGAATTCACTTCCAAATGGTGGTTTATGCATAAATAACCCTTTTTTAAGCATGATGACACGTTTATATTGAAAGGAACAGAAATATTCACTTGTCAAGTTTTTATGCGTGCAAAATGCTTTTCAGATCGAGAGAAGCACTTTTTGACCAACAATGTGATTCTGACCTTACAATGTTGATATTGCTCAAGACTTATGGAATTCACTCCCAAAGGGTGGTTTATGCTTAAATAACCCTTTTGTAAGCATAATTACACGTTTGAATTGAAAGGAACAGAAATATTCACTTGTCAAGTTTTTATGCGTGCAAAAATGCTTTTCAGAGCGAGAGAAGCACTTTTTGACCAACAATGCGATTCTGACCTTACAATGTTGAAATTGCTCAAAACGAGTTGAATTCACTCCCAAATGGTGGCTTATGCTTAAATAACCCTTTTGTAAGCATAATAACACGTTTGCATTGAAAGGAACAGAAATATTCACTTTTCTAGTTTTTATGTGTGCAAAATGCTTTTCAGAGCGAGAGAAGCACTTTTTGACCAACAATGTGATTCTGACCTTACAATGTTGATATTGCTCAAGACTTATGGAATTCACTCCCAAATGGTGGTTTATGCTTAAATAACCCTTTTGTAAGCATAATAACACGTTTGCATTGAAAGGAACAGAAATATTCACTTTTCTAGTTTTTGTGTGTGCAAAATGCTTTTCAGAGCGAGAGAAGCACTTTTTGTCCAACAATGTGATTCTGACCTTACAATGTTGAAATTGCTCAAGACTTATGGAATTCACTCCCAATTGGTGGTTTATGCTTAAATAACCCTTCTGTAAGCATAATTACACGTTTGAATTGAAAGAAACAGAAATATTCACTTGTCAAGTTTTTATGCGTGCAAAATGCTTTTCAGAGCGAGAGAAGCACTTTTTGACCAACAATGCGATTCTGACCTTACAATGTTGAAATTGCTCAAAACGAGTTGAATTCACTCCCAAATGGTGGCTTATGCTTAAATAACCCTTTTGTAAGCATAATAACACGTTTGCATTGAAAGGAACAGAAATATTCACTTGTCAAGTTTTTATGCGTGCAAAAATGCTTTTCAGAGCGAGAGAAGCACTTTTTGACCAACAATGCGATTCTGACCTTACAATGTTGAAATTGCTCAAAACGAGTTGAATTCACTCCCAAATGGTGGCTTATGCTTAAATAACCCTTTTGTAAGCATAATAACACGTTTGCATTGAAAGGAACAGAAATATTCCCTTTTCTAGTTTGTATGTGTGCAAAATGCTTTTCAGAGCGAGAGAAGCAATTTTTGACCAACAATGCTATTTTGACCTTACAATGTTGATATTGCTCAAAACGAATGGAATTCACTTCCAAATGGTGGTTTATGCTTAAATAACCCTTTTGTAAGCATGATGACACGTTTATATTGAAAGGAACAGAAATATTCACTTGTCAAGTTTTTATGCGTGCAAAATGCTTTTCAGATCGAGAGAAGCACTTTTTGACCAACAATGTGATTCTGACCTTACAATGTTGATATTGCTCAAGACTTATGGAATTCACTCCCAAATGGTGGTTTATGCTTAAATAACCCTTTTGTAAGCATAATTACACGTTTGAATTGAAAGGAACAGAAATATTCACTTGTCAAGTTTTTATGCGTGCAAAATGCTTTTCAGAGCGAGAGAAGCACTTTTTGACCAACAATGCGATTCTGACCTTACAATGTTGAAATTGCTCAAAACGAGTTGAATTCACTCCCAAATGGTGGCTTATGCTTAAATAACCCTTTTGTAAGCATAATAACACGTTTGCATTGAAAGGAACAGAAATATTCACTTGTCAAGTTTTTATGCGTGCAAAAATGCTTTTCAGAGCGAGAGAAGCACTTTTTGACCAACAATGCGATTCTGACCTTACAATGTTGAAATTGCTCAAAACGAGTTGAATTCACTCCCAAATGGTGGCTTATGCTTAAATAACCCTTTTGTAAGCATAATAACACGTTTGCATTGAAAGGAACAGAAATATTCCCTTTTCTAGTTTGTATGTGTGCAAAATGCTTTTCAGAGCGAGAGAAGCAATTTTTGACAAACAATGCTATTTTGACCTTACAATGTTGATATTGCTCAAAACGAATGGAATTCACTTCCAAATGGTGGTTTATGCTTAAATAACCCTTTTGTAAGCATGATGACACGTTTATATTGAAAGGAACAGAAATATTCACTTGTCAAGTTTTTATGCGTGCAAAATGCTTTTCAGATCGAGAGAAGCACTTTTTGACCAACAATGTGATTCTGACCTTACAATGTTGATATTGCTCAAGACTTATGGAATTCACTCCCAAATGGTGGTTTATGCTTAAATAACCCTTTTGTAAGCATAATTACACGTTTGAATTGAAAGGAACAGAAATATTCACTTGTCAAGTTTTTATGCGTGCAAAAATGCTTTTCAGAGCGAGAGAAGCACTTTTTGACCAACAATGCGATTCTGACCTTACAATGTTGAAATTGCTCAAAACGAGTTGAATTCACTCCCAAATGGTGGCTTATGCTTAAATAACCCTTTTGTAAGCATAATAACACGTTTGCATTGAAAGGAACAGAACTATTCACTTTTCAAGTTTTTATGTGTGCAAAATGCTTTTCAGAGCGAGAGAAGCACTTTTTGACCATCAATGTGATTCTGACCTTACAATGTTGATATGGTTCAAAACTAATGGAATTCACTCGCAAATGGTGGTTTATGCTTAAATAACCCTTTTGTAAGCATAATAACACGTTTGCATTGAAAGGAACAGAAACATTCCCTTTTCTAGTTTTTATGTGTGCAAAATGCTTTTCAGAGCGAGAGAAGCACTTTTTGACCAACAATGTGATTCTGACCTTACAATGTTGATATTGCTCAAAACTAATGGAATTCACTCCCAAATGGTGGTTTATGCTTAAATAACCCTTTTGTAAGCATAATAACACGTTTGCATTGAAAGGAACAGAACTATTCACTTTTCTTGTTTTTATGCGTGCAAAATGCTTTTCAGAGCGAGAGAAGCACTTTTTGACCAACAATGTGATTCTGACCTTACAATGTTGATATTGCTCAAAACTAATGGAATTCACTCCCAAATGGTGGTTTATGCTTAAATAACCCTTTTGTAAGCATAATAACACGTTTGCATTGAAAGGAACAGAAATATTCACTTTTCTAGTTTTTGTGTGTGCAAAATGCTTTTCAGAGCGAGAGAAGCACTTTTTGTCCAACAATGTGATTCTGACCTTACAATGTTGAAATTGCTCAAGACTTATGGAATTCACTCCCAATTGGTGGTTTATGCTTAAATAACCCTTCTGTAAGCATAATTACACGTTTGAATTGAAAGGAACAGAAATATTCACTTGTCAAGTTTTTATGCGTGCAAAATGCTTTTCAGAGCGAGAGAAGCACTTTTTGACCAACAATGCGATTCTGACCTTACAATGTTGAAATTGCTCAAAACGAGTTGAATTCACTCCCAAATGGTGGCTTATGCTTAAATAACCCTTTTGTAAGCATAATAACACGTTTGCATTGAAAGGAACAGAAATATTCACTTGTCAAGTTTTTATGCGTGCAAAAATGCTTTTCAGAGCGAGAGAAGCACTTTTTGACCAACAATGCGATTCTGACCTTACAATGTTGAAATTGCTCAAAACGAGTTGAATTCACTCCCAAATGGTGGCTTATGCTTAAATAACCCTTTTGTAAGCATAATAACACGTTTGCATTGAAAGGAACAGAAATATTCCCTTTTCTAGTTTGTATGTGTGCAAAATGCTTTTCAGAGCGAGAGAAGCAATTTTTGACCAACAATGCTATTTTGACCTTACAATGTTGATATTGCTCAAAACGAATGGAATTCACTTCCAAATGGTGGTTTATGCTTAAATAACCCTTTTGTAAGCATGATGACACGTTTATATTGAAAGGAACAGAAATATTCACTTGTCAAGTTTTTATGCGTGCAAAATGCTTTTCAGATCGAGAGAAGCACTTTTTGACCAACAATGTGATTCTGACCTTACAATGTTGATATTGCTCAAGACTTATGGAATTCACTCCCAAATGGTGGTTTATGCTTAAATAACCCTTTTGTAAGCATAATTACACGTTTGAATTGAAAGGAACAGAAATATTCACTTGTCAAGTTTTTATGCGTGCAAAAATGCTTTTCAGAGCGAGAGAAGCACTTTTTGACCAACAATGCGATTCTGACCTTACAATGTTGAAATTGCTCAAAACGAGTTGAATTCACTCCCAAATGGTGGCTTATGCTTAAATAACCCTTTTGTAAGCATAATAACACGTTTGCATTGAAAGGAACAGAACTATTCACTTTTCAAGTTTTTATGTGTGCAAAATGCTTTTCAGAGCGAGAGAAGCACTTTTTGACCATCAATGTGATTCTGACCTTACAATGTTGATATGGTTCAAAACTAATGGAATTCACTCGCAAATGGTGGTTTATGCTTAAATAACCCTTTTGTAAGCATAATAACACGTTTGCATTGAAAGGAACAGAAACATTCCCTTTTCTAGTTTTTATGTGTGCAAAATGCTTTTCAGAGCGAGAGAAGCACTTTTTGACCAACAATGTGATTCTGACCTTACAATGTTGATATTGCTCAAAACTAATGGAATTCACTCCCAAATGGTGGTTTATGCTTAAATAACCCTTTTGTAAGCATAATAACACGTTTGCATTGAAAGGAACAGAACTATTCACTTTTCTTGTTTTTATGCGTGCAAAATGCTTTTCAGAGCGAGAGAAGCACTTTTTGACCAACAATGTGATTCTGACC
The DNA here is from genome assembly GCF_949987615.1 of Pollachius pollachius. Classification (NCBI taxonomy): domain Eukaryota; kingdom Metazoa; phylum Chordata; class Actinopteri; order Gadiformes; family Gadidae; genus Pollachius; species Pollachius pollachius. The sequence goes on along the minus strand of NC_136946.1, from coordinate 20,790,933 downwards.
TTACAATGTTGATATTGCTCAAAACTAATGGAATTCACTCCCAAATGGTGGTTTATGCTTAAATAACCCTTTTGTAAGCATAATAACACGTTTGCATTGAAAGGAACAGAAATATTCACTTTTCTAGTTTTTGTGTGTGCAAAATGCTTTTCAGAGCGAGAGAAGCACTTTTTGTCCAACAATGTGATTCTGACCTTACAATGTTGAAATTGCTCAAGACTTATGGAATTCACTCCCAATTGGTGGTTTATGCTTAAATAACCCTTCTGTAAGCATAATTACACGTTTGAATTGAAAGGAACAGAAATATTCACTTGTCAAGTTTTTATGCGTGCAAAATGCTTTTCAGAGCGAGAGAAGCACTTTTTGACCAACAATGCGATTCTGACCTTACAATGTTGAAATTGCTCAAAACGAGTTGAATTCACTCCCAAATGGTGGCTTATGCTTAAATAACCCTTTTGTAAGCATAATAACACGTTTGCATTGAAAGGAACAGAAATATTCACTTGTCAAGTTTTTATGCGTGCAAAAATGCTTTTCAGAGCGAGAGAAGCACTTTTTGACCAACAATGCGATTCTGACCTTACAATGTTGAAATTGCTCAAAACGAGTTGAATTCACTCCCAAATGGTGGCTTATGCTTAAATAACCCTTTTGTAAGCATAATAACACGTTTGCATTGAAAGGTACAGAAATATTCCCTTTTCTAGTTTATATGTGTGCAAAATGCTTTTCAGAGCGAGAGAAGCACTTTTTGACCAACAATGCTATTTTGACCTTACAATGTTGATATTGCTCAAAACGAATGGAATTCACTTCCAAGTGGTGGTTTATGCTTAAATAACCCTTTTTTAAGCATGATGACACGTTTATATTGAAAGGAACAGAAATATTCACTTGTCAAGTTTTTATGCGTGCAAAATGCTTTTCAGATCGAGAGAAGCACTTTTTGACCAACAATGTGATTCTGACCTTACAATGTTGATATTGCTCAAGACTTATGGAATTCACTCCCAAATGGTGGTTTATGCTTAAATAACCCTTTTGTAAGCATAATTACACGTTTGAATTGAAAGGAACAGAAATATTCACTTGTCAAGTTTTTATGCGTGCAAAAATGCTTTTCAGAGCGAGAGAAGCACTTTTTGACCAACAATGCGATTCTGACCTTACAATGTTGAAATTGCTCAAAACGAGTTGAATTCACTCCCAAATGGTGGCTTATGCTTAAATAACCCTTTTGTAAGCATAATAACACGTTTGCATTGAAAGGAACAGAAATATTCACTTTTCTAGTTTTTATGTGTGCAAAATGCTTTTCAGAGCGAGAGAAGCACTTTTTGACCAACAATGTGATTCTGACCTTACAATGTTGATATTGCTCAAGACTTATGGAATTCACTCCCAAATGGTGGTTTATGCTTAAATAACCCTTTTGTAAGCATAATTACCCGTTTGAATTGAAAGGAACAGAAATATTCACTTGTCAAGTTTTTATGCGTGCAAAAATGCTTTTCAGAGCGAGAGAAGAACTTTTTGACCAACAATGCGATTCTGACCTTACAATGTTGAAATTGCTCAAAACGAGTTTAATTCACTCCCAAATGGTGGCTTATGCTTAAATAACCCTTTTGTAAGCATAATAACACGTTTGCATTGAAAGGAACAGAACTATTCACTTTTCAAGTTTTTATGTGTGCAAAATGCTTTTCAGAGCGAGAGAAGCACTTTTTGACCAACAATGTGATTCTGACCTTACAATGTTGATATTGCTCAAAACTAATGGAATTCCTTTTGTAAGCATAATAAAAACTAAAAACTAATGGACTTCACTTCCAAATGGCCGTGTATTGCTTAAATAACCCTTTTGTAAGCAAAGTAACACGTTTTCATTGAACGGAACAGAAATATCAACTGTTCTAGTTTTTATGCGTGCAAAATGCTTTTCAGAGCGAGAGAAGCACTTTTTGACCAACAATGCGATTCTGACCTTACAATGTTGAAATTGCTCAAAACGAGTTGAATTCACTCCCAAATGGTGGCTTATGCTTAAATAACCCTTTTGTAAGCATAATGACACGTTTGCATTGAAAGGAACAGAAATATTCACTTGTCAAGTTTTTATGCGTGCAAAATGCTTTTCAGAGCGAGAGAAGCACTTTTTGAACAACAATGTGATTCTGACTTTACAATGTTGATATTGCTCAAAACTAATGGAATTCACTCCCAAATGGTGGTTTATGCTTAAATAACCCTTTTGTAAGCATAATAACACGTTTGCATTGAAAGGAACAGAAATATTCACTTTTCTAGTTTTTATGTGTGCAAAATGCTTTTCAGAGCGAGAGAAGCACTTTTTGACCAACAATGTGATTCTGACCTTACAATGTTGATATTGCTCAAAACTAATGGAATTCACTCCCAAATGGTGGTTTATGCTTAAATAACCCTTTTGTAAGCATAATAACACGTTTGCATTGAAAGGAACAGAAATATTCACTTTTCTAGTTTTTATGTGTGCAAAATGCTTTTCAGAGCGAGAGAAGCACTTTTTGACCAACAATGTCATTCTGACCTTACAATGTTGATATTGCTCAAAACTGATGGAATTTACTCCCAAAAGGTGGTTTATGCTTAAATAACCCTTTTGTAAGCATAATTACACGTTTGCATTGAAAGAAACAGGAATATTCACTTGTCAAGTTTTTATGCGTGCAAAATGCTTTTCAGAGCGAGAGAAGCACTTTTTGACCAACAATGTGATTCTGACCTTACAATGTTGATATTGCTCAAAACTAATGGAATTCACTTCCAAATGGTGGTTTATGCTTAAATAACCCTTTTGTAAGCATAATGACACGTTTGCATTGAATGGAACAGAAATATTCCCTTTTCTAGTTTGTATGTGTGCAAAATGCTTTTCAGAGCGAGAGAAGCACTTTTTGACCAACAATGCTATTTTGACCTTACAATGTTGATATTGCTCAAAACGAATGGAATTCACTTCCAAATGGTGGTTTATGCTTAAATAACCCTTTTGTAAGCATGATGACACGTTTATATTGAAAGGAACAGAAATATTCACTTGTCAAGTTTTTATGCGTGCAAAATGCTTTTCAGATCGAGAGAAGCACTTTTTGACCAACAATGTGATTCTGACCTTACAATGTTGATATTGCTCAAGACTTATGGAATTCACTCCCAAATGGTGGTTTATGCTTAAATAACCCTTTTGTAAGCATAATTACACGTTTGAATTGAAAGGAACAGAAATATTCACTTGTCAAGTTTTTATGCGTGCAAAATGCTTTTCAGAGCGAGAGAAGCACTTTTTGACCAACAATGCGATTCTGACCTTACAATGTTGAAATTGCTCAAAACGAGTTGAATTCACTCCCAAATGGTGGCTTATGCTTAAATAACCCTTTTGTAAGCATAATAACACGTTTGCATTGAAAGGAACAGAAATATTCACTTGTCAAGTTTTTATGCGTGCAAAAATGCTTTTCAGAGCGAGAGAAGCACTTTTTGACCAACAATGCGATTCTGACCTTACAATGTTGAAATTGCTCAAAACGAGTTGAATTCACTCCCAAATGGTGGCTTATGCTTAAATAACCCTTTTGTAAGCATAATAACACGTTTGCATTGAAAGGAACAGAAATATTCCCTTTTCTAGTTTGTATGTGTGCAAAATGCTTTTCAGAGCGAGAGAAGCAATTTTTGACAAACAATGCTATTTTGACCTTACAATGTTGATATTGCTCAAAACGAATGGAATTCACTTCCAAATGGTGGTTTATGCTTAAATAACCCTTTTGTAAGCATGATGACACGTTTATATTGAAAGGAACAGAAATATTCACTTGTCAAGTTTTTATGCGTGCAAAATGCTTTTCAGATCGAGAGAAGCACTTTTTGACCAACAATGTGATTCTGACCTTACAATGTTGATATTGCTCAAGACTTATGGAATTCACTCCCAAATGGTGGTTTATGCTTAAATAACCCTTTTGTAAGCATAATTACACGTTTGAATTGAAAGGAACAGAAATATTCACTTGTCAAGTTTTTATGCGTGCAAAAATGCTTTTCAGAGCGAGAGAAGCACTTTTTGACCAACAATGCGATTCTGACCTTACAATGTTGAAATTGCTCAAAACGAGTTGAATTCACTCCCAAATGGTGGCTTATGCTTAAATAACCCTTTTGTAAGCATAATAACACGTTTGCATTGAAAGGAACAGAACTATTCACTTTTCAAGTTTTTATGTGTGCAAAATGCTTTTCAGAGCGAGAGAAGCACTTTTTGACCATCAATGTGATTCTGACCTTACAATGTTGATATGGTTCAAAACTAATGGAATTCACTCGCAAATGGTGGTTTATGCTTAAATAACCCTTTTGTAAGCATAATAACACGTTTGCATTGAAAGGAACAGAAACATTCCCTTTTCTAGTTTTTTTGTGTGCAAAATGCTTTTCAGAGCGAGAGAAGCACTTTTTGACCAACAATGTGATTCTGACCTTACAATGTTGATATTGCTCAAAACTAATGGAATTCACTCCCAAATGGTGGTTTATGCTTAAATAACCCTTTTGTAAGCATAATAACACGTTTGCATTGAAAGGAACAGAACTATTCACTTTTCTTGTTTTTATGCGTGCAAAATGCTTTTCAGAGCGAGAGAAGCACTTTTTGACCAACAATGTGATTCTGACCTTACAATGTTGATATTGCTCAAAACTAATGGAATTCACTCCCAAATGGTGGTTTATGCTTAAATAACCCTTTTGTAAGCATAATAACACGTTTGCATTGAAAGGAACAGAAATATTCACTTTTCTAGTTTTTGTGTGTGCAAAATGCTTTTCAGAGCGAGAGAAGCACTTTTTGTCCAACAATGTGATTCTGACCTTACAATGTTGAAATTGCTCAAGACTTATGGAATTCACTCCCAATTGGTGGTTTATGCTTAAATAACCCTTCTGTAAGCATAATTACACGTTTGAATTGAAAGGAACAGAAATATTCACTTGTCAAGTTTTTATGCGTGCAAAATGCTTTTCAGAGCGAGAGAAGCACTTTTTGACCAACAATGCGATTCTGACCTTACAATGTTGAAATTGCTCAAAACGAGTTGAATTCACTCCCAAATGGTGGCTTATGCTTAAATAACCCTTTTGTAAGCATAATAACACGTTTGCATTGAAAGGAACAGAAATATTCACTTGTCAAGTTTTTATGCGTGCAAAAATGCTTTTCAGAGCGAGAGAAGCACTTTTTGACCAACAATGCGATTCTGACCTTACAATGTTGAAATTGCTCAAAACGAGTTGAATTCACTCCCAAATGGTGGCTTATGCTTAAATAACCCTTTTGTAAGCATAATAACACGTTTGCATTGAAAGGAACTGAAATATTCCCTTTTCTAGTTTGTATGTGTGCAAAATGCTTTTCAGAGCGAGAGAAGCAATTTTTGACCAACAATGCTATTTTGACCTTACAATGTTGATATTGCTCAAAACGAATGGAATTCACTTCCAAATGGTGGTTTATGCTTAAATAACCCTTTTGTAAGCATGATGACACGTTTATATTGAAAGGAACAGAAATATTCACTTGTCAAGTTTTTATGCGTGCAAAATGCTTTTCAGATCGAGAGAAGCACTTTTTGACCAACAATGTGATTCTGACCTTACAATGTTGATATTGCTCAAGACTTATGGAATTCACTCCCAAATGGTGGTTTATGCTTAAATAACCCTTTTGTAAGCATAATTACACGTTTGAATTGAAAGGAACAGAAATATTCACTTGTCAAGTTTTTATGCGTGCAAAAATGCTTTTCAGAGCGAGAGAAGCACTTTTTGACCAACAATGCGATTCTGACCTTACAATGTTGAAATTGCTCAAAACGAGTTGAATTCACTCCCAAATGGTGGCTTATGCTTAAATAACCCTTTTGTAAGCATAATAACACGTTTGCATTGAAAGGAACAGAACTATTCACTTTTCAAGTTTTTATGTGTTCAAAATGCTTTTCAGAGCGAGAGAAGCACTTTTTGACCATCAATGTGATTCTGACCTTACAATGTTGATATGGTTCAAAACTAATGGAATTCACTCGCAAATGGTGGTTTATGCTTAAATAACCCTTTTGTAAGCATAATAACACGTTTGCATTGAAAGGAACAGAAACATTCCCTTTTCTAGTTTTTATGTGTGCAAAATGCTTTTCAGAGCGAGAGAAGCACTTTTTGACCAACAATGTGATTCTGACCTTACAATGTTGATATTGCTCAAAACTAATGGAATTCACTCCCAAATGGTGGTTTATGCTTAAATAACCCTTTTGTAAGCATAATAACACGTTTGCATTGAAAGGAACAGAACTATTCACTTTTCTTGTTTTTATGCGTGCAAAATGCTTTTCAGAGCGAGAGAAGCACTTTTTGACCAACAATGTGATTCTGACCTTACAATGTTGATATTGCTCAAAACTAATGGAATTCACTCCCAAATGGTGGTTTATGCTTAAATAACCCTTTTGTAAGCATAATAACACGTTTGCATTGAAAGGAACAGAAATATTCACTTTTCTAGTTTTTGTGTGTGCAAAATGCTTTTCAGAGCGAGAGAAGCACTTTTTGTCCAACAATGTGATTCTGACCTTACAATGTTGAAATTGCTCAAGACTTATGGAATTCACTCCCAATTGGTGGTTTATGCTTAAATAACCCTTCTGTAAGCATAATTACACGTTTGAATTGAAAGGAACAGAAATATTCACTTGTCAAGTTTTTATGCGTGCAAAATGCTTTTCAGAGCGAGAGAAGCACTTTTTGACCAACAATGCGATTCTGACCTTACAATGTTGAAATTGCTCAAAACGAGTTGAATTCACTCCCAAATGGTGGCTTATGCTTAAATAACCCTTTTGTAAGCATAATAACACGTTTGCATTAAAAGGAACAGAAATATTCACTTTTCTAGTTTTTATGTGTGCAAAATGCTTTTCAGAGCGAGAGAAGCACTTTTTGACCAACAATGTGATTCTGACCTTACAATGTTGATATTGCTCAAGACTTATGGAATTCACTCCCAAATGGTGGTTTATGCTTAAATAACCCTTTTGTAAGCATAATTACCCGTTTGAATTGAAAGGAACAGAAATATTCACTTGTCAAGTTTTTATGCGTGCAAAAATGCTTTTCAGAGCGAGAGAAGAACTTTTTGACCAACAATGCGATTCTGACCTTACAATGTTGAAATTGCTCAAAACGAGTTTAATTCACTCCCAAATGGTGGCTTATGCTTAAATAACCCTTTTGTAAGCATAATAACACGTTTGCATTGAAAGGAACAGAACTATTCACTTTTCAAGTTTTTATGTGTGCAAAATGCTTTTCAGAGCGAGAGAAGCACTTTTTGACCAACAATGTGATTCTGACCTTACAATGTTGATATTGCTCAAAACTAATGGAATTCCTTTTGTAAGCATAATAAAAACTAAAAACTAATGGACTTCACTTCCAAATGGCCGTGTATTGCTTAAATAACCCTTTTGTAAGCAAAGTAACACGTTTTCATTGAACGGAACAGAAATATCAACTGTTCTAGTTTTTATGCGTGCAAAATGCTTTTCAGAGCGAGAGAAGCACTTTTTGACCAACAATGCGATTCTGACCTTACAATGTTGAAATTGCTCAAAACGAGTTGAATTCACTCCCAAATGGTGGCTTATGCTTAAATAACCCTTTTGTAAGCATAATAACACGTTTGCATTGAAAGGAACAGAACTATTCACTTTTCAAGTTTTTATGTGTGCAAAATGCTTTTCAGAGCGAGAGAAGCACTTTTTGACCATCAATGTGATTTTGACCTTACAATGTTGATATGGTTCAAAACTAATGGAATTCACTCGCAAATGGTGGTTTATGCTTAAATAACCCTTTTGTAAGCATAATAACACGTTTGCATTGAAAGGAACAGAAATATTCCCTTTTCTAGTTTTTATGTGTGCAAAATGCTTTTCAGAGCGAGAGAAGCACTTTTTGACCAACAATGTGATTCTGACCTTACAATGTTGATATTGCTCAAAACTAATGGAATTCACTCCCAAATGGTGGTTTATGCTTAAATAACCCTTTTGTAAGCATAATAACACGTTTGCATTGAAAGGAACAGAAATATTCCCTTTTCTAGTTTTTATGTGTGCAAAATGCTTTTCAGAGCGAGAGAAGCACTTTTTGACCAACAATGTGATTCTGACCTTACAATGTTGATATTGCTCAAAACTAATGGAATTCACTCCCAAATGGTGGTTTATGCTTAAATAACCCTTTTGTAAGCATGATGACACGTTTATATTGAAAGGAACAGAAATATTCACTTGTCAAGTTTTTATGCGTGCAAAATGCTTTTCAGATCGAGAGAAGCACTTTTTGACCAACAATGTGATTCTGACCTTACAATGTTGATATTGCTCAAGACTTATGGAATTCACTACCAAATGGTGGTTTATGCTTAAATAACCCTTTTGTAAGCATAATTACACGTTTGAATTGAAAGGAACAGAAATATTCACTTGTCAAGTTTTTATGCGTGCAAAATGCTTTTCAGAGCGAGAGAAGCACTTTTTGACCAACAATGCGATTCTGACCTTACAATGTTGAAATTGCTCAAAACGAGTTGAATTCACTCCCAAATGGTGGCTTATGCTTAAATAACCCTTTTGTAAGCATAATGACACGTTTGCATTGAAAGGAACAGAAATATTCACTTGTCAAGTTTTTATGCGTGCAAAATGCTTTTCAGAGCGAGAGAAGCACTTTTTGAACAACAATGTGATTCTGACTTTACAATGTTGATATTGCTCAAAACTAATGGAATTCACTCCCAAATGGTGGTTTATGCTTAAATAACCCTTTTGTAAGCATAATAACACGTTTGCATTGAAAGGAACAGAAATATTCACTTTTCTAGTTTTTATGTGTGCAAAATGCTTTTCAGAGCGAGAGAAGCACTTTTTGACCAACAATGTGATTCTGACCTTACAATGTTGATATTGCTCAAAACTAATGGAATTCACTCCCAAATGGTGGTTTATGCTTAAATAACCCTTTTGTAAGCATAATAACACGTTTGCATTGAAAGGAACAGAAATATTCACTTTTCTAGTTTTTATGTGTGCAAAATGCTTTTCAGAGCGAGAGAAGCACTTTTTGACCAACAATGTGATTCTGACCTTACAATGTTGATATTGCTCAAAACTGATGGAATTTACTCCCAAAAGGTGGTTTATGCTTAAATAACCCTTTTGTAAGCATAATTACACGTTTGCATTGAAAGAAACAGGAATATTCACTTGTCAAGTTTTTATGCGTGCAAAATGCTTTTCAGAGCGAGAGAAGCACTTTTTGACCAACAATGTGATTCTGACCTTACAATGTTGATATTGCTCAAAACTAATGGAATTCACTTCCAAATGGTGGTTTATGCTTAAATAACCCCTTTGTAAGCATAATGACACGTTTGCATTGAATGGAACAGAAATATTCACTTGTCAAGTTTTTATGCGTGCAGAATACTTTTCAGAGCGAGAGAAGCACTTTTTGACCAACAATGCTATTTTCACCTTACAATGTTGATATTGCTCAAAACGAATGGAATTCACTTCCAAATGGTGGTTTATGCTTAAATAACCCTTTTGTAAGCATGATGACACGTTTGCATTGAAAGGAACAGAAATATTCACTTGTCAAGTTTTTATGCGTGCAAAATGCTTTTCAGAGCGAGAGAAGCACTTTTTGACCAACAATGTGATTCTGACCTTACAATGTTGATATTGCTCAAGACTTATGGAATTCACTCCCAAATGGTGGTTTATGCTTAAATAACCCTTCTGTAAGCATAATTACACGTTTGAATTGAAAGGAACAGAAATATTCACTTGTCAAGTTTTTATGCGTGCAAAATGCTTTTCAGAGCGAGAGAAGCACTTTTTGACCAACAATGCGATTCTGACCTTACAATGTTGAAATTGCTCAAAACGAGTTGAATTCACTCCCAAATGGTGGCTTATGCTTAAATAACCCTTTTGTAAGCATAATAACACGTTTGCATTGAAAGGAACAGAAATATTCACTCGTCAAGTTTTTATGCGTGCAAAAATGCTTTTCAGAGCGAGAGAAGCACTTTTTGACCAACAATGCGATTCTGACCTTACAATGTTGAAATTGCTCAAAACGAGTTGAATTCACTCCCAAATGGTGGCTTATGCTTAAATAACCCTTTTGTAAGCATAATAACACGTTTGCATTGAAAGGAACAGAAATATTCCCTTTTCTAGTTTGTATGTGTGCAAAATGCTTTTCAGAGCGAGAGAAGCACTTTTTGACCAACAATGCTATTTTGACCTTACAATGTTGATATTGCTCAAAACGAATGGAATTCACTTCCAAATGGTGGTTTATGCTTAAATAACCCTTTTGTAAGCATTATGACACGTTTATATTGAAAGGAACAGAAATATTCACTTGTCAAGTTTTTATGCGTGCAAAATGCTTTTCAGATCGAGAGAAGCACTTTTTGACCAACAATGTGATTCTGACCTTACAATGTTGATATTGCTCAAGACTTATGGAATTCACTCCCAAATGGTGGTTTATGCTTAAATAACCCTTTTGTAAGCATAATTACACGTTTGAATTGAAAGGAACAGAAATATTCACTTGTCAAGTTTTTATGCGTGCAAAATGCTTTTCAGAGCGAGAAGCACTTTTTGACCAACAATGCGATTCTGACCTTACAATGTTGAAATTGCTCAAAACGAGTTGAATTCACTCCCAAATGGTGGCTTATGCTTAAATAACCCTTTTGTAAGCATAATAACACGTTTGCATTGAAAGGAACAGAAATATTCACTTTTCTAGTTTTTATGTGTGCAAAATGCTTTTCAGAGCGAGAGAAGCACTTTTTGACCAACAATGTGATTCTGACCTTACAATGTTGATATTGCTCAAGACTTATGGAATTCACTCCCAAATGGTGGTTTATGCTTAAATAACCCTTTTGTAAGCATAATTACCCGTTTGAATTGAAAGGAACAGAAATATTCACTTGTCAAGTTTTTATGCGTGCAAAAATGCTTTTCAGAGCGAGAGAAGAACTTTATGACCAACAATGCGATTCTGACCTTACAATGTTGAAATTGCTCAAAACGAGTTGAATTCACTCCCAAATGGTGGCTTATGCTTAAATAACCCTTTTGTAAGCATAATAACACGTTTGCATTGAAAGGAACAGAACTATTCACTTTTCAAGTTTTTATGTGTGCAAAATGCTTTTCAGAGCGAGAGAAGCACTTTTTGACCAACAATGTGATTCTGACCTAACAATGTTGATATTGCTCAAAACTAATGGAATTCCTTTTGTAAGCATAATAAAAACTAAAAACTAATGGACTTCACTTCCAAATGGCCGTGTATTGCTTAAATAACCCTTTTGTAAGCAAAGTAACACGTTTTCATTGAACGGAACAGAAATATCAACTGTTCTAGTTTTTATGCGTGCAAAATGCTTTTCAGAGCGAGAGAAGCACTTTTTGACCAACAATGCGATTCTGACCTTACAATGTTGAAATTGCTCAAAACGAGTTGAATTCACTCCCAAATGGTGGCTTATGCTTAAATAACCCTTTTGTAAGCATAATAACACGTTTGCATTGAAAGGAACAGAACTATTCACTTTTCAAGTTTTTATGTGTGCAAAATGCTTTTCAGAGCGAGAGAAGCACTTTTTGACCATCAATGTGATTCTGACCTTACAATGTTGATATGGTTCAAAACTAATGGAATTCACTCGCAAATGGTGGTTTATGCTTAAATAACCCTTTTGTAAGCATAATAACACGTTTGCATTGAAAGGAACAGAAATATTCCCTTTTCTAGTTTTTATGTGTGCAAAATGCTTTTCAGAGCGAGAGAAGCACTTTTTGACCAACAATGTGATTCTGACCTTACAATGTTGATATTGCTCAAAACTAATGGAATTCACTCCCAAATGGTGGTTTATGCTTAAATAACCCTTTTGTAAGCATAATAACACGTTTGCATTGAAAGGAACAGAACTATTCACTTTTCTTGTTTTTATGCGTGCAAAATGCTTTTCAGAGCGAGAGAAGCACTTTTTGACCAACAATGTGATTCTGACCTTACAATGTTGATATTGCTCAAAACTAATGGAATTCACTCCCAAATGGTGGTTTATGCTTAAATAACCCTTTTGTAAGCATAATAACACGTTTGCATTGAAAGGAACAGAAATATTCACTTTTCTAGTTTTTGTGTGTGCAAAATGCTTTTCAGAGCGAGAGAAGCACTTTTTGTCCAACAATGTGATTCTGACCTTACAATGTTGAAATTGCTCAAGACTTATGGAATTCACTCCCAATTGGTGGTTTATGCTTAAATAACCCTTCTGTAAGCATAATTACACGTTTGAATTGAAAGGAACAGAAATATTCACTTGTCAAGTTTTTATGCGTGCAAAATGCTTTTCAGAGCGAGAGAAGCACTTTTTGACCAACAATGCGATTCTGACCTTACAATGTTGAAATTGCTCAAAACGAGTTGAATTCACTCCCAAGTGGTGGCTTATGCTTAAATAACCCTTTTGTAAGCATAATAACACGTTTGCATTGAAAGGAACAGAAATATTCACTTGTCAAGTTTTTATGCGTGCAAAAATGCTTTTCAGAGCGAGAGAAGCACTTTTTGACCAACAATGCGATTCTGACCTTACAATGTTGAAATTGCTCAAAACGAGTTGAATTCACTCCCAAATGGTGGCTTATGCTTAAATAACCCTTTTGTAAGCATAATAACACGTTTGCATTGAAAGGAACAGAAATATTCCCTTTTCTAGTTTGTATGTGTGCAAAATGCTTTTCAGAGCGAGAGAAGCACTTTTTGACCAACAATGCTATTTTGACCTTACAATGTTGATATTGCTCAAAACGAATGGAATTCACTTCCAAATGGTGGTTTATGCTTAAATAACCCTTTTGTAAGCATGATGACACGTTTATATTGAAAGGAACAGAAATATTCACTTGTCAAGTTTTTATGCGTGCAAAATGCTTTTCAGATCGAGAGAAGCACTTTTTGACCAACAATGTGATTCTGACCTTACAATGTTGATATTGCTCAAGACTTATGGAATTCACTCCCAAATGGTGGTTTATGCTTAAATAACCCTTTTGTAAGCATAATTACACGTTTGAATTGAAAGGAACAGAAATATTCACTTGTCAAGTTTTTATGCGTGCAAAAATGCTTTTCAGAGCGAGAGAAGCAATTTTTGACCAACAATGCGATTCTGACCTTACAATGTTGAAATTGCTCAAAACGAGTTGAATTCACTCCCAAATGGTGGCTTATGCTTAAATAACCCTTTTGTAAGCATAATAACACGTTTGCATTGAAAGGAACAGAAATATTCACTTTTCTAGTTTTTATGTGTGCAAAATGCTTTTCAGAGCGAGAGAAGCACTTTTTGACCAACAATGTGATTCTGACCTTACAATGTTGATATTGCTCAAGACTTATGGAATTCACTCCCAAATGGTGGTTTATGCTTAAATAACCCTTTTGTAAGCATAATTACCCGTTTGAATTGAAAGGAACAGAAATATTCACTTGTCAAGTTTTTATGCGTACAAAAATGCTTTTCAGAGCGAGAGAAGAACTTTTTGACCAACAATGCGATTCTGACCTTACAATGTTGAAATTGCTCAAAACGAGTTGAATTCACTCCCAAATGGTGGCTTATGCTTAAATAACCCTTTTGTAAGCATAATAACACGTTTGCATTGAAAGGAACAGAACTATTCACTTTTCAAGTTTTTATGTGTGCAAAATGCTTTTCAGAGCGAGAGAAGCACTTTTTGACCAACAATGTGATTCTGACCTTACAATGTTGATATTGCTCAAAACTAATGGAATTCCTTTTGTAAGCATAATAAAAACTAAAAACTAATGGACTTCACTTCCAAATGGCCGTGTATTGCTTAAATAACCCTTTTGTAAGCAAAGTAACACGTTTTCATTGAACGGAACAGAAATATCAACTGTTCTAGTTTTTATGCTTGCAAAATGCTTTTCAGAGCGAGAGAAGCACTTTTTGACCAACAATGCGATTCTGACCTTACAATGTTGAAATTGCTCAAAACGAGTTGAATTCACTCCCAAATGGTGGCTTATTTTTAAATAACCCTTTTGTAAGCATAATAACACGTTTGCATTGAAAGGAACAGAACTATTCACTTTTCAAGTTTTTATGTGTGCAAAATGCTTTTCAGAGTGAGAGAAGCACTTTTTGACCATCAATGTGATTCTGACCTTACAATGTTGATATGGTTCAAAACTAATGGAATTCACTCGCAAATGGTGGTTTATGCTTAAATAACCCTTTTGTAAGCATAATAACACGTTTGCATTGAAAGGAACAGAAATATTCCCTTTTCTAGTTTTTATGTGTGCAAAATGCTTTTCAGAGCGAGAGAAGCACTTTTTGACCAACAATGTGATTCTGACCTTACAATGTTGATATTGCTCAAAACTAATGGAATTCACTCCCAAATGGTGGTTTATGCTTAAATAACCCTTTTGTAAGCATAATAACACGTTTGCATTGAAAGGAACAGAACTATTCACTTTTCTTGTTTTTATGCGTGCAAAATGCTTTTCAGAGCGAGAGAAGCACTTTTTGACCAACAATGTGATTCTGACCTTACAATGTTGAAATTGCTCAAAACGAGTTGAATTCACTCCCAAATGGTGGCTTATGCTTAAATAACCCTTTTGTAAGCATAATAACACGTTTGCATTGAAAGGAACATAACTATTCACTTTTCAAGTTTTTATGTGTGCAAAATGCTTTTCAGAGCGAGAGAAGCACTTTTTGACCAACAATGTGATTCTGACCTTACAATGTTGATATTGCTCAAAACTAATGGAATTCACTCCAAAATGGTGGTTTATGCTTAAATAACCCTTTTGTAAGCATAATTACACGTTTGCATTGAAAGGAACAGAAATATTCACTTTTCTAGTTTTTATGTGTGCAAAATGCTTTTCAGAGCGAGAGAAGCACTTTTTGACCAACAATGCTATTTTGACCTTACAATGTTGATATTGCTCAAAACGAATGGAATTCACTTCCAAATGGTGGTTTATGCTTAAATAACCCTTTTGTAAGCATGATGACACGTTTATATTGAAAGGAACAGAAATATTCACTTGTCAATTTTTTATGCGTGCAAAATGCTTTTCAGATCGAGAGAAGCACTTTTTGACCAACAATGTGATTCTGACCTTACAATGTTGATATTGCTCAAGACTTATGGAATTCACTTCCAAATGGCCGTGTATTGCTTAAATAACCCTTTTGTAAGCAAAGTAACACGTTTTCATTGAACGGAACAGAAATATCAACTGTTCTAGTTTTTATGCGTGCAAAATGCTTGTCAGAGCGAGAGAAGCACTTTTTGACCAACAATGCGATTCTGACCTTACAATGTTGAAATTGCTCAAAACGAGTTGAATTCACTCCCAAATGCTGGCTTATGCTTAAATAACCCTTTTGTAAGCATAATAACACGTTTGCATTGAAAGGAACAGAACTATTCACTTTTCAAGTTTTTATGTGTGCAAAATGCTTTTCAGAGCGAGAGAAGCACTTTTTGACCAACAATGTGATTCTGACCTTACAATGTTGATATTGCTCAAAACTAATGGAATTCCTTTTGTAAGCATAATAAAAACTAAAAACTAATGGACTTCACTTCCAAATGGCCGTGTATTGCTTAAATAACCCTTTTGTAAGCAAAGTAACACGTTTTCATTGAACGGAACAGAAATATCAACTGTTCTAGTTTTTATGCGTGCAAAATGCTTTTCAGAGCGAGAGAATCACTTTTTGACCAACAATGCGATTCTGACCTTACAATGTTGAAATTGCTCAAAACGAGTTGAATTCACTCCCAAATGGTGGCTTATTTTTAAATAACCCTTTTGTAAGCATAATAACACGTTTGCATTGAAAGGAACAGAACTATTCACTTTTCAAGTTTTTATGTGTGCAAAATGCTTTTCAGAGCGAGAGAAGCACTTTTTGACCATCAATGTGATTCTGACCTTACAATGTTGATATGGTTCAAAACTAATGGAATTCACTCGCAAATGGTGGTTTATGCTTAAATAACCCTTTTGTAAGCATAATAACACGTTTGCATTGAAAGGAACAGAAATATTCCCTTTTCTAGTTTTTATGTGTGCAAAATGCTTTTCAGAGCGAGAGAAGCACTTTTTGACCAACAATGTGATTCTGACCTTACAATGTTGATATTGCTCAAGACTTATGGAATTCACTCCCAAATGGTGGTTTATGCTTAAATAACCCTTTTGTAAGCATAATTACACGTTTGAATTGAAAGGAACAGAAATATTCACTTGTCAAGTTTTTATGCGTGCAAAATGCTTTTCAGAGCGAGGAGCACTTTTTGACCAACAATGCGATTCTGACCTTACAATGTTGAAATTGCTCAAAACGAGTTGAATTCACTCCCAAATGGTGGCTTATGCTTAAATAACCCTTTTGTAAGCATAATAACACGTTTGCATTGAAAGGAACAGAAATATTCACTTTTCTAGTTTTTATGTGTGCAAAATGCTTTTCAGAGCGAGAGAAGCACTTTTTGACCAACAATGTGATTCTGACCTTACAATGTTGATATTGCTCAAGACTTATGGAATTCACTCCCAAATGGTGGTTTATGCTTAAATAACCCTTTTGTAAGCATAATTACCCGTTTGAATTGAAAGGAACAGAAATATTCACTTGTCAAGTTTTTATGCGTGCAAAAATGCTTTTCAGAGCGAGAGAAGAACTTTATGACCAACAATGCGATTCTGACCTTACAGTGTTGAAATTGCTCAAAACGAGTTGAATTCACTCCCAAATGGTGGCTTATGCTTAAATAACCCTTTTGTAAGCATAATAACACGTTTGCATTGAAAGGAACAGAACTATTCACTTTTCAAGTTTTTATGTGTGCAAAATGCTTTTCAGAGCGAGAGAAGCACTTTTTGACCAACAATGTGATTCTGACCTTACAATGTTGATATTGCTCAAAACTAATGGAATTCCTTTTGTAAGCATAATAAAAACTAAAAACTAATGGACTTCACTTCCAAATGGCCGTGTATTGCTTAAATAACCCTTTTGTAAGCAAAGTAACACGTTTTCATTGAACGGAACAGAAATATCAACTGTTCTAGTTTTTATGCGTGCAAAATGCTTTTCAGAGCGAGAGAATCACTTTTTGACCAACAATGCGATTCTGACCTTACAATGTTGAAATTGCTCAAAACGAGTTGAATTCACTCCCAAATGGTGGCTTATGCTTAAATAACCCTTTTGTAAGCATAATAACACGTTTGCATTGAAAGGAACAGAACTATTCACTTTTCAAGTTTTTATGTGTGCAAAATGCTTTTCAGAGCGAGGGAAGCACTTTTTGACCATCAATGTGATTCTGACCTTACAATGTTGATATGGTTCAAAACTAATGGAATTCACTCGCAAATGGTGGTTTGTGCTTAAATAACCCTTTTGTAAGCATAATAACACGTTTGCATTGAAAGGAACAGAAATATTCCCTTTTCTAGTTTTTATGTGTGCAAAATGCTTTTCAGAGCGAGAGAAGCACTTTTTGACCAACAATGTGATTCTGACCTTACAATGTTGATATTGCTCAAGACTTATGGAATTCAATCCCAAATGGTGGTTTATGCTTAAATAACCCTTTTGTAAGCATAATTACACGTTTGAATTGAAAGGAACAGAAATATTCACTTGTCAAGTTTTTATGCGTGCAAAATGCTTTTCAGAGCGAGAAGCACTTTTTGACCAACAATGCGATTCTGACCTTACAATGTTGAAATTGCTCAAAACGAGTTGAATTCACTCCCAAATGGTGGCTTATGCTTAAATAACCCTTTTGTAAGCATAATAACACGTTTGCATTGAAAGGAACAGAAATATTCACTTTTCTAGTTTTTATGTGTGCAAAATGCTTTTCAGAGCGAGAGAAGCACTTTTTGACCAACAATGTGATTCTGACCTTACAATGTTGATATTGCTCAAGACTTATGGAATTCACTCCCAAATGGTGGTTTATGCTTAAATAACCCTTTTGTAAGCATAATTACCCGTTTGAATTGAAAGGAACAGAAATATTCACTTGTCAAGTTTTTATGCGTGCAAAAATGCTTTTCAGAGCGAGAGAAGAACTTTATGACCAACAATGCGATTCTGACCTTACAGTGTTGAAATTGCTCAAAACGAGTTGAATTCACTCCCAAATGGTGGCTTATGCTTAAATAACCCTTTTGTAAGCATAATAACACGTTTGCATTGAAAGGAACAGAACTATTCACTTTTCAAGTTTTTATGTGTGCAAAATGCTTTTCAGAGCGAGAGAAGCACTTTTTGACCAACAATGTGATTCTGACCTTACAATGTTGATATTGCTCAAAACTAATGGAATTCCTTTTGTAAGCATAATAAAAACTAAAAACTAATGGACTTCACTTCCAAATGGCCGTGTATTGCTTAAATAACCCTTTTGTAAGCAAAGTAACACGTTTTCATTGAACGGAACAGAAATATCAACTGTTCTAGTTTTTATGCGTGCAAAATGCTTTTCAGAGCGAGAGAATCACTTTTTGACCAACAATGCGATTCTGACCTTACAATGTTGAAATTGCTCAAAACGAGTTGAATTCACTCCCAAATGGTGGCTTATGCTTAAATAACCCTTTTGTAAGCATAATAACACGTTTGCATTGAAAGGAACAGAACTATTCACTTTTCAAGTTTTTATGTGTGCAAAATGCTTTTCAGAGCGAGAGAAGCACTTTTTGACCATCAATGTGATTCTGACCTTACAATGTTGATATGGTTCAAAACTAATGGAATTCACTCGCAAATGGTGGTTTATGCTTAAATAACCCTTTTGTAAGCATAATAACACGTTTGCATTGAAAGGAACAGAAATATTCCCTTTTCTAGTTTTTATGTGTGCAAAATGCTTTTCAGAGCGAGAGAAGCACTTTTTGACCAACAATGTGATTCTGACCTTACAATGTTGATATTGCTCAAAACTTATGGAATTCACTCCCAAATGGTGGTTTATGCTTAAATAACCCTTTTGTAAGCATAATTACACGTTTGAATTGAAAGGAACAGAAATATTCACTTGTTAAGTTTTTATGCGTGCAAAAATGCTTTTCAGAGCGAGAGAAGCACTTTTTGACCAACAATGCGATTCTGACCTTACAATGTTGAAATTGCTCAAAACGAGTTGAATTCACTCCCAAATGGTGGCTTATGCTTAAATAACCCTTTTGTAAGCATAATAACACGTTTGCATTGAAAGGAACAGAAATATTCACTTTTCTAGTTTTTATGTGTGCAAAATGCTTTTCAGAGCGAGAGAAGCACTTTTTGACCAACAATGTGATTCTGACCTTACAATGTTGATATTGCTCAAGACTTATGGAATTCACTCCCAAATGGTGGTTTATGCTTAAATAACCCTTTTGTAAGCATAATTACCCGTTTGAATTGAAAGGAACAGAAATATTCACTTGTCAAGTTTTTATGCGTGAAAAAATGCTTTTCAGAGCGAGAGAAGAACTTTTTGACCAACAATGCGATTCTGACCTTACAATGTTGAAATTGCTCAAAACGAGTTGAATTCACTCCCAAATGGTGGCTTATGCTTAAATAACCCTTTTGTAAGCATAATAAAACGTTTGCATTGAAAGGAACAGAACTATTCACTTTTCAAGTTTTTATGTGTGCAAAATGCTTTTCAGAGCGAGAGAAGCACTTTTTGACCAACAATGTGATTCTGACCTTACAATGTTGATATTGCTCAAAACTAATGGAATTCCTTTTGTAAGCATAATAAAAACTAAAAACTAATGGACTTCACTTCCAAATGGCCGTGTATTGCTTAAATAACCCTTTTGTAAGCAAAGTAACACGTTTTCATTGAACGGAACAGAAATATCAACTGTTCTAGTTTTTATGCGTGCAAAATGCTTTTCAGAGCGAGAGAAGCACTTTTTGACCAACAATGCGGTTCTGACCTTACAATGTTGAAATTGCTCAAAACGAGTTGAATTCACTCCCAAATGGTGGCTTATGCTTAAATAACCCTTTTGTAAGCATAATAACACGTTTGCATTGAAAGGAACAGAAATATTCACTTTTCAAGTTTTTATGTGTGCAAAATGCTTTTCAGAGTGAGAGAAGCACTTTTTGACCATCAATGTGATTCTGACCTTACAATGTTGATATGGTTCAAAACTAATGGAATTCACTCGCAAATGGTGGTTTATGCTTAAATAACCCTTTTGTAAGCATAATAACACGTTTGCATTGAAAGGAACAGAAATATTCCCTTTTCTAGTTTTTATGTGTGCAAAATGCTTTTCAGAGCGAGAGAAGCACTTTTTGTCCAACAATGTGATTCTGACCTTACAATGTTGAAATTGCTCAAGACTTATGGAATTCACTCCCAATTGGTGGTTTATGCTTAAATAACCCTTTTGTAAGCATAATTACACGTTTGAATAGAAAGGAACAGAAATATTCACTTGTCAAGTTTTTATGCGTGCAAAATGCTTTTCAGAGCGAGAGAAGCACTTTTTGACCAACAATGCGATTCTGACCTTACAATGTTGAAATTGCTCAAAACGAGTTGAATTCACTCCCAAATGGTGGCTTATGCTTAAATAACCCTTTTGTAAGCATAATAACACGTTTGCATTGAAAGGAACATAACTATTCACTTTTCAAGTTTTTATGTGTGCAAAATGCTTTTCAGAGCGAGAGAAGCACTTTTTGACCAACAATGTGATTCTGACCTTACAATGTTGATATTGCTCAAAACTAATGGAATTCACTCCAAAATGGTGGTTTATGCTTAAATAACCCTTTTGTAAGCATAATTACACGTTTGCATTGAAAGGAACAGAAATATTCACTTTTCTAGTTTTTATGTGTGCAAAATGCTTTTCAGAGCGAGAGAAGCACTTTTTGACCAACAATGCTATTTTGACCTTACAATGTTGATATTGCTCAAAACGAATGGAATTCACTTCCAAATGGTGGTTTATGCTTAAATAACCCTTTTGTAAGCATGATGACACGTTTATATTGAAAGGAACAGAAATATTCACTTGTCAAGTTTTTATGCGTGCAAAATGCTTTTCAGATCGAGAGAAGCACTTTTTGACCAACAATGTGATTCTGACCTTACAATGTTGATATTGCTCAAGACTTATGGAATTCACTTCCAAATGGCCGTGTATTGCTTAAATAACCCTTTTGTAAGCAAAGTAACACGTTTTCATTGAACGGAACAGAAATATCAACTGTTCTAGTTTTTATGCGTGCAAAATGCTTTTCAGAGCGAGAGAAGCACTTTTTGACCAACAATGCGATTCTGACCTTACAATGTTGAAATTGCTCAAAACGAGTTGAATTCACTCCCAAATGGTGGCTTATGCTTAAATAACCCTTTTGTAAGCATAATAACACGTTTGCATTGAAAGGAACAGAAATATTCACTTTTCTAGTTTTTATGTGTGCAAAATGCTTTTCAGAGCGAGAGAAGCACTTTTTGACCAACAATGTGATTCTGACCTTACAATGTTGATATTGCTCAAGACTTATGGAATTCACTCCCAAATGGTGGTTTATGCTTAAATAACCCTTTTGTAAGCATAATTACCCGTTTGAATTGAAAGGAACAGAAATATTCACTTGTCAAGTTTTTATGCGTGCAAAAATGCTTTTCAGAGCGAGAGAAGAACTTTTTGACCAACAATGCGATTCTGACCTTACAATGTTGAAATTGCTCAAAACGAGTTGAATTCACTCCCAAATGGTGGCTTATGCTTAAATAACCCTTTTGTAAGCATAATAAAACGTTTGCATTGAAAGGAACAGAACTATTCACTTTTCAAGTTTTTATGTGTGCAAAATGCTTTTCAGAGCGAGAGAAGCACTTTTTGACCAACAATGTGATTCTGACCTTACAATGTTGATATTGCTCAAAACTAATGGAATTCCTTTTGTAAGCATAATAAAAACTAAAAACTAATGGACTTCACTTCCAAATGGCCGTGTATTGCTTAAATAACCCTTTTGTAAGCAAAGTAACACGTTTTCATTGAACGGAACAGAAATATCAACTGTTCTAGTTTTTATGCGTGCAAAATGCTTTTCAGAGCGAGAGAAGCACTTTTTGACCAACAATGCGGTTCTGACCTTACAATGTTGAAATTGCTCAAAACGAGTTGAATTCACTCCCAAATGGTGGCTTATGCTTAAATAACCCTTTTGTAAGCATAATAACACGTTTGCATTGAAAGGAACAGAAATATTCACTTTTCAAGTTTTTATGTGTGCAAAATGCTTTTCAGAGTGAGAGAAGCACTTTTTGACCATCAATGTGATTCTGACCTTACAATGTTGATATGGTTCAAAACTAATGGAATTCACTCGCAAATGGTGGTTTATGCTTAAATAACCCTTTTGTAAGCATAATAACACGTTTGCATTGAAAGGAACAGAAATATTCCCTTTTCTAGTTTTTATGTGTGCAAAATGCTTTTCAGAGCGAGAGAAGCACTTTTTGTCCAACAATGTGATTCTGACCTTACAATGTTGAAATTGCTCAAGACTTATGGAATTCACTCCCAATTGGTGGTTTATGCTTAAATAACCCTTTTGTAAGCATAATTACACGTTTGAATTGAAAGGAACAGAAATATTCACTTGTCAAGTTTTTATGCGTGCAAAATGCTTTTCAGAGCGAGAGAAGCACTTTTTGACCAACAATGCGATTCTGACCTTACAATGTTGAAATTGCTCAAAACGAGTTGAATTCACTCCCAAATGGTGGCTTATGCTTAAATAACCCTTTTGTAAGCATAATAACACGTTTGCATTGAAAGGAACATAACTATTCACTTTTCAAGTTTTTATGTGTGCAAAATGCTTTTCAGAGCGAGAGAAGCACTTTTTGACCAACAATGTGATTCTGACCTTACAATGTTGATATTGCTCAAAACTAATGGAATTCACTCCAAAATGGTGGTTTATGCTTAAATAACCCTTTTGTAAGCATAATTACACGTTTGCATTGAAAGGAACAGAAATATTCACTTTTCTAGTTTTTATGTGTGCAAAATGCTTTTCAGAGCGAGAGAAGCACTTTTTGACCAACAATGCTATTTTGACCTTACAATGTTGATATTGCTCAAAACGAATGGAATTCACTTCCAAATGGTGGTTTATGCTTAAATAACCCTTTTGTAAGCATGATGACACGTTTATATTGAAAGGAACAGAAATATTCACTTGTCAAGTTTTTATGCGTGCAAAATGCTTTTCAGATCGAGAGAAGCACTTTTTGACCAACAATGTGATTCTGACCTTACAATGTTGATATTGCTCAAGACTTATGGAATTCACTTCCAAATGGCCGTGTATTGCTTAAATAACCCTTTTGTAAGCAAAGTAACACGTTTTCATTGAACGGAACAGAAATATCAACTGTTCTAGTTTTTATGCGTGCAAAATGCTTTTCAGAGCGAGAGAAGCACTTTTTGACCAACAATGCGATTCTGACCTTACAATGTTGAAATTGCTCAAAACGAGTTGAATTCACTCCCAAATGGTGGCTTATGCTTAAATAACCCTTTTGTAAGCATAATAACACGTTTGCATTGAAAGGAACAGAACTATTCACTTTTCAAGTTTTTATGTGTGCAAAATGCTTTTCAGAGCGAGAGAAGCACTTTTTGACCAACAATGTGATTCTGACCTTACAATGTTGATATTGCTCAAAACTAATGGAATTCCTTTTGTAAGCATAATAAAAACTAAAAACTAATGGACTTCACTTCCAAATGGCCGTGTATTGCTTAAATAACCCTTTTGTAAGCAAAGTAACACGTTTTCATTGAACAGAACAGAAATATCAACTGTTCTAGTTTTTATGCGTGCAAAATGCTTTTCAGAGCGAGAGAATCACTTTTTGACCAACAATGCGATTCTGACCTTACAATGTTGAAATTGCTCAAAACGAGTTGAATTCACTCCCAAATGGTGGCTTATGCTTAAATAACCCTTTTGTAAGCATAATAACACGTTTGCATTGAAAGGAACAGAACTATTCACTTTTCAAGTTTTTATGTGTGCAAAATGCTTTTCAGAGCGAGAGAAGCACTTTTTGACCATCAATGTGATTCTGACCTTACAATGTTGATATGGTTCAAAACTAATGGAATTCACTCGCAAATGGTGGTTTATGCTTAAATAACCCTTTTGTAAGCATAATAACACGTTTGCATTGAAAGGAACAGAAATATTCCCTTTTCTAGTTTTTATGTGTGCAAAATGCTTTTCAGAGCGAGAGAAGCACTTTTTGACCAACAATGTGATTCTGACCTTACAATGTTGATATTGCTCAAAACTAATGGAATTCACTCCCAAATGGTGGTTTATGCTTAAATAACCATTTTGTAAGCATAATAACACGTTTGCATTGAAAGGAACAGAACAATTCACTTTTCTTGTTTTTATGCGTGCAAAATGCTTTTCAGAGCGAGAGAAGCACTTTTTGACCAACAATGTGATTCTGACCTTACAATGTTGATATTGCTCAAAACTAATGGAATTCACTCCCAAATGGTGGTTTATGCTTAAATAACCCTTTTGTAAGCATAATAACACGTTTGCATTGAAAGGAACAGAAATATTCACTTTTTTAGTTTTTGTGTGTGCAAAATGCTTTTCAGAGCGAGAGAAGCACTTTTTGTCCAACAATGTGATTCTGACCTTACAATGTTGAAATTGCTCAAGACTTATGGAATTCACTCCCAATTGGTGGTTTATGCTTAAATAACCCTTCTGTAAGCATAATTACACGTTTGAATCGAAAGGAACAGAAATATTCACTTGTCAAGTTTTTATGCGTGCAAAATGCTTTTCATAGCGAGAGAAGCACTTTTTGACCAACAATGCGATTCTGACCTTACAATGTTGAAATTGATCAAAACGAGTTGAATTCACTCCCAAATGGTGGCGTATGCTTAAATAACCCTTTTGTAAGCATAATAACACGTTTGCATTGAAAGGAACAGAAATATTCACTTGTCAAGTTTTTATGCGTGCAAAAATGCTTTTCAGAGCGAGAGAAGCACTTTTTGACCAACAATGCGATTCTGACCTTACAATGTTGAAATTGCTCAAAACGAGTTGAATTCACTCCCAAATGGTGGCTTATGCTTAAATAACCCTTTTGTAAGCATAATAACACGTTTGCATTGAAAGGAACAGAAATATTCCCTTTTCTAGTTTGTATGTGTGCAAAATGCTTTTCAGAGCGAGAGAAGCACTTTTTGACCAACAATGCTATTTTGACCTTACAATGTTGATATTGCTCAAAACGAATGGAATTCACTTCCAAATGGTGGTTTATGCTTAAATAACCCTTTTGTAAGCATGATGACACGTTTATATTGAAAGGAACAGAAATATTCACTTGTCAAGTTTTTATGCGTGCAAAATGCTTTTCAGATCGAGAGAAGCACTTTTTGACCAACAATGCTATTTTGACCTTACAATGTTGATATTGCTCAAAACGAATGGAATTCACTTCCAAATGGTGGTTTATGCTTAAATAACCCTTTTGTAAGCATGATGACACGTTTATATTGAAAGGAACAGAAATATTCACTTGTCAAGTTTTTATGCGTGCAAAATGCTTTTCAGATCGAGAGAAGCACTTTTTGACCAACAATGTGATTCTGACCTTACAATGTTGATATTGCTCAAGACTTATGGAATTCACTCCCAAATGGTGGTTTATGCTTAAATAACCCTTTTGTAAGCATAATTACACGTTTGAATTGAAAGGAACAGAAATATTCACTTGTCAAGTTTTTATGCGTGCAAAAATGCTTTTCAGAGCGAGAGAAGCACTTTTTGACCAACAATGCGATTCTGACCTTACAATGTTGAAATTGCTCAAAACGAGTTGAATTCACTTCCAAATGGTGGCTTATGCTTAAATAACCCTTTTGTAAGCATAATAACACGTTTGCATTGAAAGGAACAGAAATATTCACTTTTCTAGTTTTTATGTGTGCAAAATGCTTTTCAGAGCGAGAGAAGCACTTTTTGACCAACAATGTGATTCTGACCTTACAATGTTGATATTGCTCAAGACTTATGGAATTCACTCCCAAATGGTGGTTTATGCTTAAATAACCCTTTTGTAAGCATAATTACCCGTTTGAATTGAAAGGAACAGAAATATTCACTTGTCAAGTTTTTATGCGTGCAAAAATGCTTTTCAGAGCGAGAGAAGAACTTTTTGACCAACAATGCGATTCTGACCTTACAATGTTGAAATTGCTCAAAACGAGTTGAATTCACTCCCAAATGGTGGCTTATGCTTAAATAACCCTTTTGTAAGCATAATAACACGTTTGCATTGAAAGGAATAGAACTATTCACTTTTCAAGTTTTTATGTGTGCAAAATGCTTTTCAGAGCGAGAGAAGCACTTTTTGACCAACAATGTGATTCTGACCTTACAATGTTTATATTGCTCAAAACTAATGGAATTCCTTTTGTAAGCATAATAAAAACTAAAAACTAATGGACTTCACTTCCAAATGGCCGTGTATTGCTTAAATAACCCTTTTGTAAGCAAAGTAACACGTTTTCATTGAACGGAACAGAAATATCAACTGTTCTAGTTTTTATGCATGCAAAATGCTTTTCAGAGCGAGAGAAGCACTTTTTGACCAACAATGCGATTCTGACCTTACAATGTTGAAATTGCTCAAAACGAGTTGAATTCACTCCCAAATGGTGGCTTATGCTTAAATAACCCTTTTGTAAGCATAATAACACGTTTGCATTGAAAGGAACAGAACTATTCACTTTTCAAGTTTTTATGTGTGCAAAATGCTTTTCAGAGCGAGAGAAGCACTTTTTGACCAACAATGTGATTCTGACCTTACAATGTTGATATTGCTCAAGACTTATGGAATTCACTCCCAAATGGTGGTTTATGCTTAAATAACCCTTTTGTAAGCATAATTACCCGTTTGAATTGAAAGGAACAGAAATATTCACTTGTCAAGTTTTTATGCGTGCAAAAATGCTTTTCAGAGCGAGAGAAGCACTTTTTGACCATCAATGTGATTCTGACCTTACAATGTTGATATGGTTCAAAACTAATGGAATTCACTCGCAAATGGTGCTTTATGCTTAAATAACCCTTTTGTAAGCATAATAACACGTTTGCATTGAAAGGAACAGAAATATTCCCTTTTCTAGTTTTTATGTGTGCAAAATGCTTTTCAGAGCGAGAGAAGCACTTTTTGACCAACAATGTGATTCTGACCTTACAATGTTGATATTGCTCAAAACTAATGGAATTCACTCCCAAATGGTGGTTTATGCTTAAATAACCCTTTTGTAAGCATAATAACACGTTTGCATTGAAAGGAACAGAAATATTCACTTTTCTTGTTTTTATGTGTGCAAAATGCTTTTCAGAGCGAGAGAAGCACTTTTTGTCCAACAATGTGATTCTGACCTTACAATGTTGAAATTGCTCAAGACTTATGGAATTCACTCCCAATTGGTGGTTTATGCTTAAATAACCCTTTTGTAAGCATAATTACACGTTTGAATTGAAAGGAACAGAAATATTCACTTGTCAAGTTTTTATGCGTGCAAAATGCTTTTCAGAGCGAGAGAAGCACTTTTTGACCAACAATGCGATTCTGACCTTACAATGTTGAAATTGCTCAAAACGAGTTGAATTCACTCCCAAATGGTGGCTTATGCTTAAATAACCCTTTTGTAAGCATAATAACACGTTTGCATTGAAAGGAACATAACTATTCACTTTTCAAGTTTTTATGTGTGCAAAATGCTTTTCAGAGCGAGAGAAGCACTTTTTGACCAACAATGTGATTCTGACCTTACAATGTTGATATTGCTCAAAACTAATGGAATTCACTCCAAAATGGTGGTTTATGCTTAAATAACCCTTTTGTAAGCATAATTACACGTTTGCATTGAAAGGAACAGAAATATTCACTTTTCTAGTTTTTATGTGTGCAGAATGCTTTTCAGAGCGAGAGAAGCACTTTTTGACCAACAATGTGATTCTGACCTTACAATGTTGATTTTGCTCAAAACTAATGGACTTCACTTCCAAATGGTCGTGTATTGCTTAAATAACCCTTTTGTAAGCAAAGTAACACGTTTGCATTGAACGGAACAGAAATATCAACTGTTCTAGTTTTTATGCGTTTAAAATGCTTTTCAGAGCGAGAGAATCACTTTTTGACCAACAACGTGATTCTGACCTTACAATGTTGATATTGCTAAAAACTAATGGACTTCACTTCCAAATGGCCGTGTATTGCTTAAATAACCCTTTTGTAAGCAAAGTAACACGTTTTCATTGAACGGAACAGAAATATCAACTGATCTAGTTTTTATGCGTGCAAAATGCTTTTCAGAGCGAGAGAATCACTTTTTGACCAACAACGTGATTCTGACCTTACCGTGTTGATATTGCTAAAAACTAATGGAATTCACTTCTAAATGGTGGTTTATGCTGAAATAACCCATTTGTAAGCATAAAAACACGTTTGCATTGAACGGAACAGAAATATCAACTGTTCTAGTTTTTATGTGTGCAAAATGCTTTTCAGAGCGAGAGAATCACTTTTCGACCAACAATGTGATTTTGACCTTACAATTTTGATTTTGCTCAAAATTAATGGACTTCACTTCCAAATGGTCGTATATTGCTTAAATAACCCTTTTGTAAGCATAATTACCCGTTTGAATTGAAAGGAACAGAAATATTCACTTGTCAAGTTTTTATGCGTGCAAAAATGCTTTTCAGAGCGAGAGAAGCACTTTTTGACCATCAATGTGATTCTGACCTTACAATATTGATATGGTTCAAAACTAATGGAATTCACTCGCAAATGGTGCTTTATGCTTAAATAACCCTTTTGTAAGCATAATAACACGTTTGCATTGAAAGGAACAGAAATATTCCCTTTTCTAGTTTTTATGTGTGCAAAATGCTTTTCAGAGCGAGAGAAGCACTTTTTGACCAACAATGTGATTCTGACCTTACAATGTTGAAATTGCTCAAGACTTATGGAATTCACTCCCAATTGGTGGTTTATGCTTAAATAACCCTTTTGTAAGCATAATAACACGTTTGCATTGAAAGGAACATAACTATTCACTTTTCAAGTTTTTATGTGTGCAAAATGCTTTTCAGAGCGAGAGAAGCACTTTTTGACCAACAATGTGATTCTGACCTTACAATGTTGATATTGCTCAAAACTAATGGAATTCACTCCAAAATGGTGGTTTATGCTTAAATAACCCTTTTGTAAGCATAATTACACGTTTGCATTGAAAGGAACAGAAATATTCACTTTTCTAGTTTTTATGTGTGCAGAATGCTTTTCAGAGCGAGAGAAGCACTTTTTGACCAACAATGTGATTCTGACCTTACAATGTTGATTTTGCTCAAAACTAATGGACTTCACTTCCAAATGGTCGTGTATTGCTTAAATAACCCTTTTGTAAGCAAAGTAACACGTTTGCATTGAACGGAACAGAAATATCAACTGTTCTAGTTTTTATGCGTGCAAAATGCTTTTCAGAGCGAGAGAATCACTTTTTGACCAACAACGTGATTCTGACCTTACAATGTTGATATTGCTAAAAACTAATGGACTTCACTTCAAAATGGCCGTGTATTGCTTAAATAACCCTTTTGTAAGCAAAGTAACACGTTTTCATTGAACGGAACAGAAATATCAACTGATCTAGTTTTTATGCGTGCAAAATGCTTTTCAGAGCGAGAGAATCACTTTTTGACCAACAACGTGATTCTGACCTTACCGTGTTGATATTGCTAAAAACTAATGGAATTCACTTCTAAATGGTGGTTTATGCTGAAATAACCCATTTGTAAGCATATAAACACGTTTGCATTGAACGGAACAGAAATATCAACTGTTCTAGTTTTTATGTGTGCAAAATGCTTTTCAGAGCGAGAGAATCACTTTTCGACCAACAATGTGATTTTGACCTTACAATTTTGATTTTGCTCAAAATTAATGGACTTCACTTCCAAATGGTCGTATATTGCTTAAATAACCCTTTTGTAAGCAAAGTAACACGTTTTCATTGAACGGAACAGAAATATCAACTGTTCTAGTTTATATGTGTGCAAAATGCTTTTCAGAGCGAGAGAATCACTTTTTGACCAACAATGTGATTCTGACATTACCGTGTTGATATTGCTCAAAACTAATGGACTTCACTTCCAAATTGTCGTGTATTGCTTAAATAACCCTTTTGTAAGCAACGTAACACGTTTTCATTGAACGGAACAGAAATATCAACTGTTCTAGTTTTTATGCGTGCAAAATGCTTTTCAGAGCGAGAGAATCACTTTTTGACCACCAACGTGATTCTGACCTTACAATGTTGATATTGCTAAAAACTAATGGACTTCACTTCCAAATGGTCGTGTATTGCTTAAATAACCCTTTTGTAAGCAAAATAACACGTTTGCATCGAACGGAACAGAAATATCGACTGTTCTAGTTTTTATGTGTGCAAAATGCTTTTCAGAGCGAGAGAATCACTTTTCGACCAACCATGTGATTCTGACCTTACAATGTTGATTTTGCTCAAAACTAATGGACTTCACTTCCAAATGGTCGTGTTATTGCTTAAATAACCCTTTTGTAAGCAAAGTAACACGTTTTCATTGAACGGAACAGAAATATCAACTGTTCTAGTTTTTATGCGTGCAAAATGCTTTTCAGAGCGAGAGAAGCACTTTTTGACCAACAATGCGATTCTGACCTTACAATGTTGAAATTGCTCAAAACGAGTTGAATTCACTCCCAAATGGTGGCTTATGCTTAAATAACCCTTTTGTAAGCATAATAACACGTTTGCATTGAAAGGAACAGAAATATTCCCTTTTCTAGTTTGTATGTGTGCAAAATGCTTTTCAGAGCGAGAGAAGCACTTTTTGACCAACAATGCTATTTTGACCTTACAATGTTGATATTGCTCAAAACGAATGGAATTCACTTCCAAATGGTGGTTTATGCTTAAATAACCCTTTTGTAAGCATGATGACACGTTTATATTGAAAGGAACAGAAATATTCACTTGTCAAGTTTTTATGCGTGCAAAATGCTTTTCAGATCGAGAGAAGCACATTTTGACCAACAATGCTATTTTGACCTTACAATGTTGATATTGCTCAAAACGAATGGAATTCACTTCCAAATGGTGGTTTATGCTTAAATAACCCTTTTGTAAGCAAGATGACACGTTTATATTGAAAGGAACAGAAATATTCACTTGTCAAGTTTTTATGCGTGCAAAATGCTTTTCAGATCGAGAGAAGCACTTTTTGACCAACAATGTGATTCTGACCTTACAATGTTGATATTGCTCAAGACTTATGGAATTCACTCCCAAATGGTGGTTTATGCTTAAATAACCCTTTTGTAAGCATAATTACACGTTTGAATTGAAAGGAACAGAAATATTCACTTGTCAAGTTTTTATGCGTGCAAAAATGCTTTTCAGAGCGAGAGAAGCACTTTTTGACCAACAATGCGATTCTGACCTTACAATGTTGAAATTGCTCAAAACGAGTTGAATTCACTCCCAAATGGTGGCTTATGCTTAAATAACCCTTTTGTAAGCATAATAACACGTTTGCATTGAAAGGAACAGAAATATTCACTTTTCTAGTTTTTATGTGTGCAAAATGCTTTTCAGAGCGAGAGAAGCACTTTTTGACCAACAATGTGATTCTGACCTTACAATGTTGATATTGCTCAAGACTTATGGAATTCACTCCCAAATGGTGGTTTATGCTTAAATAACCCTTTTGTAAGCATAATTACCCGTTTGAATTGAAAGGAACAGAAATATTCACTTGTCAAGTTTTTATGCGTGCAAAAATGCTTTTCAGAGCGAGAGAAGAACTTTTTGACCAACAATGCGATTCTGACCTTACAATGTTGAAATTGCTCAAAACGAGTTGAATTCACTCCCAAATGGTGGCTTATGCTTAAATAACCCTTTTGTAAGCATAATAACACGTTTGCATTGAAAGGAACAGAACTATTCACTTTTCAAGTTTTTATGTGTGCAAAATGCTTTTCAGAGCGAGAGAAGCACTTTTTGACCAACAATGTGATTCTGACCTTACAATGTTTATATTGCTCAAAACTAATGGAATTCCTTTTGTAAGCATAATAAAAACTAAAAACTAATGGACTTCACTTCCAAATGGCCGTGTATTGCTTAAATAACCCTTTTGTAAGCAAAGTAACACGTTTTCATTGAACGGAACAGAAATATCAACTGTTCTAGTTTTTATGCATGCAAAATGCTTTTCAGAGCGAGAGAAGCACTTTTTGACCAACAATGCGATTCTGACCTTACAATGTTGAAATTGCTCAAAACGAGTTGAATTCACTCCCAAATGGTGGCTTATGCTTAAATAACCCTTTTGTAAGCATAATAACACGTTTGCATTGAAAGGAACAGAACTATTCACTTTTCAAGTTTTTATGTGTGCAAAATGCTTTTCAGAGCGAGAGAAGCACTTTTTGACCAACAATGTGATTCTGACCTTACAATGTTGATATTGCTCAAGACTTATGGAATTCACTCCCAAATGGTGGTTTATGCTTAAATAACCCTTTTGTAAGCATAATTACCCGTTTGAATTGAAAGGAACAGAAATATTCACTTGTCAAGTTTTTATGCGTGCAAAAATGCTTTTCAGAGCGAGAGAAGCACTTTTTGACCATCAATGTGATTCTGACCTTACAATGTTGATATGTTTCAAAACTAATGGAATTCACTCGCAAATGGTGGTTTATGCTTAAATAACCCTTTTGTAAGCATAATAACACGTTTGCATTGAAAGGAACAGAAATATTCCCTTTTCTAGTTTTTATGTGTGCAAAATGCTTTTCAGAGCGAGAGAAGCACTTTTTGACCAACAATGTGATTCTGACCTTACAATGTTGATATTGCTCAAAACTAATGGAATTCACTCCCAAATGGTGGTTTATGCTTAAATAACCCTTTTGTAAGCATAATAACACGTTTGCATTGAAAGGAACAGAAATATTCACTTTTCTTGTTTTTATGTGTGCAAAATGCTTTTCAGAGCGAGAGAAGCACTTTTTGTCCAACAATGTGATTCTGACCTTACAATGTTGAAATTGCTCAAGACTTATGGAATTCACTCCCAATTGGTGGTTTATGCTTAAATAACCCTTTTGTAAGCATAATTACACGTTTGAATTGAAAGGAACAGAAATATTCACTTGTCAAGTTTTTATGCGTGCAAAATGCTTTTCAGAGCGAGAGAAGCACTTTTTTACCAACAATGCGATTCTGACCTTACAATGTTGAAATTGCTCAAAACGAGTTGAATTCACTCCCAAATGGTGGCTTATGCTTAAATAACCCTTTTGTAAGCATAATAACACGTTTGCATTGAAAGGAACAGAACTATTCACTTTTCAAGTTTTTATGTGTGCAAAATGCTTTTCAGAGCGAGAGAAGCACTTTTTGACCAACAATGTGATTCTGACCTTACAATGTTTATATTGCTCAAAACTAATGGAATTCCTTTTGTAAGCATAATAAAAACTAAAAACTAATGGACTTCACTTCCAAATGGCCGTGTATTGCTTAAATAACCCTTTTGTAAGCAAAGTAACACGTTTTCATTGAACGGAACAGAAATATCAACTGTTCTAGTTTTTATGCATGCAAAATGCTTTTCAGAGCGAGAGAAGCACTTTTTGACCAACAATGCGATTCTGACCTTACAATGTTGAAATTGCTCAAAACGAGTTGAATTCACTCCCAAATGGTGGCTTATGCTTAAATAACCCTTTTGTAAGCATAATAACACGTTTGCATTGAAAGGAACAGAACTATTCACTTTTCAAGTTTTTATGTGTGCAAAATGCTTTTCAGAGCGAGAGAAGCACTTTTTGACCAACAATGTGATTCTGACCTTACAATGTTGATATTGCTCAAGACTTATGGAATTCACTCCCAAATGGTGGTTTATGCTTAAATAACCCTTTTGTAAGCATAATTACCCGTTTGAATTGAAAGGAACAGAAATATTCACTTGTCAAGTTTTTATGCGTGCAAAAATGCTTTTCAGAGCGAGAGAAGCACTTTTTGACCATCAATGTGATTCTGACCTTACAATGTTGATATGTTTCAAAACTAATGGAATTCACTCGCAAATGGTGGTTTATGCTTAAATAACCCTTTTGTAAGCATAATAACACGTTTGCATTGAAAGGAACAGAAATATTCCCTTTTCTAGTTTTTATGTGTGCAAAATGCTTTTCAGAGCGAGAGAAGCACTTTTTGACCAACAATGTGATTCTGACCTTACAATGTTGATATTGCTCAAAACTAATGGAATTCACTCCCAAATGGTGGTTTATGCTTAAATAACCCTTTTGTAAGCATAATAACACGTTTGCATTGAAAGGAACAGAAATATTCACTTTTCTTGTTTTTATGTGTGCAAAATGCTTTTCAGAGCGAGAGAAGCACTTTTTGTCCAACAATGTGATTCTGACCTTACAATGTTGAAATTGCTCAAGACTTATGGAATTCACTCCCAATTGGTGGTTTATGCTTAAATAACCCTTTTGTAAGCATAATTACACGTTTGAATTGAAAGGAACAGAAATATTCACTTGTCAAGTTTTTATGCGTGCAAAATGCTTTTCAGAGCGAGAGAAGCACTTTTTTACCAACAATGCGATTCTGACCTTACAATGTTGAAATTGCTCAAAACGAGTTGAATTCACTCCCAAATGGTGGCTTATGCTTAAATAACCCTTTTGTAAGCATAATAACACGTTTGCATTGAAAGGAACATAACTATTCACTTTTCAAGTTTTTATGTGTGCAAAATGCTTTTCAGAGCGAGAGAAGCACTTTTTGACCAACAATGTGATTCTGACCTTACAATGTTGATATTGCTCAAAACTAATGGAATTCACTCCAAAATGGTGGTTTATGCTTAAATAACCCTTTTGTAAGCATAATTACACGTTTGCATTGAAAGGAACAGAAATATTCACTTTTCTAGTTTTTATGTGTGCAGAATGCTTTTCAGAGCGAGAGAAGCACTTTTTGACCAACAATGTGATTCTGACCTTACAATGTTGATTTTGCTCAAAACTAATGGACTTCACTTCCAAATGGTCGTGTATTGCTTAAATAACCCTTTTGTAAGCAAAGTAACACGTTTGCATTGAACGGAACAGAAATATCAACTGTTCTAGTTTTTATGCGTTTAAAATGCTTTTCAGAGCGAGAGAATCACTTTTTGACCAAAAACGTGATTCTGACCTTACAATGTTGATATTGCTAAAAACTAATGGACTTCACTTCCAAATGGCCGTGTATTGCTTAAATAACCCTTTTGTAAGCAAAGTAACACGTTTTCATTGAACGGAACAGAAATATCAACTGATCTAGTTTTTATGCGTGCAAAATGCTTTTCAGAGCGAGAGAATCACTTTTTGACCAACAACGTGATTCTGACCTTACCGTGTTGATATTGCTAAAAACTAATGGAATTCACTTCTAAATGGTGGTTTATGCTGAAATAACCCATTTGTAAGCAT
The DNA here is from genome assembly GCF_949987615.1 of Pollachius pollachius. Classification (NCBI taxonomy): domain Eukaryota; kingdom Metazoa; phylum Chordata; class Actinopteri; order Gadiformes; family Gadidae; genus Pollachius; species Pollachius pollachius. Next base: position 20,754,988 of record NC_136946.1, on the reverse strand, counting down.
AAAAACACGTTTGCATTGAACGGAACAGAAATATCAACTGTTCTAGTTTTTATGTGTGCAAAATGCTTTTCAGAGCGAGAGAATCACTTTTCGACCAACAATGTGATTTTGACCTTACAATTTTGATTTTGCTCAAAATTAATGGACTTCACTTCCAAATGGTCGTATATTGCTTAAATAACCCTTTTGTAAGCATAATTACCCGTTTGAATTGAAAGGAACAGAAATATTCACTTGTCAAGTTTTTATGCGTGCAAAAATGCTTTTCAGAGCGAGAGAAGCACTTTTTGACCATCAATGTGATTCTGACCTTACAATGTTGATATGGTTCAAAACTAATGGAATTCACTCGCAAATGGTGGTTTATGCTTAAATAACCCTTTTGTAAGCATAATAACACGTTTGCATTGAAAGGAACAGAAATATTCCCTTTTCTAGTTTTTATGTGTGCAAAATGCTTTTCAGAGCGAGAGAATCACTTTTTGACCAACAATGTGATTCTGACCTTACAATGTTGAAATTGCTCAAGACTTATGGAATTCACTCCCAATTGGTGGTTTATGCTTAAATAACCCTTTTGTAAGCATAATTACACGTTTGAATTGAAAGGAACAGAAATATTCACTTGTCAAGTTTTTATGCGTGCAAAATGCTTTTCAGAGCGAGAGAAGCACTTTTTGACCAACAATGTGATTCTGACCTTACAATGTTGAAATTGCTCAAAACGAGTTGAATTCACTCCCAAATGGTGGCTTATGCTTAAATAACCCTTTTGTAAGCATAATAACACGTTTGCATTGAAAGGAACATAACTATTCACTTTTCAAGTTTTTATGTGTGCAAAATGCTTTTCAGAGCGAGAGAAGCACTTTTTGACCAACAATGTGATTCTGACCTTACAATGTTGATATTGCTCAAAACTAATGGAATTCACTCCAAAATGGTGGTTTATGCTTAAATAACCCTTTTGTAAGCATAATTACACGTTTGCATTGAAAGGAACAGAAATATTCACTTTTCTAGTTTTTATGTGTGCAGAATGCTTTTCAGAGCGAGAGAAGCACTTTTTGACCAACAATGTGATTCTGACCTTACAATGTTGATTTTGCTCAAAACTAATGGACTTCACTTCCAAATGGTCGTGTATTGCTTAAATAACCCTTTTGTAAGCAAAGTAACACGTTTGCATTGAACGGAACAGAAATATCAACTGTTCTAGTTTTTATGCGTGCAAAATGCTTTTCAGAGCGAGAGAATCACTTTTTGACCAACAACGTGATTCTGACCTTACAATGTTGATATTGCTAAAAACTAATGGACTTCACTTCCAAATGGCCGTGTATTGCTTAAATAACCCTTTTGTAAGCAAAGTAACACGTTTTCATTGAACGGAACAGAAATATCAACTGATCTAGTTTTTATGCGTGCAAAATGCTTTTCAGAGCGAGAGAATCACTTTTTGACCAACAACGTGATTCTGACCTTACCGTGTTGATATTGCTAAAAACTAATGGAATTCACTTCTAAATGGTGGTTTATGCTGAAATAACCCATTTGTAAGCATAAAAACACGTTTGCATTGAACGGAACAGAAATATCAACTGTTCTAGTTTTTATGTGTGCAAAATGCTTTTCAGAGCGAGAGAATCACTTTTCGACCAACAATGTGATTTTGACCTTACAATTTTGATTTTGCTCAAAATTAATGGACTTCACTTACAAATGGTCGTATATTGCTTAAATAACCCTTTTGTAAGCAAAGTAACACGTTTTCATTGAACGGAACAGAAATATCAACTGTTCTAGTTTATATGTGTGCAAAATGCTTTTCAGAGCGAGAGAATCACTTTTTGACCAACAATGTGATTCTGACATTACCGTGTTGATATTGCTAAAAACTAATGGACTTCACTTCCAAATTGTCGTGTATTGCTTAAATAACCCTTTTGTAAGCAACGTAACACGTTTTCATTGAACGGAACAGAAATATCAACTGTTCTAGTTTTTATGCGTGCAAAATGCTTTTCAGAGCGAGAGAATCACTTTTTGACCACCAACGTGATTCTGACCTTACAATGTTGATATTGCTAAAAACTAATGGACTTCACTTCCAAATGGTCGTGTATTGCTTAAATAACCCTTTTGTAAGCAAAATAACACGTTTGCATCGAACGGAACAGAAATATCGACTGTTCTAGTTTTTATGTGTGCAAAATGCTTTTCAGAGCGAGAGAATCACTTTTCGACCAACCATGTGATTCTGACCTTACAATGTTGATTTTGCTCAAAACTAATGGACTTCACTTCCAAATGGTCGTGTTATTGCTTAAATAACCCTTTTGTAAGCAAAGTAACACGTTTTCATTGAACGGAACAGAAATATCAACTGTTCTAGTTTTTATGCGTGCAAAATGCTTTTCAGAGTGAGAGAATCACTTTTTGACCAACAACGTGATTCTGACCATACCGTGTTGATATTGCTAAAAACTAATGGAATTCACTTATAAATGGTGGTTTATTCTGAAATAACCCATTTGTAAGCATGATAACACGTTTGCATTGAACGGAACAGAAATATCAACTGTTCTAGTGTTTATGTGTGCAAAATGCTTTTCAGAGCGAGACAATCACTTTTCGACCATCATTGTGATTCTGACCTTACAATGTTGATTTTGCTCAAAACTAATGGACTTCACTTCCAAATAGTCGTGTATTGCTTAAATAACCCTTTTGTAAGCAAAGTAACACGTTTTCATTGAACGGAACAGAAATATCAACTGTTCTAGTTTTTATGCGTGCAAAATGCTTTTCACAGCGAGAGAATCACTTTTTGACCAACAACGTGATTCTGACCTTACCGTGTTGATATTGCTAAAAACTAATGGAATTCACTTCTAAATGGTGGTTTATGCTGAAATAACCCATTTGTAAGCATAAAAACACGTTTGCATTGAACTGAACAGAAATATCAACTGTTCTAGTTTTTATGTGTGCAAAATGCTTTTCAGAGCAAGAGAAGCACTTTTCGACCAACAATGTGATTCTGACCTTACAATGTTGATATTGGTCAAAACTAATGGACTTCACTTCCAAACGGTCGTGTATTGCTTATATAACCTTTTTGTAAGCAAAATAACACGTTTGCATTGAACGAAACAGAAATATCAACTGTTCTAGTTTTTATGTGTGCAAAATACTTTTCAGATTGAGAGAATCACTTTTCGACCAACAATGTGATTCTGACCTTACAATGTTGATATTGCTATAAACTAATGGACTTCACTTCCAAATGGTCGTGTATTGCTTAAATAACCCTTTTGTAAGCAAAATAACACGTTTGCATTGAACGGAACAGTAATATCAACTGTTCTAGTTTTTATGTGTGCAAAATGCTTTTCAGATTGAGAGAATCACTTTTCGACCAACAATGTGATTCTGACCTTACAATGTTGATATTGTTCAAAACGAATGGACTTCACATCCAAATGGTCGTGTGTTGCTTGAATAACCCTTTTGTAAGCATAATAACACGTTTGCATTGAACGGAACAGAAATATCAACTGTTCTAGTTTTCATGTGTGCAAAATTCTTTTCAGAGGGAGAGAATCACTTTTTGACCAACAACGTGATTCTGACCTTACATTGTTGATATTGCTCATAACTAATGGAATACACTTCCAAATGGTGGTTCATGCTAAAAATAACCCATTTGTAAGCATAATAACATGTTTTGCTTTGAACGGAACAGAAATATCAACTGTTCTAGTTATTATGTGTGCAAAATGCTTTTCAGAGCGAGAGAATCACTTTTTGACCAACAATGTGATTCTGACATTACCGTGTTGATATTGCTCAAAACTAATGGACTTCACTTCCAAATTGTCGTGTATTGCTTAAATAACCCTTTTGTAAGCAAAGTAACACGTTTTCATTGAACGGAACAGAAATATCAACTGTTCTAGTTTTTATGCGTGCAAAATGCTTTTCAGAGCGAGAGAATCACTTTTTGACCAACAACTTGATTCTGACATTACCGTGTTGAAATTGCTCAAACGAGTTGAATTCACTCCCAAATGGTGGCTTATGCTTAAATAACCCTTTTGTAAGCATAATAACACGTTTGCATTGAAAGGAACAGAACTATTCACTTTTCAAGTTTTTATGTGTGCAAAATGCTTTTCAGAGCGAGAGAAGCACTTTTTGACCAACAATGTGATTCTGACCTTACAATGTTGATATTGCTCAAAACTAATGGAATTCACTCCAAAATGGTGGTTTATGCTTAAATAACCCTTTTGTAAGCATAATAACACGTTTGCATTGAAAGGAACAGAAATATTCACTTTTCTAGTTTTTATGTGTGCAAAATGCTTTTCAGAGCGAGAGAAGCACTTTTTGACCAACAATGTGATTCTGACCTTACAATGTTGATTTTGCTCAAAACTAATGGACTTCACTTCCAAATGGTCGTGTATTGCTTAAATAACCCTTTTGTAAGCAAAGTAACACGTTTGCATTGAACGGAACAGAAATATCAACTGTTCTAGTTTTTATGCGTGCAAAATGCTTTTCAGAGCGAGAGAATTACTTTTTGACCAACAACGTGATTCTGACCTTACAATGTTGATATTGTTAAAAACTAATGGACTTCACTTCCAGATGGCCGTGTATTGCTTAAATAACCCTTTTGTAAGCAAAGTAACACGTTTTCATTGAACGGAACAGAAATATCAACTGTTCTAGTTTTTATGCGTGCAAAATGCTTTTCAGAGCGAGAGAATCACTTCTTGACCAACAACGTGATTCTGACCTTACCGTGTTGATATTGCTAAAAACTAATGGAATTCAATTCTAAATGGTGGTTTATGCTGAAATAACCCATTTGTAAGCATAAAAACACGTTTGCATTGAACGGAACAGAAATATCAACTGTTCTAGTTTTTATGTGTGCAAAATGCTTTTCAGAGCGAGAGAATCACTTTTCGACCAACAATGTGATTTTGACCTTACAATGTTGATTTTGCTCAAAATTAATGGACTTCACTTCCAAATGGTCGTGTATTGCTTAAATAACCCTTTTGTAAGCAAAGTAACACGTTTTCATTGAACGGAACAGAAATATCAACTGTTCTAGTTTTTATGTGTGCAAAATGCTTTTCAGAGCGAGAGAATCACTTTTTGACCAACAATGTGATTCTGACATTACCGTGTTGATATTGCTCAAAACTAATGGACTTCACTTCCAAATTGTCGTGTATTGCTTAAATAACCCTTTTGTAAGCAAAGTAACACGTTTTCATTGAACGGAACAGAAATATCAACTGTTCTAGTTTTTATGAGTGCAAAATGCTTTTCAGAGCGAGAGAATCACTTTTCGACCAACCATGTGATTCTGACCTTACAATGTTGATATTGCTAAAAACTAATGGACTTCACTTCCAGATGGCCGTGTATTGCTTAAATAACCCTTTTGTAAGCAAAGTAACACGTTTTCATTGAACGGAACAGAAATATCAACTGTTCTAGTTTTTATGCGTGCAAAATGCTTTTCAGAGCGAGAGAATCACTTCTTGACCAACAACGTGATTCTGACCTTACCGTGTTGATATTGCTAAAAACTAATGGAATTCAATTCTAAATGGTGGTTTATGCTTAAATAACCCATTTGTAAGCATAAAAACACGTTTGCATTGAACGGAACAGAAATATCAACTGTTCTAGTTTTTATGTGTGCAAAATGCTTTTCAGAGCGAGAGAATCACTTTTCGACCAACAATGTGATTTTGACCTTACAATGTTGATTTTGCTCAAAATTAATAGACTTCACTTCCAAATGGTCGTGTATTGCTTAAATAACCCTTTTGTAAGCAAAGTAACACGTTTTCATTGAACGGAACAGAAATATCAACTGTTCTAGTTTTTATGTGTGCAAAATGCTTTTCAGAGCGAGAGAATCACTTTTTGACCAACAATGTGATTCTGACATTACCGTGTTGATATTGCTCAAAACTAATGGACTTCACTTCCAAATTGTCGTGTATTGCTTAAATAACCCTTTTGTAAGCAAAGTAACACGTTTTCATTGAACGGAACAGAAATATCAACTGTTCTAGTTTTTATGAGTGCAAAATGCTTTTCAGAGCGAGAGAATCACTTTTCGACCAACCATGTGATTCTGACCTTACAATGTTGATTTTGCTCAAAACTAATGGACTTCACTTCCAAATGGTCGTGTTATTGCTTAAATAACCCTTTTGTAAGCAAAGTAACACGTTTTCATTGAACGGAACAGAAATATCAACTGTTCTAGTTTTTATGCGTGCAAAATGCTTTTCAGAGCGAGAGGATCACTTTTTGACCAACAATGTGATTATGACATTACCGTGTTGATATTGCTCAAAACTAATGGACTTCACTTCCAAATTGTCGTGTATTGCTTAAATAACCCTTTTGTAAGCAAAGTAACACGTTTTCATTGAACGGAACAGAAATATCAACTGTTCTAGTTTTTATGCGTGCAAAATGCTTTTCAGAGCGAGAGAATCACTTTTTGACCAACAACTTGATTCTGACCTTACCGTGTTGATATTGCTAAAAACTAATGGAATTCACTTCTAAATGGTGATTTATGCTGAAATAACCCATTTGTAAGCATAATAACACGTTTGCATTGAACGGAACAGAAATATCAACTGTTCTAGTTTTTATGTGTGTAAAATGCTTTTCAGAGCGAGAGAATCACTTTTCGACCAACAATGTGATTCTGACCATACAGTGTTGATTTTGCTCAAAACTAATGGACTTCACTTCCAAATGGTCATGTATTGCTTAAATAACCCTTTTGTAAGCAAAGTAACACGTTTTCATTAAACGGAACAGAAATATCAACTGTTCTAGTTTTTATGTGTGCAAAATGCTTTTCAGAGCGAGAGAATCACTTTTTGACCACCAACGTGATTCTGACCTTACAATGTTGATATTGCTAAAAACTAATGGACTTCACTTCCAAATGGTCGTGTATTGCTTAAATAACCCTTGTGTAAGCAAAATAACACGTTTGCATTGAACGGAACAGAAATATAAACTGTTATAGTTTTTATGTGTGCAAAATGCTTTTCAGAGCGAGAGAATCACTTTTCGACCATCAATGTGATTGTGACCTTACAATGTTGATTTTGCTCAAAACTAATGGACTTCACTTCCAAATGGTCGTGTATTGCTTAAATAACCCTTTTGTAAGCAAAGTAACACGTTTGCATTGAACGGAACAGAAATATCAACTGTTCTAGTTTTTATGAGTGCAAAATGCTTTTCAGAGCGAGAGAATCACTTTTTGACCAACAACGTGATTCTGACCTTACCGTGTTGATATTGCTAAAAACTAATGGAATTCACTTCTAAATGGTGGTTTATGCTGAAATAACCCATTTGTAAGCATAATAACACGTTTGCATTGAACGGAACAGAAATATCAACTGTTCTAGTTTTTATGTGTGTAAAATGCTTTTCAGAGCGAGAGAATCACTTTTCGACCAACAATGTTATTCTGACCATACAGTGTTGATTTTGCTCAAAACTAATGGACTTCACTTCCAAATGGTCGTGTATTGCTTAAATAACCCTTTTGTAAGCAAAGTAACACGTTATCATTAAACTGAATAGAAATATCAACTGTTCTAGTTTTTATGCTTGCAAAATGCTTTTCACAGCGAGAGAATCACTTTTTGACCAACAACGTGATTCTGACCTTACCGTGTTGATATTGCTAAAAACTAATGGAATTCACTTCTAAATGGTGGTTTATGCTGAAATAAGCCATTTGTAAGCATAATAACACGTTTGCATTGAACGGAACAGAAATATCAACTGTTCTAGTTTTTATGTGTGCAAAATGCTTTTCAGAGCGAGACAATCACTTTTCGACCATCAATGTGATTCTGACCTTACAATGTTGATTTTGCTCAAAACTAATGGACTTCACTTCCAAAATGTCGTGTATTGCTTAAATAACCCTTTTGTAAGCAAAGTAACACGTTTTCATTGAACGGAACAGAAATATCAACTGTTCTAGTTTGTATGCGTGCACAATGCTTTTCAGAGCGAGAGAATCACTTTTTGACCACCAACGTGATTCTGACCTTACAATGTTGATATTGCTAAAAACTAATGGACTTCACTTCCAAATGGTCGTGTATTGCTTAAATAACCCTCTTGTAAGCAAGATAACATGTTTGCATTGAACGGAACAGAAATATCAACTGTTCTAGTTTTTATGTGTGCAAAATGCTTTTCAGAGCGAGAGAATCACTTTTCGACCAACCATGTGATTCTGACCTTACAATGTTGATTTTGCTCAAAACTAATGGACTTCACTTCCAAATGGTCGTGTATTGCTTAAATAACCCTTTTGTAAGCAAAGTAACACGTTTGCATTGAACGGAACAGAAATATCAACTGTTCAAGTTTTTATGCGTGCAAAATGCTTTTCAGAGCGAGAGAATCACTTTTTGACCAACAACGTGATTCTGACCTTACAATGTTGATATTGCTAAAAACTAATGGACTTCACTTCCAAATGGCCGTGTATTGCTTAAATAACCCTTTTGTAAGCAAAGTAACACGTTTTCATTGAACGGAACAGAAATATCAACTGATCTAGTTTGTATGCGTGCAAAATGCTTTTCAGAGCGAGAGAATCACTTTTTGACCAACAACGTGATTCTGACCTTACCGTGTTGATATTGCTAAAAACTAATGGAATTCACTTCTAAATGGTGGTTTATGCTGAAATAACCCATTTGTAAGCATAAAAACACGTTTGCATTGAACGGAACAGAAATATCAACTGTTCTAGTTTTTATGTGTGCAAAATGCTTTTCAGAGCGAGAGAATCACTTTTCGACCAACAATGTAATTTTGACCTTACAATGTTGATTTTGCTCAAAATTAATGGACTTCACTTCCAAATGGTCGTATATTGCTTAAATAACCCTTTTGTAAGCAAAGTAACACGTTTTCATTGAACGGAACAGAAATATCAACTGTTCTAGTTTATATGTGTGCAAAATGCTTTTCAGAGCGAGAGAATCACTTTTTGACCAACAATGTGATTCTGACATTACCGTGTTGATATTGCTCAAAACTAATGGACTTCACTTCCAAATTGTCGTGTATTGCTTAAATAACCCTTTTGTAAGCAAAGTAACACGTTTTCATTGAACGGAACAGAAATATCAACTGTTCTAGTTTTTATGCGTGCAAAATGCTTTTCAGAGCGAGAGAATCACTTTTTGACCACCAACGTGATTCTGACCTTACAATGTTGATATTGCTAAAAACTAATGGACTTCACTTCCAAATGGTCGTGTATTGCTTAAATAACCCTTTTGTAAGCAAAATAACACGTTTGCATCGAACGGAACAGAAATATCGACTGTTCTAGTTTTTATGTGTGCAAAATGCTTTTCAGAGCGAGAGAATCACTTTTCGACCAACCATGTGATTCTGACCTTACAATGTTGATTTTGCTCAAAACTAATGGACTTCACTTCCAAATGGTCGTGTTATTGCTTAAATAACCCTTTTGTAAGCAAAGTAACACGTTTTCATTGAACGGAACAGAAATATCAACTGTTCTAGTTTTTATGCGTGCAAAATGCTTTTCAGAGTGAGAGAATCACTTTTTGACCAACAACGTGATTCTGACCATACCGTGTTGATATTGCTAAAAACTAATGGAATTCACTTCTAAATGGTGGTTTATTCTGAAATAACCCATTTGTAAGCATGATAACACGTTTGCATTGAACGGAACAGAAATATCAACTGTTCTAGTGTTTATGTTTGCAAAATGCTTTTCAGAGCGAGACAATCACTTTTCGACCATCATTGTGATTCTGACCTTACAATGTTGATTTTGCTCAAAACTAATTGACTTCACTTCCAAATAGTCGTGTATTGCTTAAATAACCCTTTTGTAAGCAAAGTAACACGTTTTCATTGAACGGAACAGAAATATCAACTGTTCTAGTTTTTATGCGTGCAAAATGCTTTTCAGAGCGAGAGAATCACTTTTTGACCAACAACGTGATTCTGACCTTACCGTGTTGATATTGCTAAAAACTAATGGAATTCACTTCTAAATGGTGGTTTATGCTGAAATAACCCATTTGTAAGCATAAAAACACGTTTGCATTGAACTGAACAGAAATATCAACTGTTCTAGTTTTTATGTGTGCAAAATGCTTTTCAGAGCAAGAGAAGCACTTTTCGACCAACAATGTGATTCTGACCTTACAATGTTGATATTGGTCAAAACTAATGGACTTCACTTCCAAACGGTCGTGTATTGCTTATCTAACCTTTTTGTGAGCAAAATAACACGTTTGCATTGAACGAAACAGAAATATCAACTGTTCTAGTTTTTATGTGTGCAAAATACTTTTCAGATTGAGAGAATCACTTTTCGACCAACAATGTGATTCTGACCTTACAATGTTGATATTGCTATAAACTAATGGACTTCACTTCCAAATGGTCGTGTATTGCTTAAATAACCCTTTTGTAAGCAAAATAACACGTTTGCATTGAACGGAACAGTAATATCAACTGTTCTAGTTTTTATGTGTGCAAAATGCTTTTCAGATTGAGAGAATCACTTTTCGACCAATAATGTGATTCTGACCTTACAATGTTGATATTGTTCAAAACGAATGGACTTCACATCCAAATGGTCGTGTGTTGCTTGAATAACCCTTTTGTAAGCATAATAACAAGTTTGCATTGAACGGAACAGAAATATCAACTGTTCTAGTTTTCATGTGTGCAAAATTCTTTTCAGAGGGTGAGAATCACTTTTTGACCAACAACGTGATTCTGACCTTACATTGTTGATATTGCTCATAACTAATGGAATACACTTCCAAATGGTGGTTCATGCTAAAAATAACCCATTTGTAAGCATAATAACATGTTTTGCTTTGAACGGAACAGAAATATCAACTGTTCTAGTTATTATGTGTGCAAAATGCTTTTCAGAGCGAGAGAATCACTTTTTGACCAACAATGTGATTCTGACATTACCGTGTTGATATTGCTCAAAACTAATGGACTTCACTTCCAAATTGTCGTGTATTGCTTAAATAACCCTTTTGTAAGCAAAGTAACACGTTTTCATTGAACGGAACAGAAATATCAACTGTTCTAGTTTTTATGCGTGCAAAATACTTTTCAGAGCGAGAGAATCACTTTTTGACCAACAACTTGATTCTGACATTACCGTGTTGAAATTGCTCAAAACGAGTTGAATTCACTCCCAAATGGTGGCTTATGCTTAAATAACCCTTTTGTAAGCATAATAACACGTTTGCATTGAAAGGAACAGAACTATTCACTTTTCAAGTTTTTATGTGTGCAAAATGCTTTTCAGAGCGAGAGAAGCACTTTTTGACCAACAATGTGATTCTGACCTTACAATGTTGATATTGCTCAAAACTAATGGAATTCACTCCAAAATGGTGGTTTATGCTTAAATAACCCTTTTGTAAGCATAATAACACGTTTGCATTGAAAGGAACAGAAATATCAACTGTTCTAGTTTTTATGCGTGCAAAATGCTTTTCAGAGCGAGAGAATCACTTCTTGACCAACAACGTGATTCTGACCTTACCGTGTTGATATTGCTAAAAACTAATGGAATTCAATTCTAAATGGTGGTTTATGCTGAAATAACCCATTTGTAAGCATAAAAACACGTTTGCATTGAACGGAACAGAAATATCAACTGTTCTAGTTTTTATGTGTGCAAAATGCTTTTCAGAGCGAGAGAATCACTTTTCGACCAACAATGTGATTTTGACCTTACAATGTTGATTTTGCTCAAAATTAATGGACTTCACTTCCAAATGGTCGTGTATTGCTTAAATAACCCTTTTGTAAGCAAAGTAACACGTTTTCATTGAACGGAACAGAAATATCAACTGTTCTAGTTTTTATGTGTGCAAAATGCTTTTCAGAGCGAGAGAATCACTTTTTGACCAACAATGTGATTCTGACATTACCGTGTTGATATTGCTCAAAACTAATGGACTTCACTTCCAAATTGTCGTGTATTGCTTAAATAACCCTTTTGTAAGCAAAGTAACACGTTTTCATTGAACGGAACAGAAATATCAACTGTTCTAGTTTTTATGAGTGCAAAATGCTTTTCAGAGCGAGAGAATCACTTTTCGACCAACCATGTGATTCTGACCTTACAATGTTGATATTGCTAAAAACTAATGGACTTCACTTCCAGATGGCCGTGTATTGCTTAAATAACCCTTTTGTAAGCAAAGTAACACGTTTTCATTGAACGGAACAGAAATATCAACTGTTCTAGTTTTTATGCGTGCAAAATGCTTTTCAGAGCGAGAGAATCACTTCTTGACCAACAACGTGATTCTGACCTTACCGTGTTGATATTGCTAAAAACTAATGGAATTCAATTCTAAATGGTGGTTTATGCTGAAATAACCCATTTGTAAGCATAAAAACACATTTGCATTGAACGGAACAGAAATATCAACTGTTCTAGTTTTTATGTGTGCAAAATGCTTTTCAGAGCGAGAGAATCACTTTTCGACCAACAATGTGATTTTGACCTTACAATGTTGATTTTGCTCAAAATTAATGGACTTCACTTCCAAATGGTCGTGTATTGCTTAAATAACCCTTTTGTAAGCAAAGTAACACGTTTTCATTGAACGGAACAGAAATATCAACTGTTCTAGTTTTTATGTGTGCAAAATGCTTTTCAGAGCGAGAGAATCACTTTTTGACCAACAATGTGATTCTGACATTACCGTGTTGATATTGCTCAAAACTAATGGACTTCACTTCCATATTGTCGTGTATTGCTTAAATAACCCTTTTGTAAGCAAAGTAACACGTTTTCATTGAACGGAACAGAAATATCAACTGTTCTAGTTTTTATGAGTGCAAAATGCTTTTCAGAGCGAGAGAATCACTTTTCGACCAACCATGTGATTCTGACCTTACAATGTTGATTTTGCTCAAAACTAATGGACTTCACTTCCAAATGGTCGTGTTATTGCTTAAATAACCCTTTTGTAAGCAAAGTAACACGTTTGCATTGAACGGAACAGAAATATCAACTGTTCTAGTTTTTATGCGTGCAAAATGCTTTTCAGAGCGAGAGAATCACTTTTTGACCAACAATGTGATTCTGACATTACCGTGTTGATATTGCTCAAAACTAATGGACTTCACTTCCAAATTGTCGTGTATTGCTTAAATAACCCTTTTGTAAGCAAAGTAACACGTTTTCATTGAACGGAACAGAAATATCAACTGTTCTAGTTTTTATGCGTGCAAAATGCTTTTCAGAGCGAGAGAATCACTTTTTGACCAACAACTTGATTCTGACATTACCGTGTTGAATTTGCTCAAAACGAGTTGAATTCACTCCCAAATGGTGGCTTATGCTTAAATAACCCGTTTGTAAGCATAATAACACGTTTGCATTGAAAGGAACAGAACTATTCACTTTTCAAGTTTTTATGTGTGCAAAATGCTTTTCAGAGCGAGAGAAGCACTTTTTGACCAACAATGTGATTCTGACCTTACAATGTTGATATTGCTCAAAACAAATGGAATTCACTCCCAAATGGTGGTTTATGCTTAAATAACCCTTTTGTAAGCATAATAACACGTTTGCATTGAAAGGAACAGAAATATTCACTTTTCTAGTTTTTATGTGTGCAAAATGCTTTTCAGAGCGAGAGAAGCACTTTTTGACCAACAATGTGATTCTGACCTTACAATGTTGATATTGCTCAAAACTAATGGAATTCACTCCAAAATGGTGGTTTATGCTTAAATAACCCTTTTGTAAGCATAATAACACGTTTGCATTGAAGGGAACAGAAATATTCACTTTTCTAGTTTTTATGTGTGCAAAATGCTTTTCAGAGCGAGAGAAGCACTTTTTGACCAACAATGTGATTCTGACCTTACAATGTTGATTTTGCTCAAAACTAATGGACTTCACTTCCAAATGGTCGTGTATTGCTTAAATAACCCTTTTGTAAGCAAAGTAACACGTTTGCATTGAACGGAACAGAAATATCAACTGTTCTAGTTTTTATGCGTGCAAAATGCTTTTCAGAGCGAGAGAATCACTTTTTGACCAACAACGTGATTCTGACCTTACAATGTTGATATTGCTAAAAACTAATGGACTTCACTTCCAGATGGCCGTGTATTGCTTAAATAACCCTTTTGTAAGCAAAGTAACACGTTTTCATTGAACGGAACAGAAATATCAACTGTTCTAGTTTTTATGCGTGCAAAATGCTTTTCAGAGCGAGAGAATCACTTCTTGACCAACAACGTGATTCTGACCTTACCGTGTTGATATTGCTAAAAACTAATGGAATTCAATTCTAAATGGTGGTTTATGCTGAAATAACCCATTTGTAAGCATAAAAACACGTTTGCATTGAACGGAACAGAAATATCAACTGTTCTAGTTTTTATGTGTGCAAAATGCTTTTCAGAGCGAGAGAATCACTTTTCGACCAACAATGTGATTTTGACCTTACAATGTTGATTTTGCTCAAAATTAATGGACTTCACTTCCAAATGGTCGTGTATTGCTTAAATAACCCTTTTGTAAGCAAAGTAACACGTTTTCATTGAACGGAACAGAAATATCAACTGTTCTAGTTTTTATGAGTGCAAAATGCTTTTCAGAGCGAGAGAATCACTTTTCGACCAACCATGTGATTCTGACCTTACAATGTTGATATTGCTAAAAACTAATGGACTTCACTTCCAGATGGCCGTGTATTGCTTAAATAACCCTTTTGTAAGCAAAGTAACACGTTTTCATTGAACGGAACAGAAATATCAACTGTTCTAGTTTTTATGCGTGCAAAATGCTTTTCAGAGCGAGAGAATCACTTCTTGACCAACAACGTGATTCTGACCTTACCGTGTTGATATTGCTAAAAACTAATGGAATTCAATTCTAAATGGTGGTTTATGCTGAAATAACCCATTTGTAAGCATAAAAACACGTTTGCATTGAACGGAACAGAAATATCAACTGTTCTAGTTTTTATGTGTGCAAAATGCTTTTCAGAGCCAGAGAATCACTTTTCGACCAACAATGTGATTTTGACCTTACAATGTTGATTTTGCTCAAAATTAATGGACTTCACTTCCAAATGGTCGTGTATTGCTTAAATAACCCTTTTGTAAGCAAAGTAACACGTTTTCATTGAACGGAACAGAAATATCAACTGTTCTAGTTTTTATGTGTGCAAAATGCTTTTCAGAGCGAGAGAATCACTTTTTGACCAACAATGTGATTCTGACATTACCGTGTTGATATTGCTCAAAACTAATGGACTTCACTTCCAAATTGTCGTGTATTGCTTAAATAACCCTTTTGTAAGCAAAGTAACACGTTTTCATTGAACGGAACAGAAATATCAACTGTTCTAGTTTTTATGAGTGCAAAATGCTTTTCAGAGCGAGAGAATCACTTTTCGACCAACCATGTGATTCTGACCTTACAAT
The DNA here is from genome assembly GCF_949987615.1 of Pollachius pollachius. NCBI lineage: Eukaryota > Metazoa > Chordata > Actinopteri > Gadiformes > Gadidae > Pollachius > Pollachius pollachius. The sequence continues at coordinate 20,739,403 of NC_136946.1, read as the reverse complement.
GTTGATTTTGCTCAAAACTAATGGACTTCACTTCCAAATTGTCGTGTTATTGCTTAAATAACCCTTTTGTAAGCAAAGTAACACGTTTGCATTGAACGGAACAGAAATATCAACTGTTCTAGTTTTTATGCGTGCAAAATGCTTTTCAGAGCGAGAGAATCACTTTTTGACCAACAATGTGATTCTGACATTACCGTGTTGATATTGCTCAAAACTAATGGACTTCACTTCCAAATTGTCGTGTATTGCTTAAATAACCCTTTTGTAAGCAAAGTAACACGTTTTCATTGAACGGAACAGAAATATCAACTGTTCTAGTTTTTATGCGTGCAAAATGCTTTTCAGAGCGAGAGAATCACTTTTTGACCAACAATGTGATTCTGACATTACCGTGTTGATATTGCTCAAAACTAATGGACTTCACTTCCAAATTGTCGTGTATTGCTTAAATAACCCTTTTGTAAGCAAAGTAACACGTTTTCATTGAACGGAACAGAAATATCAACTGTTCTAGTTTTTATGCGTGCAAAATGCTTTTCAGAGCGAGAGAATCACTTTTTGACCAACAACTTGATTCTGACATTACCGTGTTGAATTTGCTCAAAACGAGTTGAATTCACTCCCAAATGGTGGCTTATGCTTAAATAACCCTTTTGTAAGCATAATAACACGTTTGCATTGAAAGGAACAGAACTATTCACTTTTCAAGTTTTTATGTGTGCAAAATGCTTTTCAGAGCGAGAGAAGCACTTTTTGACCAACAATGTGATTCTGACCTTACAATGTTGATATTGCTCAAAACAAATGGAATTCACTCCCAAATGGTGGTTTATGCTTAAATAACCCTTTTGTAAGCATAATAACACGTTTGCATTGAAAGGAACAGAAATATTCACTTTTCTAGTTTTTATGTGTGCAAAATGCTTTTCAGAGCGAGAGAAGCACTTTTTGACCAACAATGTGATTCTGACCTTACAATGTTGATATTGCTCAAAACTAATGGAATTCACTCCAAAATGGTGGTTTATGCTTAAATAACCCTTTTGTAAGCATAATAACACGTTTGCATTGAAGGGAACAGAAATATTCACTTTTCTAGTTTTTATGTGTGCAAAATGCTTTTCAGAGCGAGAGAAGCACGTTTTGACCAACAATGTGATTCTGACCTTACAATGTTGATTTTGCTCAAAACTAATGGACTTCACTTCCAAATGGTCGTGTATTGCTTAAATAACCCTTTTGTAAGCAAAGTAACACGTTTGCATTGAACGGAACAGAAATATCAACTGTTCTAGTTTTTATGCGTGCAAAATGCTTTTCAGAGCGAGAGAATCACTTTTTGACCAACAACGTGATTCTGACCTTACAATGTTGATATTGCTAAAAACTAATGGACTTCACTTCCAGATGGCCGTGTATTGCTTAAATAACCCTTTTGTAAGCAAAGTAACACGTTTTCATTGAACGGAACAGAAATATCAACTGTTCTAGTTTTTATGCGTGCAAAATGCTTTTCAGAGCGAGAGAATCACTTCTTGACCAACAACGTGATTCTGACCTTACCGTGTTGATATTGCTAAAAACTAATGGAATTCAATTCTAAATGGTGGTTTATGCTGAAATAACCCATTTGTAAGCATAAAAACACGTTTGCATTGAACGGAACAGAAATATCAACTGTTCTAGTTTTTATGTGTGCAAAATGCTTTTCAGAGCGAGAGAATCACTTTTCGACCAACAATGTGATTTTGACCTTACAATGTTGATTTTGCTCAAAATTAATGGACTTCACTTCCAAATGGTCGTGTATTGCTTAAATAACCCTTTTGTAAGCAAAGTAACACGTTTTCATTGAACGGAACAGAAATATCAACTGTTCTAGTTTTTATGAGTGCAAAATGCTTTTCAGAGCGAGAGAATCACTTTTCGACCAACCATGTGATTCTGACCTTACAATGTTGATATTGCTAAAAACTAATGGACTTCACTTCCAGATGGCCGTGTATTGCTTAAATAACCCTTTTGTAAGCAAAGTAACACGTTTTCATTGAACGGAACAGAAATATCAACTGTTCTAGTTTTTATGCGTGCAAAATGCTTTTCAGAGCGAGAGAATCACTTCTTGACCAACAACGTGATTCTGACCTTACCGTGTTGATATTGCTAAAAACTAATGGAATTCAATTCTAAATGGTGGTTTATGCTGAAATAACCCATTTGTAAGCATAAAAACACGTTTGCATTGAACGGAACAGAAATATCAACTGTTCTAGTTTTTATGTGTGCAAAATGCTTTTCAGAGCGAGAGAATCACTTTTCGACCAACAATGTGATTTTGACCTTACAATGTTGATTTTGCTCAAAATTAATGGACTTCACTTCCAAATGGTCGTGTATTGCTTAAATAACCCTTTTGTAAGCAAAGTAACACGTTTTCATTGAACGGAACAGAAATATCAACTGTTCTAGTTTTTATGTGTGCAAAATGCTTTTCAGAGCGAGAGAATCACTTTTTGACCAACAATGTGATTCTGACATTACCGTGTTGATATTGTTCAAAACTAATGGACTTCACTTCCAAATTGTCGTGTATTGCTTAAATAACCCTTTTGTAAGCAAAGTAACACGTTTTCATTGAACGGAACAGAAATATCAACTGTTCTAGTTTTTATGAGTGCAAAATGCTTTTCAGAGCGAGAGAATCACTTTTCGACCAACCATGTGATTCTGACCTTACAATGTTGATTTTGCTCAAAACTAATGGACTTCACTTCCAAATGGTCGTGTTATTGCTTAAATAACCCTTTTGTAAGCAAAGTAACACGTTTTCATTGAACGGAACAGAAATATCAACTGTTCTAGTTGATATGCGTGCAAAATGCTTTTCAGAGCGAGAGAATCACTTTTTGACCAACAATGTGATTCTGACATTACCGTGTTGATATTGCTCAAAACTAATGGACTTCACTTCCAAATTGTCGTGTATTGCTTAAATAACCCTTTTGTAAGCAAAGTAACACGTTTTCATTGAACGGAACAGAAATATCAACTGTTCTAGTTTTTATGCGTGCAAAATGCTTTTCAGAGCGAGAGAATCACTTTTTGACCAACAACTTGATTCTGACATTACCGTGTTGAAATTGCTCAAAACGAGTTGAATTCACTCCCAAATGGTGGCTTATGCTTAAATAACCCTTTTGTAAGCATAATAACACGTTTGCATTGAAAGGAACAGAACTATTCACTTTTCAAGTTTTTATGTGTGCAAAATGCTTTTCAGAGCGAGAGAAGCACTTTTTGACCAACAATGTGATTCTGACCTTACAATGTTGATATTGCTCAAAACTAATGGAATTCACTCCAAAATGGTGGTTTATGCTTAAATAACCCTTTTGTAAGCATAATAACACGTTTGCATTGAAAGGAACAGAAATATTCACTTTTCTAGTTTTTATGTGTGCAAAATGCTTTTCAGAGCGAGAGAAGCACTTTTTGACCAACAATGTGATTCTGACCTTTGTTGGGGCAAAATAACCTGCTGAGCACATCACATGTACATTATAAATATAGCTAACTCCTACCCTAGCTTAATGAGCACATCACATGGCAGTCACCTTATAATATAGTCAACTTTTAACACATAACACATACATGAGAATATAGTCAGGTCAGGGCCGGAGCCAGGGCCCCATATCTCCTCCCGGCAGATGGTAGACACTCAGACAATGCACCAGTCATCCTCAAGGACGGGAGGACCACAACAGGTGATGCTCTGAAGCTCTCCCCCGTAAGGAGGAACACAAGAAGATATACATGCATACACTAGTGCCTGGGAACCAAGGTCAAGTAAAAACACACAGAACCACACTCATCTAAAACGCACACACCTCATCACGAGGAGATACAGCATAAGACTGTATCACTCTGAGACTCTTCACCTTCTTCCGAAGCAGACCTTCCACGGAGGCGAAGCTCCGGACGAACCATCAGCGCTGATTAGGGACTTAGACATATTCGATTTCTCACGCTTATGACTCTGTATAACCGTTGCCACTTTACTTAATAAATCCAAGGTCCTCGTGCCGATAGACTTTATTACCTCTCCGTCTCATTTCATCTGGTCCAGTAACTAGACAGACCGTTTTTCCCAACACCTTACAATGTTGATATTGCTAAAAACTAATGGACTTCACTTCCAGATGGCCGTGTATTGCTTAAATAACCCTTTTGTAAGCAAAGTAACACGTTTTCATTGAACGGAACAGAAATATCAACTGTTCTAGTTTTTATGCGTGCAAAATGCTTTTCAGAGCGAGAGAATCACTTCTTGACCAACAACGTGATTCTGACCTTACCGTGTTGATATTGCTAAAAACTAATGGAATTCAATTCTAAATGGTGGTTTATGCTGAAATAACCCATTTGTAAGCATAAAAACACGTTTGCATTGAACGGAACAGAAATATCAACTGTTCTAGTTTTTATGTGTGCAAAATGCTTTTCAGAGCGAGAGAATCACTTTTCGACCAACAATGTGATTTTGACCTTACAATGTTGATTTTGCTCAAAATTAATGGACTTCACTTCCAAATGGTCGTGTATTGCTTAAATAACCCTTTTGTAAGCAAAGTAACACGTTTTCATTAAACTGAACAGAAATATCAACTGTTCTAGTTTTTATGCGTGCAAAATGCTTTTCACAGCGAGAGAATCACTTTTTGACCAACAACGTGATTCTGACCTTACCGTGTTGATATTGCTAAAAACTAATGGAATTCACTTCTAAATGGTGGTTTATGCTGAAATAACCCATTTGTAAGCATAATAACACGTTTGCATTGAACGGAACAGAAATATCAACTGTTCTAGTTTTTATGTGTGCAAAATACTTTTCAGATTGAGAGAATCACTTTTCGACCAACAATGTGATTCTGACCTTACAATGTTGATATTGCTATAAACTAATGGACTTCACTCCCAAATGGTGGCTTATGCTTAAATAACCCTTTTGTAAGCATAATAACACGTTTGCATTGAAAGGAACAGAACTATTCACTTTTCAAGTTTGTATGTGTGCAAAATGCTTTTCAGAGCGAGAGAAGCACTTTTTGACCAACAATGCTATTTTGACCTTACAATGTTGATATTGCTCAAAACGAATGGAATTCACTTCCAAATGGTGGTTTATGCTTAAATAACCCTTTTGTAAGCATGATGACACGTTTATATTGAAAGGAACAGAAATATTCACTTGTCAAGTTTTTATGCGTGCAAAATGCTTTTCAGATCGAGAGAAGCACTTTTTGACCAACAATGTGATTCTGACCTTACAATGTTGATATTGCTCAAGACTTATGGAATTCACACCCAAATGGTGGTTTATGCTTAAATAACCCTTTTGTAAGCATAATTACACGTTTGAATTGAAAGGAACAGAAATATTCACTTGTCAAGTTTTTATGCGTGAAAAATGATTTTCAGAGCGAGAGAAGCACTTTTTGACCAACAATGCGATTCTGACCTTACAATGTTGAAATTGCTCAAAACGAGTTGAATTCACTCCCAAATGGTGGCTTGTGCTTAAATAACCCTTTTGTAAGCATAATAACACGTTTGCATTGAAAGGAACAGAAATATTCACTTTTCTAGTTTTTATGTGTGCAAAATGCTTTTCAGAGCGAGAGAAGCACTTTTTGACCAACAATGTGATTCTGACCTTACAATGTTGATATTGCTCAAGACTTATGGAATTCACTCCCAAATGGTGGTTTATGCTTAAATAACCCTTTTGTAAGCATAATTACCCGTTTGAATTGAAAGGAACAGAAATATTCACTTGTCAAGTTTTTATGCGTGCAAAAATGCTTTTCAGAGCGAGAGAAGAACTTTTTGACCAACAATGCGATTCTGACCTTACAATGTTGAAATTGCTCAAAACGAGTTGAATTCACTCCCAAATGGTGGTTTATGCTTAAATAACCCTTTTGTAAGCATAATAACACCTTTGCATTGAAAGGAACAGAAATATTCCCTTTTCTAGTTTTTATGTGTGCAAAATGCTTTTCAGAGCGAGAGAAGCACTTTTTGACCAACAATGTGATTCTGACCTTACAATGTTGATATTGCTCAAAACTAATGGAATTCACTCCCAAATGGTGGTTTATGCTTAAATAACCCTTTTGTAAGCATAATAACACGTTTGCATTGAAAGGAACAGAACTATTCACTTTTCTTGTTTTTATGCGTGCAAAATGCTTTTCAGAGCGAGAGAAGCACTTTTTGACCAACAATGTGATTCTGACCTTACAATGTTGATATTGCTCAAAACTAATGGAATTCACTCCCAAATGGTGGTTTATGCTTAAATAACCCTTTTGTAAGCATAATAACACGTTTGCATTGAAAGGAACAGAAATATTCCCTTTTCTAGTTTTTATGTGTGCAAAATGCTTTTCAGAGCGAGAGAAGCACTTTTTGTCCAACAATGTGATTCTGACCTTACAATGTTGAAATTGCTCAAGACTTATGGAATTCACTCCCAATTGGTGGTTTATGCTTAAATAACCCTTTTGTAAGCATAATTACACGTTTGAATTGAAAGGAACAGAAATATTCACTTGTCAAGTTTTTATGCGTGCAAAATGCTTTTCAGAGCGAGAGAAGCACTTTTTGACCAACAATGCGATTCTGACCTTACAATGTTGAAATTGCTCAAAACGAGTTGAATTCACTCCCAAATGGTGGCTTATGCTTAAATAACCCTTTGGTAAGCATAATAACACGTTTGCATTGAAAGGAACATAACTATTCACTTTTCAAGTTTTTATGTGTGCAAAATGCTTTTCAGAGCGAGAGAAGCACTTTTTGACCAACAACGTGATTCTGACCTTACAATGTTGATATTGCTCAAAACTAATGGAATTCACTCCAAAATGGTGGTTTATGCTTAAATAACCCTTTTGTAAGCATAATTACACGTTTGCATTGAAAGGAACAGAAATATTCACTTTTCTAGTTTTTATGTGTGCAGAATGCTTTTCAGAGCGAGAGAAGCACTTTTTGACCAACAATGTGATTCTGACCTTACAATGTTGATTTTGCTCAAAACTAATGGACTTCACTTCCAAATGGTCGTGTATTGCTTAAATAACCCTTTTGTAAGCAAAGTAACACGTTTGCATTGAACGGAACAGAAATATCAACTGTTCAAGTTTTTATGCGTGCAAAATGCTTTTCAGAGCAAGAGAATCACTTTTTGACCAACAACGTGATTCTGACCTTACAATGTTGATATTGCTAAAAACTAATGGACTTCACTTCCAAATTGTCGTGTATTGCTTAAATAACCCTTTTGTAAGCAAAGTAACACGTTTTCATTGAACGGAACAGAAATATCAACTGATCTAGTTTGTATGCGTGCAAAATGCTTTTCAGAGCGAGAGAATCACTTTTTGACCAACAACGTGATTCTGACCTTACCGTGTTGATATTGCTAAAAACTAATGGAATTCACTTCTAAATGGTGGTTTATGCTGAAATAACCCATTTGTAAGCATAAAAACACGTTTGCATTGAACGGAACAGAAATATCAACTGTTCTAGTTTTTATGTGTGCAAAATGCTTTTCAGAGCGAGAGAATCACTTTTCGACCAACAATGTGATTTTGACCTTACAATGTTGATTTTGCTCAAAATTAATGGACTTCACTTCCAAATGGTCATATATTGCTTAAATAACCCTTTTGTAAGCAAAGTAACACGTTTTCATTGAACGGAACAGAAATATCAACTGTTCTAGTTTATATGTGTGCAAAATGCTTTTCAGAGCGAGAGAATCACTTTTTGACCAACAATGTGATTCTGACATTACCGTGTTGATATTGCTCAAAACTAATGGACTTCACTTCCAAATTGTCGTGTATTGCTTAAATAACCCTTTTGTAAGCAAAGTAACACGTTTTCATTGAACGGAACAGAAATATCAACTGTTCTAGTTTTTATGCGTGCAAAATGCTTTTCAGAGCGAGAGAAGCACTTTTTGACCAACAACGTGATTCTGACCTTACAATGTTGATATTGCTCAAAACTAATGGAATTCACTCCAAAATGGTGGTTTATGCTTAAATAACCCTTTTGTAAGCATAATTACACGTTTGCATTGAAAGGAACAGAAATATTCACTTTTCTAGTTTTTATGTGTGCAGAATGCTTTTCAGAGCGAGAGAAGCACTTTTTGACCAACAATGTGATTCTGACCTTACAATGTTGATTTTGCTCAAAACTAATGGACTTCACTTCCAAATGGTCGTGTATTGCTTAAATAACCCTTTTGTAAGCAAAGTAACACGTTTGCATTGAACGGAACAGAAATATCAACTGTTCAAGTTTTTATGCGTGCAAAATGCTTTTCAGAGCGAGAGAATCACTTTTTGACCAACAACGTGATTCTGACCTTACAATGTTGATATTGCTAAAAACTAATGGACTTCACTTCCAAATGGCCGTGTATTGCTTAAATAACCCTTTTGTAAGCAAAGTAACACGTTTTCATTGAACGGAACAGAAATATCAACTGATCTAGTTTGTATGCGTGCAAAATGCTTTTCAGAGCGAGAGAATCACTTTTTGACCAACAACGTGATTCTGACCTTACCGTGTTGATATTGCTAAAAACTAATGGAATTCACTTCTAAATGGTGGTTTATGCTGAAATAACCCATTTGTAAGCATAAAAACACGTTTGCATTGAACGGAACAGAAATATCAACTGTTCTAGTTTTTATGTGTGCAAAATGCTTTTCAGAGCGAGAGAATCACTTTTCGACCAACAATGTGATTTTGACCTTACAATGTTGATTTTGCTCAAAATTAATGGACTTCACTTCCAAATGGTCGTATATTGCTTAAATAACCCTTTTGTAAGCAAAGTAACACGTTTTCATTGAACGGAACAGAAATATCAACTGTTCTAGTTTATATGTGTGCAAAATGCTTTTCAGAGCGAGAGAATCACTTTTTGACCAACAATGTGATTCTGACATTACCGTGTTGATATTGCTCAAAACTAATGGACTTCACTTCCAAATTGTCGTGTATTGCTTAAATAACCCTTTTGTAAGCAAAGTAACACGTTTTCATTGAACGGAACAGAAATATCAACTGTTCTAGTTTTTATGCGTGCAAAATGCTTTTCAGAGCGAGAGAATCACTTTTTGACCACCAACGTGATTCTGACCTTACAATGTTGATATTGCTAAAAACTAATGGACTTCACTTCCAAATGGTCGTGTATTGCTTAAATAACCCTTTTGTAAGCAAAATAACACGTTTGCATCGAACGGAACAGAAATATCGACTGTTCTAGTTTTTATGTGTGCAAAATGCTTTTCAGAGCGAGAGAATCACTTTTCGACCAACCATGTGATTCTGACCTTACAATGTTGATTTTGCTCAAAACTAATGGACTTCACTTCCAAATGGTCGTGTTATTGCTTAAATAACCCTTTTGTAAGCAAAGTAACACGTTTTCATTGAACGGAACAGAAATATCAACTGTTCTAGTTTCTATGCGTGCAAAATGCTTTTCAGAGTGAGAGAATCACTTTTTGACCAACAACGTGATTCTGACCATACCGTGTTGATATTGCTAAAAACTAATGGAATTCACTTCTAAATGGTGGTTTATTCTGAAATAACCCATTTGTAAGCATGATAACACGTTTGCATTGAACGGAACAGAAATATCAACTGTTCTAGTGTTTATGTGTGCAAAATGCTTTTCAGAGCGAGACAATCACTTTTCGACCATCATTGTGATTCTGACCTTACAATGTTGATTTTGCTCAAAACTAATTGACTTCACTTCCAAATAGTCGTGTATTGCTTAAATAACCCTTTTGTAAGCAAAGTAACACGTTTTCATTGAACGGAACAGAAATATCAACTGTTCTAGTTTTTATGCGTGCAAAATGCTTTTCAGAGCGAGAGAATCACTTTTTGACCAACAACGTGATTCTGACCTTACCGTGTTGATATTGCTAAAAACTAATGGAATTCACTTCTAAATGGTGGTTTATGCTGAAATAACCCATTTGTAAGCATAAAAACACGTTTGCATTGAACTGAACAGAAATATCAACTGTTCTAGTTTTTATGTGTGCAAAATGCTTTTCAGAGCAAGAGAAGCACTTTTCGCCCAACAATGTGATTCTGACCTTACAATGTTGATATTGGTCAAAACTAATGGACTTCACTTCCAAACGGTCGTGTATTGCTTATATAACCTTTTTGTGAGCAAAATAACACGTTTGCATTGAACGAAACAGAAATATCAACTGTTCTAGTTTTTATGTGTGCAAAATACTTTTCAGATTGAGAGAATCACTTTTCGACCAACAATGTGATTCTGACCTTACAATGTTGATATTGCTATAAACTAATGGACTTCACTTCCAAATGGTCGTGTATTGCTTAAATAACCCTTTTGTAAGCAAAATAACACGTTTGCATTGAACGGAACAGTAATATCAACTGTTCTAGTTTTTATGTGTGCAAAATGCTTTTCAGATTGAGAGAATCACTTTTCGACCAATAATGTGATTCTGACCTTACAATGTTGATATTGTTCAAAACGAATGGACTTCACATCCAAATGGTCGTGTGTTGCTTGAATAACCCTTTTGTAAGCATAATAACACGTTTGCATTGAACGGAACAGAAATATCAACTGTTCTAGTTTTCATGTGTGCAAAATTCTTTTCAGAGGGAGAGAATCACTTTTTGACCAACAACGTGATTCTGACCTTACATTGTTGATATTGCTCATAACTAATGGAATACACTTCCAAATGGTGGTTCATGCTAAAAATAACCCATTTGTAAGCATAATAACATGTTTTGCTTTGAACGGAACAGAAATATCAACTGTTCTAGTTATTATGTGTGCAAAATGCTTTTCAGAGCGAGAGAATCACTTTTTGACCAACAATGTGATTCTGACATTACCGTGTTGATATTGCTCAAAACTAATGGACTTCACTTCCAAATTGTCGTGTATTGCTTAAATAACCCTTTTGTAAGCAAAGTAACACGTTTTCATTGAAAGGAACAGAACTATTCACTTTTCAAGTTTTTATGTGTGCAAAATGCTTTTCAGAGCGAGAGAAGCACTTTTTGACCAACAATGTGATTCTGACCTTACAATGTTGATATTGCTCAAAACTAATGGAATTCACTCCAAAATGGTGGTTTATGCTTAAATAACCCTTTTGTAAGCATAATAACACGTTTGCATTGAAAGGAACAGAAATATTCACTTTTCTAGTTTTTATGTGTGCAAAATGCTTTTCAGAGCGAGAGAAGCACTTTTTGAGCAACAATGTGATTCTGACCTTACAATGTTGATTTTGCTCAAAACTAATGGACTTCACTTCCAAATGGTCGTGTATTGCTTAAATAACCCTTTTGTAAGCAAAGTAACACGTTTGCATTGAACGGAACAGAAATATCAACTGTTCTAGTTTTTATGCGTGCAAAATGCTTTTCAGAGCGAGAGAATCACTTTTTGACCAACAACGTGATTCTGACCTTACAATGTTGATATTGCTAAAAACTAATGGACTTCACTTCCAGATGGCCGTGTATTGCTTAAATAACCCTTTTGTAAGCAAAGTAACACGTTTTCATTGAACGGAACAGAAATATCAACTGTTCTAGTTTTTATGCGTGCAAAATGCTTTTCAGAGCGAGAGAATCACTTCTTGACCAACAACGTGATTCTGACCTTACCGTGTTGATATTGCTAAAAACTAATGGAATTCAATTCTAAATGGTGGTTTATGCTGAAATAACCCATTTGTAAGCATAAAAACACGTTTGCATTGAACGGAACAGAAATATCAACTGTTCTAGTTTTTATGTGTGCAAAATGCTTTTCAGAGCGAGAGAATCACTTTTCGACCAACAATGTGATTTTGACCTTACAATGTTGATTTTGCTCAAAATTAATGGACTTCACTTCCAAATGGTCGTGTATTGCTTAAATAACCCTTTTGTAAGCAAAGTAACACGTTTTCATTGAACGGAACAGAAATATCAACTGTTCTAGTTTTTATGTGTGCAAAATGCTTTTCAGAGCGAGAGAATCACTTTTTGACCAACAATGTGATTCTGACATTACCGTGTTGATATTGCTCAAAACTAATGGACTTCACTTCCAAATTGTCGTGTATTGCTTAAATAACCCTTTTGTAAGCAAAGTAACACGTTTTCATTGAACGGAACAGAAATATCAACTGTTCTAGTTTTTATGAGTGCAAAATGCTTTTCAGAGCGAGAGAATCACTTTTCGACCAACCATGTGATTCTGACCTTACAATGTTGATTTTGCTCAAAACTAATGGACTTCACTTCCAAATGGTCGTGTTATTGCTTAAATAACCCTTTTGTAAGCAAAGTAACACGTTTTCATTGAACGGAACAGAAATATCAACTGTTCTAGTTTTTATGCGTGCAAAATGCTTTTCAGAGCGAGAGAATCACTTTTTGACCAACAATGTGATTCTGACATTACCGTGTTGATATTGCTCAAAACTAATGGACTTCACTTCCAAATTGTCGTGTATTGCTTAAATAACCCTTTTGTAAGCAAAGTAACACGTTTTCATTGAACGGAACAGAAATATCAACTGTTCTAGTTTTTATGCGTGCAAAATGCTTTTCAGAGCGAGAGAATCACTTTTTGACCAACAACTTGATTCTGACATTACCGTGTTGAAATTGCTCAAAACGAGTTGAATTCACTCCCAAATGGTGGCTTATGCTTAAATAACCCTTTTGTAAGCATAATAACACGTTTGCATTGAAAGGAACAGAACTATTCACTTTTCAAGTTTTTATGTGTGCAAAATGCTTTTCAGAGCGAGAGAAGCACTTTTTGACCAACAATGTGATTCTGACCTTACAATGTTGATATTGCTCAAAACTAATGGAATTCACTCCAAAATGGTGGTTTATGCTTAAATAACCCTTTTGTAAGCATAATAACACGTTTGCATTGAAAGGAACAGAAATATTCACTTTTCTAGTTTTTATGTGTGCAAAATGCTTTTCAGAGCGAGAGAAGCACTTTTTGACCAACAATGTGATTCTGACCTTTGTTGGGGCAAAATAACCTGCTGAGCACATCACATGTACATTATAAATATAGCTAACTCCTACCCTAGCTTAATGAGCACATCACATGGCAGTCACCTTATAATATAGTCAACTTTTAACACATAACACATACATGAGAATATAGTCAGGTCAGGGCCGGAGCCAGGGCCCCATATCTCCTCCCGGCAGATGGTAGACACTCAGACAATGCACCAGTCATCCTCAAGGACGGGAGGACCACAACAGGTGATGCTCTGAAGCTCTCCCCCGTAAGGAGGAACACAAGAAGATATACATGCATACACTAGTGCCTGGGAACCAAGGTCAAGTAAAAACACACAGAACCACACTCATCTAAAACGCACACACCTCATCACGAGGAGATACAGCATAAGACTGTATCACTCTGAGACTCTTCACCTTCTTCCGAAGCAGACCTTCCACGGAGGCGAAGCTCCGGACGAACCATCAGCGCTGATTAGGGACTTAGACATATTCGATTTCTCACGCTTATGACTCTGTATAACCGTTGCCACTTTACTTAATAAATCCAAGGTCCTCGTGCCGATAGACTTTATTACCTCTCCGTCTCATTTCATCTGGTCCAGTAACTAGACAGACCGTTTTTCCCAACACCTTACAATGTTGATATTGCTAAAAACTAATGGACTTCACTTCCAGATGGCCGTGTATTGCTTAAATAACCCTTTTGTAAGCAAAGTAACACGTTTTCATTGAACGGAACAGAAATATCAACTGTTCTAGTTTTTATGCGTGCAAAATGCTTTTCAGAGCGAGAGAATCACTTCTTGACCAACAACGTGATTCTGACCTTACCGTGTTGATATTGCTAAAAACTAATGGAATTCAATTCTAAATGGTGGTTTATGCTGAAATAACCCATTTGTAAGCATAAAAACACGTTTGCATTGAACGGAACAGAAATATCAACTGTTCTAGTTTTTATGTGTGCAAAATGCTTTTCAGAGCGAGAGAATCACTTTTCGACCAACAATGTGATTTTGACCTTACAATGTTGATTTTGCTCAAAATTAATGGACTTCACTTCCAAATGGTCGTGTATTGCTTAAATAACCCTTTTGTAAGCAAAGTAACACGTTTTCATTAAACTGAACAGAAATATCAACTGTTCTAGTTTTTATGCGTGCAAAATGCTTTTCACAGCGAGAGAATCACTTTTTGACCAACAACGTGATTCTGACCTTACCGTGTTGATATTGCTAAAAACTAATGGAATTCACTTCTAAATGGTGGTTTATGCTGAAATAACCCATTTGTAAGCATAATAACACGTTTGCATTGAACGGAACAGAAATATCAACTGTTCTAGTTTTTATGTGTGCAAAATACTTTTCAGATTGAGAGAATCACTTTTCGACCAACAATGTGATTCTGACCTTACAATGTTGATATTGCTATAAACTAATGGACTTCACTCCCAAATGGTGGCTTATGCTTAAATAACCCTTTTGTAAGCATAATAACACGTTTGCATTGAAAGGAACAGAACTATTCACTTTTCAAGTTTGTATGTGTGCAAAATGCTTTTCAGAGCGAGAGAAGCACTTTTTGACCAACAATGCTATTTTGACCTTACAATGTTGATATTGCTCAAAACGAATGGAATTCACTTCCAAATGGTGGTTTATGCTTAAATAACCCTTTTGTAAGCATGATGACACGTTTATATTGAAAGGAACAGAAATATTCACTTGTCAAGTTTTTATGCGTGCAAAATGCTTTTCAGATCGAGAGAAGCACTTTTTGACCAACAATGTGATTCTGACCTTACAATGTTGATATTGCTCAAGACTTATGGAATTCACACCCAAATGGTGGTTTATGCTTAAATAACCCTTTTGTAAGCATAATTACACGTTTGAATTGAAAGGAACAGAAATATTCACTTGTCAAGTTTTTATGCGTGAAAAATGATTTTCAGAGCGAGAGAAGCACTTTTTGACCAACAATGCGATTCTGACCTTACAATGTTGAAATTGCTCAAAACGAGTTGAATTCACTCCCAAATGGTGGCTTGTGCTTAAATAACCCTTTTGTAAGCATAATAACACGTTTGCATTGAAAGGAACAGAAATATTCACTTTTCTAGTTTTTATGTGTGCAAAATGCTTTTCAGAGCGAGAGAAGCACTTTTTGACCAACAATGTGATTCTGACCTTACAATGTTGATATTGCTCAAGACTTATGGAATTCACTCCCAAATGGTGGTTTATGCTTAAATAACCCTTTTGTAAGCATAATTACCCGTTTGAATTGAAAGGAACAGAAATATTCACTTGTCAAGTTTTTATGCGTGCAAAAATGCTTTTCAGAGCGAGAGAAGAACTTTTTGACCAACAATGCGATTCTGACCTTACAATGTTGAAATTGCTCAAAACGAGTTGAATTCACTCCCAAATGGTGGCTTATGCTTAAATAACCCTTTTGTAAGCATAATAACACGTTTGCATTGAAAGGAACAGAACTATTCACTTTTCAAGTTTTTATGTGTGCAAAATGCTTTTCAGAGCGAGAGAAGCACTTTTTGACCAACAATGTGATTCTGACCTTACAATGTTGATATTGCTCAAAACTAATGGAATTCCTTTTGTAAGCATAATAAAAACTAAAAACTAATGGACTTCACTTCCAAATGGCCGTGTATTGCTTAAATAACCCTTTTGTAAGCAAAGTAACACGTTTTCATTGAACGGAACAGAAATATCAACTGTTCTAGTTTTTATGCGTGCAAAATGCTTTTCAGAGCGAGAGAATCACTTTTTTAACCAACAATGCGATTCTGACCTTACAATGTTGAAATTGCTCAAAACGAGTTGAATTCACTCCCAAATGGTGGTTTATGCTTAAATAACCCTTTTGTAAGCATAATAACACGTTTGCATTGAAAGGAACAGAAATATTCCCTTTTCTAGTTTTTATGTGTGCAAAATGCTTTTCAGAGCGAGAGAATCACTTTTTGACCAACAATGTGATTCTGACATTACCGTGTTGATATTGCTCAAAACTAATGGACTTCACTTCCAAATTGTCGTGTATTGCTTAAATAACCCTTTTGTAAGCAAAGTAACACGTTTTCATTGAACGGAACAGAAATATCAACTGTTCTAGTTTTTATGCGTGCAAAATGCTTTTCAGAGCGAGAGAATCACTTTTTGACCACCAACGTGATTCTGACCTTACAATGTTGATATTGCTAAAAACTAATGGACTTCACTTCCAAATGGTCGTGTATTGCTTAAATAACCCTTTTGTAAGCAAAATAACACGTTTGCATCGAACGGAACAGAAATATCGACTGTTCTAGTTTTTATGTGTGCAAAATGCTTTTCAGAGCGAGAGAATCACTTTTCGACCAACCATGTGATTCTGACCTTACAATGTTGATTTTGCTCAAAACTAATGGACTTCACTTCCAAATGGTCGTGTTATTGCTTAAATAACCCTTTTGTAAGCAAAGTAACACGTTTTCATTGAACGGAACAGAAATATCAACTGTTCTAGTTTTTATGCGTGCAAAATGCTTTTCAGAGTGAGAGAATCACTTTTTGACCAACAACGTGATTCTGACCATACCGTGTTGATATTGCTAAAAACTAATGGAATTCACTTCTAAATGGTGGTTTATTCTGAAATAACCCATTTGTAAGCATGATAACACGTTTGCATTGAACGGAACAGAAATATCAACTGTTCTAGTGTTTATGTGTGCAAAATGCTTTTCAGAGCGAGACAATCACTTTTCGACCATCATTGTGATTCTGACCTTACAATGTTGATTTTGCTCAAAACTAATTGACTTCACTTCCAAATAGTCGTGTATTGCTTAAATAACCCTTTTGTAAGCAAAGTAACACGTTTTCATTGAACGGAACAGAAATATCAACTGTTCTAGTTTTTATGCGTGCAAAATGCTTTTCAGAGCGAGAGAATCACTTTTTGACCAACAACGTGATTCTGACCTTACCGTGTTGATATTGCTAAAAACTAATGGAATTCACTTCTAAATGGTGGTTTATGCTGAAATAACCCATTTGTAAGCATAAAAACACGTTTGCATTGAACTGAACAGAAATATCAACTGTTCTAGTTTTTATGTGTGCAAAATGCTTTTCAGAGCAAGAGAAGCACTTTTCGACCAACAATGTGATTCTGACCTTACAATGTTGATATTGGTCAAAACTAATGGACTTCACTTCCAAACGGTCGTGTATTGCTTATCTAACCTTTTTGTGAGCAAAATAACACGTTTGCATTGAACGAAACAGAAATATCAACTGTTCTAGTTTTTATGTGTGCAAAATACTTTTCAGATTGAGAGAATCACTTTTCGACCAACAATGTGATTCTGACCTTACAATGTTGATATTGCTATAAACTAATGGACTTCACTTCCAAATGGTCGTGTATTGCTTAAATAACCCTTTTGTAAGCAAAATAACACGTTTGCATTGAACGGAACAGTAATATCAACTGTTCTAGTTTTTATGTGTGCAAAATGCTTTTCAGATTGAGAGAATCACTTTTCGACCAATAATGTGATTCTGACCTTACAATGTTGATATTGTTCAAAACGAATGGACTTCACATCCAAATGGTCGTGTGTTGCTTGAATAACCCTTTTGTAAGCATAATAACACGTTTGCATTGAACGGAACAGAAATATCAACTGTTCTAGTTTTCATGTGTGCAAAATTCTTTTCAGAGGGAGAGAATCACTTTTTGACCAACAACGTGATTCTGACCTTACATTGTTGATATTGCTCATAACTAATGGAATACACTTCCAAATGGTGGTTCATGCTAAAAATAACCCATTTGTAAGCATAATAACATGTTTTGCTTTGAACGGAACAGAAATATCAACTGTTCTAGTTATTATGTGTGCAAAATGCTTTTCAGAGCGAGAGAATCACTTTTTGACCAACAATGTGATTCTGACATTACCGTGTTGATATTGCTCAAAACTAATGGACTTCACTTCCAAATTGTCGTGTATTGCTTAAATAACCCTTTTGTAAGCAAAGTAACACGTTTTCATTGAACGGAACAGAAATATCAACTGTTCTAGTTTTTATGCGTGCAAAATACTTTTCAGAGCGAGAGAATCACTTTTTGACCAACAACTTGATTCTGACATTACCGTGTTGAAATTGCTCAAAACGAGTTGAATTCACTCCCAAATGGTGGCTTATGCTTAAATAACCCTTTTGTAAGCATAATAACACGTTTGCATTGAAAGGAACAGAACTATTCACTTTTCAAGTTTTTATGTGTGCAAAATGCTTTTCAGAGCGAGAGAAGCACTTTTTGACCAACAATGTGATTCTGACCTTACAATGTTGATATTGCTCAAAACTAATGGAATTCACTCCAAAATGGTGGTTTATGCTTAAATAACCCTTTTGTAAGCATAATAACACGTTTGCATTGAAAGGAACAGAAATATCAACTGTTCTAGTTTTTATGCGTGCAAAATGCTTTTCAGAGCGAGAGAATCACTTCTTGACCAACAACGTGATTCTGACCTTACCGTGTTGATATTGCTAAAAACTAATGGAATTCAATTCTAAATGGTGGTTTATGCTGAAATAACCCATTTGTAAGCATAAAAACACGTTTGCATTGAACGGAACAGAAATATCAACTGTTCTAGTTTTTATGTGTGCAAAATGCTTTTCAGAGCGAGAGAATCACTTTTCGACCAACAATGTGATTTTGACCTTACAATGTTGATTTTGCTCAAAATTAATGGACTTCACTTCCAAATGGTCGTGTATTGCTTAAATAACCCTTTTGTAAGCAAAGTAACACGTTTTCATTGAACGGAACAGAAATATCAACTGTTCTAGTTTTTATGTGTGCAAAATGCTTTTCAGAGCGAGAGAATCACTTTTTGACCAACAATGTGATTCTGACATTACCGTGTTGATATTGCTCAAAACTAATGGACTTCACTTCCAAATTGTCGTGTATTGCTTAAATAACCCTTTTGTAAGCAAAGTAACACGTTTTCATTGAACGGAACAGAAATATCAACTGTTCTAGTTTTTATGAGTGCAAAATGCTTTTCAGAGCGAGAGAATCACTTTTCGACCAACCATGTGATTCTGACCTTACAATGTTGATATTGCTAAAAACTAATGGACTTCACTTCCAGATGGCCGTGTATTGCTTAAATAACCCTTTTGTAAGCAAAGTAACACGTTTTCATTGAACGGAACAGAAATATCAACTGTTCTAGTTTTTATGCGTGCAAAATGCTTTTCAGAGCGAGAGAATCACTTCTTGACCAACAACGTGATTCTGACCTTACCGTGTTGATATTGCTAAAAACTAATGGAATTCAATTCTAAATGGTGGTTTATGCTGAAATAACCCATTTGTAAGCATAAAAACACGTTTGCATTGAACGGAACAGAAATATCAACTGTTCTAGTTTTTATGTGTGCAAAATGCTTTTCAGAGCGAGAGAATCACTTTTCGACCAACAATGTGATTTTGACCTTACAATGTTGATTTTGCTCAAAATTAATGGACTTCACTTCCAAATGGTCGTGTATTGCTTAAATAACCCTTTTGTAAGCAAAGTAACACGTTTTCATTGAACGGAACAGAAATATCAACTGTTCTAGTTTTTATGTGTGCAAAATGCTTTTCAGAGCGAGAGAATCACTTTTTGACCAACAATGTGATTCTGACATTACCGTGTTGATATTGCTCAAAACTAATGGACTTCACTTCCAAATTGTCGTGTATTGCTTAAATAACCCTTTTGTAAGCAAAGTAACACGTTTTCATTGAACGGAACAGAAATATCAACTGTTCTAGTTTTTATGAGTGCAAAATGCTTTTCAGAGCGAGAGAATCACTTTTCGACCAACCATGTGATTCTGACCTTACAATGTTGATTTTGCTCAAAACTAATGGACTTCACTTCCAAATGGTCGTGTTATTGCTTAAATAACCCTTTTGTAAGCAAAGTAACACGTTTGCATTGAACGGAACAGAAATATCAACTGTTCTAGTTTTTATGCGTGCAAAATGCTTTTCAGAGCGAGAGAATCACTTTTTGACCAACAATGTGATTCTGACATTACCGTGTTGATATTGCTCAAAACTAATGGACTTCACTTCCAAATTGTCGTGTATTGCTTAAATAACCCTTTTGTAAGCAAAGTAACACGTTTTCATTGAACGGAACAGAAATATCAACTGTTCTAGTTTTTATGCGTGCAAAATGCTTTTCAGAGCGAGAGAATCACTTTTTGACCAACAATGTGATTCTGACATTACCGTGTTGATATTGCTCAAAACTAATGGACTTCACTTCCAAATTGTCGTGTATTGCTTAAATAACCCTTTTGTAAGCAAAGTAACACGTTTTCATTGAACGGAACAGAAATATCAACTGTTCTAGTTTTTATGCGTGCAAAATGCTTTTCAGAGCGAGAGAATCACTTTTTGACCAACAACTTGATTCTGACATTACCGTGTTGAATTTGCTCAAAACGAGTTGAATTCACTCCCAAATGGTGGCTTATGCTTAAATAACCCTTTTGTAAGCATAATAACACGTTTGCATTGAAAGGAACAGAACTATTCACTTTTCAAGTTTTTATGTGTGCAAAATGCTTTTCAGAGCGAGAGAAGCACTTTTTGACCAACAATGTGATTCTGACCTTACAATGTTGATATTGCTCAAAACAAATGGAATTCACTCCCAAATGGTGGTTTATGCTTAAATAACCCTTTTGTAAGCATAATAACACGTTTGCATTGAAAGGAACAGAAATATTCACTTTTCTAGTTTTTATGTGTGCAAAATGCTTTTCAGAGCGAGAGAAGCACTTTTTGACCAACAATGTGATTCTGACCTTACAATGTTGATATTGCTCAAAACTAATGGAATTCACTCCAAAATGGTGGTTTATGCTTAAATAACCCTTTTGTAAGCATAATAACACGTTTGCATTGAAGGGAACAGAAATATTCACTTTTCTAGTTTTTATGTGTGCAAAATGCTTTTCAGAGCGAGAGAAGCACGTTTTGACCAACAATGTGATTCTGACCTTACAATGTTGATTTTGTTCAAAACTAATGGACTTCACTTCCAAATGGTCGTGTATTGCTTAAATAACCCTTTTGTAAGCAAAGTAACACGTTTGCATTGAACGGAACAGAAATATCAACTGTTCTAGTTTTTATGCGTGCAAAATGCTTTTCAGAGCGAGAGAATCACTTTTTGACCAACAACGTGATTCTGACCTTACAATGTTGATATTGCTAAAAACTAATGGACTTCACTTCCAGATGGCCGTGTATTGCTTAAATAACCCTTTTGTAAGCAAAGTAACACGTTTTCATTGAACGGAACAGAAATATCAACTGTTCTAGTTTTTATGCGTGCAAAATGCTTTTCAGAGCGAGAGAATCACTTCTTGACCAACAACGTGATTCTGACCTTACCGTGTTGATATTGCTAAAAACTAATGGAATTCAATTCTAAATGGTGGTTTATGCTGAAATAACCCATTTGTAAGCATAAAAACACGTTTGCATTGAACGGAACAGAAATATCAACTGTTCTAGTTTTTATGTGTGCAAAATGCTTTTCAGAGCGAGAGAATCACTTTTCGACCAACAATGTGATTTTGACCTTACAATGTTGATTTTGCTCAAAATTAATGGACTTCACTTCCAAATGGTCGTGTATTGCTTAAATAACCCTTTTGTAAGCAAAGTAACACGTTTTCATTGAACGGAACAGAAATATCAACTGTTCTAGTTTTTATGAGTGCAAAATGCTTTTCAGAGCGAGAGAATCACTTTTCGACCAACCATGTGATTCTGACCTTACAATGTTGATATTGCTAAAAACTAATGGACTTCACTTCCAGATGGCCGTGTATTGCTTAAATAACCCTTTTGTAAGCAAAGTAACACGTTTTCATTGAACGGAACAGAAATATCAACTGTTCTAGTTTTTATGCGTGCAAAATGCTTTTCAGAGCGAGAGAATCACTTCTTGACCAACAACGTGATTCTGACCTTACCGTGTTGATATTGCTAAAAACTAATGGAATTCAATTCTAAATGGTGGTTTATGCTGAAATAACCCATTTGTAAGCATAAAAACACGTTTGCATTGAACGGAACAGAAATATCAACTGTTCTAGTTTTTATGTGTGCAAAATGCTTTTCAGAGCGAGAGAATCACTTTTTGACCAACAATGTGATTCTGACATTACCGTGTTGATATTGCTCAAAACTAATGGACTTCACTTCCAAATTGTCGTGTATTGCTTAAATAACCCTTTTGTAAGCAAAGTAACACGTTTTCATTGAACGGAACAGAAATATCAACTGTTCTAGTTTTTATGAGTGCAAAATGCTTTTCAGAGCGAGAGAATCACTTTTCGACCAACCATGTGATTCTGACCTTACAATGTTGATTTTGCTCAAAACTAATGGACTTCACTTCCAAATGGTCGTGTTATTGCTTAAATAACCCTTTTGTAAGCAAAGTAACACGTTTTCATTGAACGGAACAGAAATATCAACTGTTCTAGTTTTTATGCGTGCAAAATGCTTTTCAGAGCGAGAGAATCACTTTTTGACCAACAATGTGATTCTGACATTACCGTGTTGATATTGCTCAAAACTAATGGACTTCACTTCCAAATTGTCGTGTATTGCTTAAATAACCCTTTTGTAAGCAAAGTAACACGTTTTCATTGAACGGAACAGAAATATCAACTGTTCTAGTTTTTATGCGTGCAAAATGCTTTTCAGAGCGAGAGAATCACTTTTTGACCAACAACTTGATTCTGACATTACCGTGTTGAAATTGCTCAAAACGAGTTGAATTCACTCCCAAATGGTGGCTTATGCTTAAATAACCCTTTTGTAAGCATAATAACACGTTTGCATTGAAAGGAACAGAACTATTCACTTTTCAAGTTTTTATGTGTGCAAAATGCTTTTCAGAGCGAGAGAAGCACTTTTTGACCAACAATGTGATTCTGACCTTACAATGTTGATATTGCTCAAAACTAATGGAATTCACTCCAAAATGGTGGTTTATGCTTAAATAACCCTTTTGTAAGCATAATAACACGTTTGCATTGAAAGGAACAGAAATATTCACTTTTCTAGTTTTTATGTGTGCAAAATGCTTTTCAGAGCGAGAGAAGCACTTTTTGACCAACAATGTGATTCTGACCTTTGTTGGGGCAAAATAACCTGCTGAGCACATCACATATACATTATAAATATAGCTAACTCCTACCCTAGCTTAATGAGCACATCACATGGCAGTCACCTTATAATATAGTCAACTTTTAACACATAACACATACATGAGAATATAGTCAGGTCAGGGCCGGAGCCAGGGCCCCATATCTCCTCCCGGCAGATGGTAGACACTCAGACAATGCACCAGTCATCCTCAAGGACGGGAGGACCACAACAGGTGATGCTCTGAAGCTCTCCCCCGTAAGGAGGAACACAAGAAGATATACATGCATACACTAGTGCCTGGGAACCAAGGTCAAGTAAAAACACACAGAACCACACTCATCTAAAACGCACACACCTCATCACGAGGAGATACAGCATAAGACTGTATCACTCTGAGACTCTTCACCTTCTTCCGAAGCAGACCTTCCACGGAGGCGAAGCTCCGGACGAACCATCAGCGCTGATTAGGGACTTAGACATATTCGATTTCTCACGCTTATGACTCTGTATAACCGTTGCCACTTTACTTAATAAATCCAAGGTCCTCGTGCCGATAGACTTTATTACCTCTCCGTCTCATTTCATCTGGTCCAGTAACTAGACAGACCGTTTTTCCCAACACCTTACAATGTTGATATTGCTAAAAACTAATGGACTTCACTTCCAGATGGCCGTGTATTGCTTAAATAACCCTTTTGTAAGCAAAGTAACACGTTTTCATTGAACGGAACAGAAATATCAACTGTTCTAGTTTTTATGCGTGCAAAATGCTTTTCAGAGCGAGAGAATCACTTCTTGACCAACAACGTGATTCTGACCTTACCGTGTTGATATTGCTAAAAACTAATGGAATTCAATTCTAAATGGTGGTTTATGCTGAAATAACCCATTTGTAAGCATAAAAACACGTTTGCATTGAACGGAACAGAAATATCAACTGTTCTAGTTTTTATGTGTGCAAAATGCTTTTCAGAGCGAGAGAATCACTTTTCGACCAACAATGTGATTTTGACCTTACAATGTTGATTTTGCTCAAAATTAATGGACTTCACTTCCAAATGGTCGTGTATTGCTTTAATAACCCTTTTGTAAGCAAAGTAACACGTTTTCATTAAACTGAACAGAAATATCAACTGTTCTAGTTTTTATGCGTGCAAAATGCTTTTCACAGCGAGAGAATCACTTTTTGACCAACAACGTGATTCTGACCTTACCGTGTTGATATTGCTAAAAACTAATGGAATTCACTTCTAAATGGTGGTTTATGCTGAAATGACCCATTTGTAAGCATAATAACACGTTTGCATTGAACGGAACAGAAATATCAACTGTTCTAGTTTTTATGTGTGCAAAATACTTTTCAGATTGAGAGAATCACTTTTCGACCAACAATGTGATTCTGACCTTACAATGTTGATATTGCTATAAACTAATGGACTTCACTCCCAAATGGTGGCTTATGCTTAAATAACCCTTTTGTAAGCATAATAACACGTTTGCATTGAAAGGAACAGAACTATTCACTTTTCAAGTTTGTATGTGTGCAAAATGCTTTTCAGAGCGAGAGAAGCACTTTTTGACCAACAATGCTATTTTGACCTTACAATGTTGATATTGCTCAAAACGAATGGAATTCACTTCCAAATGGTGGTTTATGCTTAAATAACCCTTTTGTAAGCATGATGACACGTTTATATTGAAAGGAACAGAAATATTCACTTGTCAAGTTTTTATGCGTGCAAAATGCTTTTCAGATCGAGAGAAGCACTTTTTGACCAACAATGTGATTCTGACCTTACAATGTTGATATTGCTCAAGACTTATGGAATTCACACCCAAATGGTGGTTTATGCTTAAATAACCCTTTTGTAAGCATAATTACACGTTTGAATAGAAAGGAACAGAAATATTCACTTGTCAAGTTTTTATGCGTGAAAAATGATTTTCAGAGCGAGAGAAGCACTTTTTGACCAACAATGCGATTCTGACCTTACAATGTTGAAATTGCTCAAAACGAGTTGAATTCACTCCCAAATGGTGGCTTGTGCTTAAATAACCCTTTTGTAAGCATAATAACACGTTTGCATTGAAAGGAACAGAAATATTCACTTTTCTAGTTTTTATGTGTGCAAAATGCTTTTCAGAGCGAGAGAAGCACTTTTTGACCAACAATGTGATTCTGACCTTACAATGTTGATATTGCTCAAGACTTATGGAATTCACTCCCAAATGGTGGTTTATGCTTAAATAACCCTTTTGTAAGCATAATTACCCGTTTGAATTGAAAGGAACAGAAATATTCACTTGTCAAGTTTTTATGCGTGCAAAAATGCTTTTCAGAGCGAGAGAAGAACTTTTTGACCAACAATGCGATTCTGACCTTACAATGTTGAAATTGCTCAAAACGAGTTGAATTCACTCCCAAATGGTGGCTTATGCTTAAATAACCCTTTTGTAAGCATAATAACACGTTTGCATTGAAAGGAACAGAACTATTCACTTTTCAAGTTTTTATGTGTGCAAAATGCTTTTCAGAGCGAGAGAAGCACTTTTTGACCAACAATGTGATTCTGACCTTACAATGTTGATATTGCTCAAAACTAATGGAATTCCTTTTGTAAGCATAATAAAAACTAAAAACTAATGGACGTCACTTCCAAATGGCCGTGTATTGCTTAAATAACCCTTTTGTAAGCAAAGTAACACGTTTTCATTGAACGGAACAGAAATATCAACTGTTCTAGTTTTTATGCGTGCAAAATGCTTTTCAGAGCGAGAGAATCACTTTTTGACCAACAATGCGATTCTGACCTTACAATGTTGAAATTGCTCAAAACGAGTTGAATTCACTCCCAAATGGTGGTTTATGCTTAAATAACCCTTTTGTAAGCATAATAACACCTTTGCATTGAAAGGAACAGAAATATTCCCTTTTCTAGTTTTTATGTGTGCAAAATGCTTTTCAGAGCGAGAGAAGCACTTTTTGACCAACAATGTGATTCTGACCTTACAATGTTGATATTGCTCAAAACTAATGGAATTCACTCCCAAATGGTGGTTTATGCTTAAATAACCCTTTTGTAAGCATAATAACACGTTTGCATTGAAAGGAACAGAACTATTCACTTTTCTTGTTTTTATGCGTGCAAAATGCTTTTCAGAGCGAGAGAAGCACTTTTTGACCAACAATGTGATTCTGACCTTACAATGTTGATATTGCTCAAAACTAATGGAATTCACTCCCAAATGGTGGTTTATGCTTAAATAACCATTTTGTAAGCATAATAACACGTTTGCATTGAAAGGAACAGAAATATTCCCTTTTCTAGTTTTTATGTGTGCAAAATGCTTTTCAGAGCGAGAGAAGCACTTTTTGTCCAACAATGTGATTCTGACCTTACAATGTTGAAATTGCTCAAGACTTATGGAATTCACTCCCAATTGGTGGTTTATGCTTAAATAACCCTTTTGTAAGCATAATTACACGTTTGAATTGAAAGGAACAGAAATATTCACTTGTCAAGTTTTTATGCGTGCAAAATGCTTTTCAGAGCGAGAGAAGCACTTTTTGACCAACAATGCGATTCTGACCTTACAATGTTGAAATTGCTCAAAACGAGTTGAATTCACTCCCAAATGGTGGCTTATGCTTAAATAACCCTTTGGTAAGCATAATAACACGTTTGCATTGAAAGGAACATAACTATTCACTTTTCAAGTTTTTATGTGTGCAAAATGCTTTTCAGAGCGAGAGAAGCACTTTTTGACCAACAACGTGATTCTGACCTTACAATGTTGATATTGCTCAAAACTAATGGAATTCACTCCAAAATGGTGGTTTATGCTTAAATAACCCTTTTGTAAGCATAATTACACGTTTGCATTTAAAGGAACAGAAATATTCACTTTTCTAGTTTTTATGTGTGCAGAATGCTTTTCAGAGCGAGAGAAGCACTTTTTGACCAACAATGTGATTCTGACCTTACAATGTTGATTTTGCTCAAAACTAATGGACTTCACTTCCAAATGGTCGTGTATTGCTTAAATAACCCTTTTGTAAGCAAAGTAACACGTTTGCATTGAACGGAACAGAAATATCAACTGTTCAAGTTTTTATGCGTGCAAAATGCTTTTCAGAGCAAGAGAATCACTTTTTGACCAACAACGTGATTCTGACCTTACAATGTTGATATTGCTAAAATCTAATGGACTTCACTTCCAAATTGTCGTGTATTGCTTAAATAACCCTTTTGTAAGCAAAGTAACACGTTTTCATTGAACGGAACAGAAATATCAACTGATCTAGTTTGTATGCGTGCAAAATGCTTTTCAGAGCGAGAGAATCACTTTTTGACCAACAACGTGATTCTGACCTTACCGTGTTGATATTGCTAAAAACTAATGGAATTCACTTCTAAATGGTGGTTTATGCTGAAATAACCCATTTGTAAGCATAAAAACACGTTTGCATTGAACGGAACAGAAATATCAACTGTTCTAGTTTTTATGTGTGCAAAATGCTTTTCAGAGCGAGAGAATCACTTTTCGACCAACAATGTGATTTTGACCTTACAATGTTGATTTTGCTCAAAATTAATGGACTTCACTTCCAAATGGTCATATATTGCTTAAATAACCCTTTTGTAAGCAAAGTAACACGTTTTCATTGAACGGAACAGAAATATCAACTGTTCTAGTTTATATGTGTGCAAAATGCTTTTCAGAGCGAGAGAATCACTTTTTGACCAACAATGTGATTCTGACATTACCGTGTTGATATTGCTCAAAACTAATGGACTTCACTTCCAAATTGTCGTGTATTGCTTAAATAACCCTTTTGTAAGCAAAGTAACACGTTTTCATTGAACGGAACAGAAATATCAACTGTTCTAGTTTTTATGCGTGCAAAATGCTTTTCAGAGCGAGAGAAGCACTTTTTGACCAACAACGTGATTCTGACCTTACAATGTTGATATTGCTCAAAACTAATGGAATTCACTCCAAAATGGTGGTTTATGCTTAAATAACCCTTTTGTAAGCATAATTACACGTTTGCATTGAAAGGAACAGAAATATTCACTTTTCTAGTTTTTATGTGTGCAGAATGCTTTTCAGAGCGAGAGAAGCACTTTTTGACCAACAATGTGATTCTGACCTTACAATGTTGATTTTGCTCAAAACTAATGGACTTCACTTCCAAATGGTCGTGTATTGCTTAAATAACCCTTTTGTAAGCAAAGTAACACGTTTGCATTGAACGGAACAGAAATATCAACTGTTCAAGTTTTTATGCGTGCAAAATGCTTTTCAGAGCGAGAGAATCACTTTTTGACCAACAACGTGATTCTGACCTTACAATGTTGATATTGCTAAAAACTAATGGACTTCACTTCCAAATGGCCGTGTATTGCTTAAATAACCCTTTTGTAAGCAAAGTAACACGTTTTCATTGAACGGAACAGAAATATCAACTGATCTAGTTTGTATGCGTGCAAAATGCTTTTCAGAGCGAGAGAATCACTTTTTGACCAACAACGTGATTCTGACCTTACCGTGTTGATATTGCTAAAAACTAATGGAATTCACTTCTAAATGGTGGTTTATGCTGAAATAACCCATTTGTAAGCATAAAAACACGTTTGCATTGAACGGAACAGAAATATCAACTGTTCTAGTTTTTATGTGTGCAAAATGCTTTTCAGAGCGAGAGAATCACTTTTCGACCAACAATGTGATTTTGACCTTACAATGTTGATTTTGCTCAAAATTAATGGACTTCACTTCCAAATGGTCGTATATTGCTTAAATAACCCTTTTGTAAGCAAAGTAACACGTTTTCATTGAACGGAACAGAAATATCAACTGTTCTAGTTTATATGTGTGCAAAATGCTTTTCAGAGCGAGAGAATCACTTTTTGACCAACAATGTGATTCTGACATTACCGTG
Organism: Pollachius pollachius; assembly: GCF_949987615.1. NCBI lineage: Eukaryota > Metazoa > Chordata > Actinopteri > Gadiformes > Gadidae > Pollachius > Pollachius pollachius. The sequence continues at coordinate 20,710,020 of NC_136946.1, read as the reverse complement.
TTGATATTGCTCAAAACTAATGGACTTCACTTCCAAATTGTCGTGTATTGCTTAAATAACCCTTTTGTAAGCAAAGTAACACGTTTTCATTGAACGGAACAGAAATATCAACTGTTCTAGTTTTTATGCGTGCAAAATGCTTTTCAGAGCGAGAGAATCACTTTTTGACCACCAACGTGATTCTGACCTTACAATGTTGATATTGCTAAAAACTAATGGACTTCACTTCCAAATGGTCGTGTATTGCTTAAATAACCCTTTTGTAAGCAAAATAACACGTTTGCATCGAACGGAACAGAAATATCGACTGTTCTAGTTTTTATGTGTGCAAAATGCTTTTCAGAGCGAGAGAATCACTTTTCGACCAACCATGTGATTCTGACCTTACAATGTTGATTTTGCTCAAAACTAATGGACTTCACTTCCAAATGGTCGTGTTATTGCTTAAATAACCCTTTTGTAAGCAAAGTAACACGTTTTCATTGAACGGAACAGAAATATCAACTGTTCTAGTTTTTATGCGTGCAAAATGCTTTTCAGAGTGAGAGAATCACTTTTTGACCAACAACGTGATTCTGACCATACCGTGTTGATATTGCTAAAAACTAATGGAATTCACTTCTAAATGGTGGTTTATTCTGAAATAACCCATTTGTAAGCATGATAACACGTTTGCATTGAACGGAACAGAAATATCAACTGTTCTAGTGTTTATGTGTGCAAAATGCTTTTCAGAGCGAGACAATCACTTTTCGACCATCATTGTGATTCTGACCTTACAATGTTGATTTTGCTCAAAACTAATTGACTTCACTTCCAAATAGTCGTGTATTGCTTAAATAACCCTTTTGTAAGCAAAGTAACACGTTTTCATTGAACGGAACAGAAATATCAACTGTTCTAGTTTTTATGCGTGCAAAATGCTTTTCAGAGCGAGAGAATCACTTTTTGACCAACAACGTGATTCTGACCTTACCGTGTTGATATTGCTAAAAACTAATGGAATTCACTTCTAAATGGTGGTTTATGCTGAAATAACCCATTTGTAAGCATAAAAACACGTTTGCATTGAACTGAACAGAAATATCAACTGTTCTAGTTTTTATGTGTGCAAAATGCTTTTCAGAGCAAGAGAAGCACTTTTCGCCCAACAATGTGATTCTGACCTTACAATGTTGATATTGGTCAAAACTAATGGACTTCACTTCCAAACGGTCGTGTATTGCTTATATAACCTTTTTGTGAGCAAAATAACACGTTTGCATTGAACGAAACAGAAATATCAACTGTTCTAGTTTTTATGTGTGCAAAATACTTTTCAGATTGAGAGAATCACTTTTCGACCAACAATGTGATTCTGACCTTACAATGTTGATATTGCTATAAACTAATGGACTTCACTTCCAAATGGTCGTGTATTGCTTAAATAACCCTTTTGTAAGCAAAATAACACGTTTGCATTGAACGGAACAGTAATATCAACTGTTCTAGTTTTTATGTGTGCAAAATGCTTTTCAGATTGAGAGAATCACTTTTCGACCAATAATGTGATTCTGACCTTACAATGTTGATATTGTTCAAAACGAATGGACTTCACATCCAAATGGTCGTGTGTTGCTTGAATAACCCTTTTGTAAGCATAATAACACGTTTGCATTGAACGGAACAGAAATATCAACTGTTCTAGTTTTCATGTGTGCAAAATTCTTTTCAGAGGGAGAGAATCACTTTTTGACCAACAACGTGATTCTGACCTTACATTGTTGATATTGCTCATAACTAATGGAATACACTTCCAAATGGTGGTTCATGCTAAAAATAACCCATTTGTAAGCATAATAACATGTTTTGCTTTGAACGGAACAGAAATATCAACTGTTCTAGTTATTATGTGTGCAAAATGCTTTTCAGAGCGAGAGAATCACTTTTTGACCAACAATGTGATTCTGACATTACCGTGTTGATATTGCTCAAAACTAATGGACTTCACTTCCAAATTGTCGTGTATTGCTTAAATAACCCTTTTGTAAGCAAAGTAACACGTTTTCATTGAAAGGAACAGAACTATTCACTTTTCAAGTTTTTATGTGTGCAAAATGCTTTTCAGAGCGAGAGAAGCACTTTTTGACCAACAATGTGATTCTGACCTTACAATGTTGATATTGCTCAAAACTAATGGAATTCACTCCAAAATGGTGGTTTATGCTTAAATAACCCTTTTGTAAGCATAATAACACGTTTGCATTGAAAGGAACAGAAATATTCACTTTTCTAGTTTTTATGTGTGCAAAATGCTTTTCAGAGCGAGAGAAGCACTTTTTGAGCAACAATGTGATTCTGACCTTACAATGTTGATTTTGCTCAAAACTAATGGACTTCACTTCCAAATGGTCGTGTATTGCTTAAATAACCCTTTTGTAAGCAAAGTAACACGTTTGCATTGAACGGAACAGAAATATCAACTGTTCTAGTTTTTATGCGTGCAAAATGCTTTTCAGAGCGAGAGAATCACTTTTTGACCAACAACGTGATTCTGACCTTACAATGTTGATATTGCTAAAAACTAATGGACTTCACTTCCAGATGGCCGTGTATTGCTTAAATAACCCTTTTGTAAGCAAAGTAACACGTTTTCATTGAACGGAACAGAAATATCAACTGTTCTAGTTTTTATGCGTGCAAAATGCTTTTCAGAGCGAGAGAATCACTTCTTGACCAACAACGTGATTCTGACCTTACCGTGTTGATATTGCTAAAAACTAATGGAATTCAATTCTAAATGGTGGTTTATGCTGAAATAACCCATTTGTAAGCATAAAAACACGTTTGCATTGAACGGAACAGAAATATCAACTGTTCTAGTTTTTATGAGTGCAAAATGCTTTTCAGAGCGAGAGAATCACTTTTCGACCAACCATGTGATTCTGACCTTACAATGTTGATTTTGCTCAAAACTAATGGACTTCACTTCCAAATGGTCGTGTTATTGCTTAAATAACCCTTTTGTAAGCAAAGTAACACGTTTGCATTGAACGGAACAGAAATATCAACTGTTCTAGTTTTTATGCGTGCAAAATGCTTTTCAGAGCGAGAGAATCACTTTTTGACCAACAATGTGATTCTGACATTACCGTGTTGATATTGCTCAAAACTAATGGACTTCACTTCCAAATTGTCGTGTATTGCTTAAATAACCCTTTTGTAAGCAAAGTAACACGTTTTCATTGAACGGAACAGAAATATCAACTGTTCTAGTTTTTATGCGTGCAAAATGCTTTTCAGAGCGAGAGAATCACTTTTTGACCAACAACTTGATTCTGACATTACCGTGTTGAAATTGCTCAAAACGAGTTGAATTCACTCCCAAATGGTGGCTTATGCTTAAATAACCCTTTTGTAAGCATAATAACACGTTTGCATTGAAAGGAACAGAACTATTCACTTTTCAAGTTTTTATGTGTGCAAAATGCTTTTCAGAGCGAGAGAAGCACTTTTTGACCAACAATGTGATTCTGACCTTACAATGTTGATATTGCTCAAAACTAATGGAATTCACTCCAAAATGGTGGTTTATGCTTAAATAACCCTTTTGTAAGCATAATAACACGTTTGCATTGAAAGGAACAGAAATATTCACTTTTCTAGTTTTTATGTGTGCAAAATGCTTTTCAGAGCGAGAGAAGCACTTTTTGACCAACAATGTGATTCTGACCTTTGTTGGGGCAAAATAACCTGCTGAGCACATCACATGTACATTATAAATATAGCTAACTCCTACCCTAGCTTAATGAGCACATCACATGGCAGTCACCTTATAATATAGTCAACTTTTAACACATAACACATACATGAGAATATAGTCAGGTCAGGGCCGGAGCCAGGGCCCCATATCTCCTCCCGGCAGATGGTAGACACTCAGACAATGCACCAGTCATCCTCAAGGACGGGAGGACCACAACAGGTGATGCTCTGAAGCTCTCCCCCGTAAGGAGGAACACAAGAAGATATACATGCATACACTAGTGCCTGGGAACCAAGGTCAAGTAAAAACACACAGAACCACACTCATCTAAAACGCACACACCTCATCACGAGGAGATACAGCATAAGACTGTATCACTCTGAGACTCTTCACCTTCTTCCGAAGCAGACCTTCCACGGAGGCGAAGCTCCGGACGAACCATCAGCGCTGATTAGGGACTTAGACATATTCGATTTCTCACGCTTATGACTCTGTATAACCGTTGCCACTTTACTTAATAAATCCAAGGTCCTCGTGCCAATAGACTTTATTACCTCTCCGTCTCATTTCATCTGGTCCAGTAACTAGACAGACCGTTTTTCCCAACACCTTACAATGTTGATTTTGCTCAAAACTAATGGACTTCACTTCCAAATGGTCGTGTATTGCTTAAATAACCCTTTTGTAAGCAAAGTAACACGTTTGCATTGAACGGAACAGAAATATCAACTGTTCTAGTTTTTATGCGTGCAAAATGCTTTTCAGAGCGAGAGAATCACTTTTTGACCAACAACGTGATTCTGACCTTACAATGTTGATATTGCTAAAAACTAATGGACTTCACTTCCAGATGGCCGTGTATTGCTTAAATAACCCTTTTGTAAGCAAAGTAACACGTTTTCATTGAACGGAACAGAAATATCAACTGTTCTAGTTTTTATGCGTGCAAAATGCTTTTCAGAGCAAGAGAATCACTTCTTGACCAACAACGTGATTCTGACCTTACCGTGTTGATATTGCTAAAAACTAATGGAATTCAATTCTAAATGGTGGTTTATGCTGAAATAACCCATTTGTAAGCATAAAAACACGTTTGCATTGAACGGAACAGAAATATCAACTGTTCTAGTTTTTATGTGTGCAAAATGCTTTTCAGAGCGAGAGAATCACTTTTCGACCAACAATGTGATTTTGACCTTACAATGTTGATTTTGCTCAAAATTAATGGACTTCACTTCCAAATGGTCGTGTATTGCTTAAATAACCCTTTTGTAAGCAAAGTAACACGTTTTCATTGAACGGAACAGAAATATCAACTGTTCTAGTTTTTATGTGTGCAAAATGCTTTTCAGAGCGAGAGAATCACTTTTTGACCAACAATGTGATTCTGACATTACCGTGTTGATATTGCTCAAAACTAATGGACTTCACTTCCAAATTGTCGTGTATGGCTTAAATAACCCTTTTGTAAGCAAAGTAACACGTTTTCATTGAACGGAACAGAAATATCAACTGTTCTAGTTTTTATGAGTGCAAAATGCTTTTCAGAGCGAGAGAATCACTTTTCGACCAACCATGTGATTCTGACCTTACAATGTTGATATTGCTAAAAACTAATGGACTTCACTTCCAGATGGCCGTGTATTGCTTAAATAACCCTTTTGTAAGCAAAGTAACACGTTTTCATTGAACGGAACAGAAATATCAACTGTTCTAGTTTTTATGCGTGCAAAATGCTTTTCAGAGCGAGAGAATCACTTCTTGACCAACAACGTGATTCTGACCTTACCGTGTTGATATTGCTAAAAACTAATGGAATTCAATTCTAAATGGTGGTTTATGCTGAAATAACCCATTTGTAAGCATAAAAACACGTTTGCATTGAACGGAACAGAAATATCAACTGTTCTAGTTTTTATGTGTGCAAAATGCTTTTCAGAGCGAGAGAATCACTTTTCGACCAACAATGTGATTTTGACCTTACAATGTTGATTTTGCTCAAAATTAATGGACTTCACTTCCAAATGGTCGTGTATTGCTTAAATAACCCTTTTGTAAGCAAAGTAACACGTTTTCATTGAACGGAACAGAAATATCAACTGTTCTAGTTTTTATGTGTGCAAAATGCTTTTCAGAGCGAGAGAATCACTTTTTGACCAACAATGTGATTCTGACATTACCGTGTTGATATTGCTCAAAACTAATGGACTTCACTTCCAAATTGTCGTGTATTGCTTAAATAACCCTTTTGTAAGCAAAGTAACACGTTTTCATTGAACGGAACAGAAATATCAACTGTTCTAGTTTTTATGAGTGCAAAATGCTTTTCAGAGCGAGAGAATCACTTTTCGACCAACCATGTGATTCTGACCTTACAATGTTGATTTTGCTCAAAACTAATGGACTTCACTTCCAAATGGTCGTGTTATTGCTTAAATAACCCTTTTGTAAGCAAAGTAACACGTTTTCATTGAACGGAACAGAAATATCAACTGTTCTAGTTTTTATGCGTGCAAAATGCTTTTCAGAGCGAGAGAATCACTTTTTGACCAACAACGTGATTCTGACCTTACCGTGTTGATATTGCTAAAAACTAATGGAATTCACTTCTAAATGGTGGTTTATGCTGAAATAACCCATTTGTAAGCATAAAAACACGTTTGCATTGAACTGAACAGAAATATCAACTGTTCTAGTTTTTATGTGTGCAAAATGCTTTTCAGAGCAAGAGAAGCACTTTTCGACCAACAATGTGATTCTGACCTTACAATGTTGATATTGGTCAAAACTAATGGACTTCACTTCCAAACGTTCGTGTATTGCTTATATAACCTTTTTGTAAGCAAAATAACACGTTTGCATTGAACGAAACAGAAATATCAACTGTTCTAGTTTTTATGTGTGCAAAATACTTTTCAGATTGAGAGAATCACTTTTCGACCAACAATGTGATTCTGACCTTACAATGTTGATATTGCTATAAACTAATGGACTTCACTTCCAAATGGTCGTGTATTGCTTAAATAACCCTTTTGTAAGCAAAATAACACGTTTGCATTGAACGGAACAGTAATATCAACTGTTCTAGTTTTTATGTGTGCAAAATGCCTTTCAGATTGAGAGAATCACTTTTCAACCAACAATGTGATTCTGACCTTACAATGTTGATATTGTTCAAAACGAATGGACTTCACATCCAAATGGTCGTGTGTTGCTTGAATAACCCTTTTGTAAGCATAATAACACGTTTGCATTGAACGGAACAGAAATATCAACTGTTCTAGTTTTCATGTGTGCAAAATTCTTTTCAGAGGGAGAGAATCACTTTTTGACCAACAACGTGATTCTGACCTTACATTGTTGATATTGCTCATAACTAATGGAATACACTTCCAAATGGTGGTTCATGCTAAAAATAACCCATTTGTAAGCATAATAACATGTTTTGCTTTGAACGGAACAGAAATATCAACTGTTCTAGTTTTTATGTGTGCAAAATGCTTTTCAGAGCGAGAGAATCACTTTTTGACCAACAATGTGATTCTGACATTACCGTGTTGATATTGCTCAAAACTAATGGACTTCACTTCCAAATTGTCGTGTATTACTTAAATAACCCTTTTGTAAGCAAAGTAACACGTTTTCATTGAACGGAACAGAAATATCAACTGTTCTAGTTTTTATGCGTGCAAAATGCTTTTCAGAGCGAGAGAATCACTTTTTGACCAACAACTTGATTCTGACCTTACCGTGTTGATATTGCTAAAAACTAATGGAATTCACTTCTAAATGGTGGTTTATGCTGAAATAACCCATTTGTAAGAATAATAACACGTTTGCATTGAACGGAACAGAAATATCAACTGTTCTAGTTTTTATGTGTGTAAAATGCTTTTCAGAGCGAGAGAATCACTTTTCGACCAACAATGTGATTCTGACCATACAGTGTTGATTTTGCTCAAAACTAATGGACTTCACTTCCAAATGGTCATGTATTGCTTAAATAACCCTTTTGTAAGCAAAGTAACACGTTTTCATTAAACGGAACAGAAATATCAACTGTTCTAGTTTTTATGTGTGCAAAATGCTTTTCAGAGCGAGAGAATCACTTTTTGACCACCAACGTGATTCTGACCTAACAATGTTGATATTGCTAAAAACTAATGGACTTCACTTCCAAATGGTCGTGTATTGCTTAAATAACCCTTTTGTAAGCAAAATAACACGTTTGCATTGAACGGAACAGAAATATAAACTGTTATAGTTTTTATGTGTGCAAAATGCTTTTCAGAGCGAGAGAATCACTTTTCGACCATCAATGTGATTCTGACCTTACAATGTTGATTTTGCTCAAAACTAATGGACTTCACTTCCAAATGGTCGTGTATTGCTTAAATAACCCTTTTGTAAGCAAAGTAACACGTTTGCATTGAACGGAACAGAAATATCAACTGTTCTAGTTTTTATGAGTGCAAAATGGTTTTCAGAGCGAGAGAATCACTTTTTGACCAACAACGTGATTCCGACCTTACCGTGTTGATATTGCTAAAAACTAATGGAATTCACTTCTAAATGGTGGTTTATGCTGAAATAACCCATTTGTAAGCATAATAACACGTTTGCATTGAACGGAACAGAAATATCAACTGTTCTAGTTTTTATGTGTGTAAAGTGCTTTTCAGAGCGAGAGAATCACTTTTCGACCAACAATGTTATTCTGACCATACAGTGTTGATTTTGCTCAAAACTAATGGACTTCACTTCCAAATGGTCGTGTATTGCTTAAATAACCCTTTTGTAAGCAAAGTAACACGTTTTCATTAAACTGAACAGAAATATCAACTGTTCTAGTTTTTATGCGTGCAAAATGCTTTTCACAGCGAGAGAATCACTTTTTGACCAACAACGTGATTCTGACCTTACCGTGTTGATATTGCTAAAAACTAATGGAATTCACTTCTAAATGGTGGTTTATGCTGAAATAACCCATTTGTAAGCATAATAACACGTTTGCATTGAACGGAACAGAAATATCAACTGTTCTAGTTTTTATGTGTGCAAAATGCTTTTCAGAGCGAGACAATCAATTTTCGACCATCAATGTGATTCTGACCTTACAATGTTGATTTTGCTCAAAACTAATGGACTTCACTTCCAAATTGTCGTGTATTGCTTAAATAACCCTTTTGTAAGCAAAGTAACACGTTTTCATTGAACGGAACAGAAATATCAACTGTTCTAGTTTGTATGCGTGCAAAATGCTTTTCAGAGCGAGAGAATCACTTTTTGACCACCAACGTGATTCTGACCTTACAATGTTGATATTGCTAAAAACTAATGGACTTCACTTCCAAATGGTCGTGTATTGCTTAAATAACCCTCTTGTAAGCAAGATAACATGTTTGCATTGAACGGAACAGAAATATCAACTGTTCTAGTTTTTATGTGTGCAAAATGCTTTTCAGAGCGAGAGAATCACTTTTCGACCAACCATGTGATTCTGACCTTACAATGTTGATTTTGCTCAAAACTAATGGACTTCACTTCCAAATGGTCGTGTATTGCTTAAATAACAATTTTGTAAGCAAAGTAACACGTTTTCATTGAACGGAAGAGAAATATCAACTGTTCTAGTTTTTATGCGTGCAAAATGCTTTTCAGAGCGAGAGAATCACTTTTTGACCACCAACGTGATTCTGACCGTACAATGTTGATATTGCTAAAAACTAATGGACTTCACTTCCAAATGGTCGTGTATTGCTTAAATAATCCTTTTGTAAGCAAAATAACACGTTTGCATTGAACGGAACAGAAATATCAACTGTTCTAGTTTTTATGTGTGCAAAATGCTTTTCAGAGCGAGACAATCACTTTTTGACCAACAACGTGATTCTGACCTAACCGTGTTGATATTGCTAAAAACTAATGGAATTCACTTCCAAATGGTGGTTTATGCTTAAATAACCCATTTGAAAGCATAATAAGACGTTTGAATTGATAGGAACAGAAATATCAACTGTTCTAGTTTTTATGTGTGCAAAATACTTTTCAGATTGAGAGAATCACTTTTCGACCAACAATGTGATTCTGACCTTACAATGTTGATATTGCTATAAACTAATGGACTTCACTTCCAAATGGTCGTGTATTGCTTAAATAACCCCCTTGTAAGCAAAATAACACGTTTGCATTGAACGGAACAGTAATATCAACTGTTCTAGTTTTATGTGTGCAAAATGCTTTTCAGATTGAGAGAATCACTTTTCGACCAACAATGTGATTCTGACCTTACAATGTTGATATTGTTCAAAACGAATGGACTTCACATCCAAATGGTCGTGTGTTGCTTGAATAACCCTTTTGTAAGCATAATAACACGTTTGCATTGAACGGAACAGAAATATCAACTGTTCTAGTTTTCATGTGTGCAAAATTCTTTTCAGAGCGAGAGAATCACTTTTTGACCAACAATGTGATTCTGAGCTTACATTGTTTATATTGCTCATAACTAATGGAATACACTTCCAAATGGTGGTTCATGCTAAAAATAACCCATTTGTAAGCATAATAACATGTTTTGCTTTGAACGGAACAGAAATATCAACTGTTCTAGTTTTTATGTGTGCAAAATGCTTTTCAGAGCGAGAGAATCACTTTTTGACCAACAACGTGATTCTGACCTTACAATGTTGATATTGCTCAAAAATAATGGACTTCACTTCCAAATGGTCGTGTATTGCTTAAATAACCCTTTTGTAAGCAAAATAACACGTTTGCATTGAACGGAACAGAAATATCAACTGTTCTAGTTTTTATGCGTGCAAAATGCTTTTCAGAGCGAGAGAATCACTTTTTGACCAACAATGTGATTCTGACATTACCGTGTTGATATTGCTCAAAACTAATGGACTTCACTTCCAAATTGTCGTGTATTGCTTAAATAACCCTTTTGTAAGCAAAGTAACACGTTTTCATTGAACGGAACAGAAATATCAACTGTTCTAGTTTTTATGCGTGCAAAATGCTTTTCAGAGCGAGAGAATCACTTTTTGACCAACAACTTGATTCTGACATTACCGTGTTGAAATTGCTCAAAACGAGTTGAATTCACTCCCAAATGGTGGCTTATGCTTAAATAACCCTTTTGTAAGCATAATAACACGTTTGCATTGAAAGGAACAGAACTATTCACTTTTCAAGTTTTTATGTGTGCAAAATGCTTTTCAGAGCGAGAGAAGCACTTTTTGACCAACAATGTGATTCTGACCTTACAATGTTGATATTGCTCAAAACTAATGGAATTCACTCCAAAATGGTGGTTTATGCTTAAATAACCCTTTTGTAAGCATAATAACACGTTTGCATTGAAAGGAACAGAAATATTCACTTTTCTAGTTTTTATGTGTGCAAAATGCTTTTCAGAGCGAGAGAAGCACTTTTTGACCAACAATGTGATTCTGACCTTTGTTGGGGCAAAATAACCTGCTGAGCACATCACATGTACATTATAAATATAGCTAACTCCTACCCTAGCTTAATGAGCACATCACATGGCAGTCACCTTATAATATAGTCAACTTTTAACACATAACACATACATGAGAATATAGTCAGGTCAGGGCCGGAGCCAGGGCCCCATATCTCCTCCCGGCAGATGGTAGACACTCAGACAATGCACCAGTCATCCTCAAGGACGGGAGGACCACAACAGGTGATGCTCTGAAGCTCTCCCCCGTAAGGAGGAACACAAGAAGATATACATGCATACACTAGTGCCTGGGAACCAAGGTCAAGTAAAAACACACAGAACCACACTCATCTAAAACGCACACACCTCATCACGAGGAGATACAGCATAAGACTGTATCACTCTGAGACTCTTCACCTTCTTCCGAAGCAGACCTTCCACGGAGGCGAAGCTCCGGACGAACCATCAGCGCTGATTAGGGACTTAGACATATTCGATTTCTCACGCTTATGACTCTGTATAACCGTTGCCACTTTACTTAATAAATCCAAGGTCCTCGTGCCGATAGACTTTATTACCTCTCCGTCTCATTTCATCTGGTCCAGTAACTAGACAGACCGTTTTTCCCAACACCTTACAATGTTGATATTGCTAAAAACTAATGGACTTCACTTCCAGATGGCCGTGTATTGCTTAAATAACCCTTTTGTAAGCAAAGTAACACGTTTTCATTGAACGGAACAGAAATATCAACTGTTCTAGTTTTTATGAGTGCAAAATGCTTTTCAGAGCGAGAGAATCACTTTTCGACCAACCATGTGATTCTGACCTTACAATGTTGATATTGCTAAAAACTAATGGACTTCACTTCCAGATGGCCGTGTATTGCTTAAATAACCCTTTTGTAAGCAAAGTAACACGTTTTCATTGAACGGAACAGAAATATCAACTGTTCTAGTTTTTATGCGTGCAAAATGCTTTTCAGAGCGAGAGAATCACTTCTTGACCAACAACGTGATTCTGACCTTACCGTGTTGATATTGCTAAAAACTAATGGAATTCAATTCTAAATGGTGGTTTATGCTTAAATAACCCATTTGTAAGCATAAAAACACGTTTGCATTGAACGGAACAGAAATATCAACTGTTCTAGTTTTTATGTGTGCAAAATGCTTTTCAGAGCGAGAGAATCACTTTTCGACCAACAATGTGATTTTGACCTTACAATGTTGATTTTGCTCAAAATTAATAGACTTCACTTCCAAATGGTCGTGTATTGCTTAAATAACCCTTTTGTAAGCAAAGTAACACGTTTTCATTGAACGGAACAGAAATATCAACTGTTCTAGTTTTTATGTGTGCAAAATGCTTTTCAGAGCGAGAGAATCACTTTTTGACCAACAATGTGATTCTGACATTACCGTGTTGATATTGCTCAAAACTAATGGACTTCACTTCCAAATTGTCGTGTATTGCTTAAATAACCCTTTTGTAAGCAAAGTAACACGTTTTCATTGAACGGAACAGAAATATCAACTGTTCTAGTTTTTATGAGTGCAAAATGCTTTTCAGAGCGAGAGAATCACTTTTCGACCAACCATGTGATTCTGACCTTACAATGTTGATTTTGCTCAAAACTAATGGACTTCACTTCCAAATGGTCGTGTTATTGCTTAAATAACCCTTTTGTAAGCAAAGTAACACGTTTTCATTGAACGGAACAGAAATATCAACTGTTCTAGTTTTTATGCGTGCAAAATGCTTTTCAGAGCGAGAGGATCACTTTTTGACCAACAATGTGATTATGACATTACCGTGTTGATATTGCTCAAAACTAATGGACTTCACTTCCAAATTGTCGTGTATTGCTTAAATAACCCTTTTGTAAGCAAAGTAACACGTTTTCATTGAACGGAACAGAAATATCAACTGTTCTAGTTTTTATGCGTGCAAAATGCTTTTCAGAGCGAGAGAATCACTTTTTGACCAACAACTTGATTCTGACCTTACCGTGTTGATATTGCTAAAAACTAATGGAATTCACTTCTAAATGGTGGTTTATGCTGAAATAACCCATTTGTAAGCATAATAACACGTTTGCATTGAACGGAACAGAAATATCAACTGTTCTAGTTTTTATGTGTGTAAAATGCTTTTCAGAGCGAGAGAATCACTTTTCGACCAACAATGTGATTCTGACCATACAGTGTTGATTTTGCTCAAAACTAATGGACTTCACTTCCAAATGGTCATGTATTGCTTAAATAACCCTTATGTAAGCAAAGTAACACGTTTTCATTAAACGGAACAGAAATATCAACTGTTCTAGTTTTTATGTGTGCAAAATGCTTTTCAGAGCGAGAGAATCACTTTTTGACCACCAACGTGATTCTGACCTTACAATGTTGATATTGCTAAAAACTAATGGACTTCACTTCCAAATGGTCGTGTATTGCTTAAATAACCCTTGTGTAAGCAAAATAACACGTTTGCATTGAACGGAACAGAAATATAAACTGTTATAGTTTTTATGTGTGCAAAATGCTTTTCAGAGCGAGAGAATCACTTTTCGACCATCAATGTGATTGTGACCTTACAATGTTGATTTTGCTCAAAACTAATGGACTTCACTTCCAAATGGTCGTGTATTGCTTAAATAACCCTTTTGTAAGCAAAGTAACACGTTTGCATTGAACGGAACAGAAATATCAACTGTTCTAGTTTTTATGAGTGCAAAATGCTTTTCAGAGCGAGAGAATCACTTTTTGACCAACAACGTGATTCTGACCTTACCGTGTTGATATTGCTAAAAACTAATGGAATTCACTTCTAAATGGTGGTTTATGCTGAAATAACCCATTTGTAAGCATAATAACACGTTTGCATTGAACGGAACAGAAATATCAACTGTTCTAGTTTTTATGTGTGTAAAATGCTTTTCAGAGCGAGAGAATCACTTTTCGACCAACAATGTTATTCTGACCATACAGTGTTGATTTTGCTCAAAACTAATGGACTTCACTTCCAAATGGTCGTGTATTGCTTAAATAACCCTTTTGTAAGCAAAGTAACACGTTTTCATTAAACTGAACAGAAATATCAACTGTTCTAGTTTTTATGCCTGCAAAATGCTTTTCACAGCGAGAGAATCACTTTTTGACCAACAACGTGATTCTGACCTTACCGTGTTGATATTGCTAAAAACTAATGGAATTCACTTCTAAATGGTGGTTTATGCTGAAATAAGCCATTTGTAAGCATAATAACACGTTTGCATTGAACGGAACAGAAATATCAACTGTTCTAGTTTTTATGTGTGCAAAATGCTTTTCAGAGCGAGACAATCACTTTTCGACCATCAATGTGATTCTGACCTTACAATGTTGATTTTGCTCAAAACTAATGGACTTCACTTCCAAAATGTCGTGTATTGCTTAAATAACCCTTTTGTAAGCAAAGTAACACGTTTTCATTGAACGGAACAGAAATATCAACTGTTCTAGTTTGTATGCGTGCACAATGCTTTTCAGAGCGAGAGAATCACTTTTTGACCACCAACGTGATTCTGACCTTACAATGTTGATATTGCTAAAAACTAATGGACTTCACTTCCAAATGGTCGTGTATTGCTTAAATAACCCTCTTGTAAGCAAGATAACATGTTTGCATTGAACGGAACAGAAATATCAACTGTTCTAGTTTTTATGTGTGCAAAATGCTTTTCAGAGCGAGAGAATCACTTTTCGACCAACCATGTGATTCTGACCTTACAATGTTGATTTTGCTCAAAACTAATGGACTTCACTTCCAAATGGTCGTGTATTGCTTAAATAACCCTTTTGTAAGCAAAGTAACACGTTTGCATTGAACGGAACAGAAATATCAACTGTTCAAGTTTTTATGCGTGCAAAATGCTTTTCAGAGCGAGAGAATCACTTTTTGACCAACAACGTGATTCTGACCTTACAATGTTGATATTGCTAAAAACTAATGGACTTCACTTCCAAATGGCCGTGTATTGCTTAAATAACGCTTTTGTAAGCAAAGTAACACGTTTTCATTGAACGGAACAGAAATATCAACTGATCTAGTTTGTATGCGTGCAAAATGCTTTTCAGAGCGAGAGAATCACTTTTTGACCAACAACGTGATTCTGACCTTACCGTGTTGATATTGCTAAAAACTAATGGAATTCACTTCTAAATGGTGGTTTATGCTGAAATAACCCATTTGTAAGCATAAAAACACGTTTGCATTGAACGGAACAGAAATATCAACTGTTCTAGTTTTTATGTGTGCAAAATGCTTTTCAGAGCGAGAGAATCACTTTTCGACCAACAATGTAATTTTGACCTTACAATGTTGATTTTGCTCAAAATTAATGGACTTCACTTCCAAATGGTCGTATATTGCTTAAATAACCCTTTTGTAAGCAAAGTAACACGTTTTCATTGAACGGAACAGAAATATCAACTGTTCTAGTTTATATGTGTGCAAAATGCTTTTCAGAGCGAGAGAATCACTTTTTGACCAACAATGTGATTCTGACATTACCGTGTTGATATTGCTCAAAACTAATGGACTTCACTTCCAAATTGTCGTGTATTGCTTAAATAACCCTTTTGTAAGCAAAGTAACACGTTTTCATTGAACGGAACAGAAATATCAACTGTTCTAGTTTTTATGCGTGCAAAATGCTTTTCAGAGCGAGAGAATCACTTTTTGACCACCAACGTGATTCTGACCTTACAATGTTGATATTGCTAAAAACTAATGGACTTCACTTCCAAATGGTCGTGTATTGCTTAAATAACCCTTTTGTAAGCAAAATAACACGTTTGCATCGAACGGAACAGAAATATCGACTGTTCTAGTTTTTATGTGTGCAAAATGCTTTTCAGAGCGAGAGAATCACTTTTCGACCAACCATGTGATTCTGACCTTACAATGTTGATTTTGCTCAAAACTAATGGACTTCACTTCCAAATGGTCGTGTTATTGCTTAAATAACCCTTTTGTAAGCAAAGTAACACGTTTTCATTGAACGGAACAGAAATATCAACTGTTCTAGTTTTTATGCGTGCAAAATGCTTTTCAGAGTGAGAGAATCACTTTTTGACCAACAACGTGATTCTGACCATACCGTGTTGATATTGCTAAAAACTAATGGAATTCACTTCTAAATGGTGGTTTATTCTGAAATAACCCATTTGTAAGCATGATAACACGTTTGCATTGAACGGAACAGAAATATCAACTGTTCTAGTGTTTATGTGTGCAAAATGCTTTTCAGAGCGAGACAATCACTTTTCGACCATCATTGTGATTCTGACCTTACAATGTTGATTTTGCTCAAAACTAATTGACTTCACTTCCAAATAGTCGTGTATTGCTTAAATAACCCTTTTGTAAGCAAAGTAACACGTTTTCATTGAACGGAACAGAAATATCAACTGTTCTAATTTTTATGCGTGCAAAATGCTTTTCAGAGCGAGAGAATCACTTTTTGACCAACAACGTGATTCTGACCTTACCGTGTTGATATTGCTAAAAACTAATGGAATTCACTTCTAAATGGTGGTTTATGCTGAAATAACCCATTTGTAAGCATAAAAACACGTTTGCATTGAACTGAACAGAAATATCAACTGTTCTAGTTTTTATGTGTGCAAAATGCTTTTCAGAGCAAGAGAAGCACTTTTCGACCAACAATGTGATTCTGACCTTACAATGTTGATATTGGTCAAAACTAATGGACTTCACTTCCAAACGGTCGTGTATTGCTTATCTAACCTTTTTGTGAGCAAAATAACACGTTTGCATTGAACGAAACAGAAATATCAACTGTTCTAGTTTTTATGTGTGCAAAATACTTTTCAGATTGAGAGAATCACTTTTCGACCAACAATGTGATTCTGACCTTACAATGTTGATATTGCTATAAACTAATGGACTTCACTTCCAAATGGTCGTGTATTGCTTAAATAACCCTTTTGTAAGCAAAATAACACGTTTGCATTGAACGGAACAGTAATATCAACTGTTCTAGTTTTTATGTGTGCAAAATGCTTTTCAGATTGAGAGAATCACTTTTCGACCAATAATGTGATTCTGACCTTACAATGTTGATATTGTTCAAAACGAATGGACTTCACATCCAAATGGTCGTGTGTTGCTTGAATAACCCTTTTGTAAGCATAATAACACGTTTGCATTGAACGGAACAGAAATATCAACTGTTCTAGTTTTCATGTGTGCAAAATTCTTTTCAGAGGGAGAGAATCACTTTTTGACCAACAACGTGATTCTGACCTTACATTGTTGATATTGCTCATAACTAATGGAATACACTTCCAAATGGTGGTTCATGCTAAAAATAACCCATTTGTAAGCATAATAACATGTTTTGCTTTGAACGGAACAGAAATATCAACTGTTCTAGTTATTATGTGTGCAAAATGCTTTTCAGAGCGAGAGAATCACTTTTTGACCAACAATGTGATTCTGACATTACCGTGTTGATATTGCTCAAAACTAATGGACTTCACTTCCAAATTGTCGTGTATTGCTTAAATAACCCTTTTGTAAGCAAAGTAACACGTTTTCATTGAACGGAACAGAAATATCAACTGTTCTAGTTTTTATGCGTGCAAAATACTTTTCAGAGCGAGAGAATCACTTTTTGACCAACAACTTGATTCTGACATTACCGTGTTGAAATTGCTCAAAACGAGTTGAATTCACTCCCAAATGGTGGCTTATGCTTAAATAACCCTTTTGTAAGCATAATAACACGTTTGCATTGAAAGGAACAGAACTATTCACTTTTCAAGTTTTTATGTGTGCAAAATGCTTTTCAGAGCGAGAGAAGCACTTTTTGACCAACAATGTGATTCTGACCTTACAATGTTGATATTGCTCAAAACTAATGGAATTCACTCCAAAATGGTGGTTTATGCTTAAATAACCCTTTTGTAAGCATAATAACACGTTTGCATTGAAAGGAACAGAAATATCAACTGTTCTAGTTTTTATGCGTGCAAAATGCTTTTCAGAGCGAGAGAATCACTTCTTGACCAACAACGTGATTCTGACCTTACCGTGTTGATATTGCTAAAAACTAATGGAATTCAATTCTAAATGGTGGTTTATGCTGAAATAACCCATTTGTAAGCATAAAAACACGTTTGCATTGAACGGAACAGAAATATCAACTGTTCTAGTTTTTATGTGTGCAAAATGCTTTTCAGAGCGAGAGAATCACTTTTCGACCAACAATGTGATTTTGACCTTACAATGTTGATTTTGCTCAAAATTAATGGACTTCACTTCCAAATGGTCGTGTATTGCTTAAATAACCCTTTTGTAAGCAAAGTAACACGTTTTCATTGAACGGAACAGAAATATCAACTGTTCTAGTTTTTATGTGTGCAAAATGCTTTTCAGAGCGAGAGAATCACTTTTTGACCAACAATGTGATTCTGACATTACCGTGTTGATATTGCTCAAAACTAATGGACTTCACTTCCAAATTGTCGTGTATTGCTTAAATAACCCTTTTGTAAGCAAAGTAACACGTTTTCATTGAACGGAACAGAAATATCAACTGTTCTAGTTTTTATGAGTGCAAAATGCTTTTCAGAGCGAGAGAATCACTTTTCGACCAACCATGTGATTCTGACCTTACAATGTTGATATTGCTAAAAACTAATGGACTTCACTTCCAGATGGCCGTGTATTGCTTAAATAACCCTTTTGTAAGCAAAGTAACACGTTTTCATTGAACGGAACAGAAATATCAACTGTTCTAGTTTTTATGCGTGCAAAATGCTTTTCAGAGCGAGAGAATCACTTCTTGACCAACAACGTGATTCTGACCTTACCGTGTTGATATTGCTAAAAACTAATGGAATTCAATTCTAAATGGTGGTTTATGCTGAAATAACCCATTTGTAAGCATAAAAACACGTTTGCATTGAACGGAACAGAAATATCAACTGTTCTAGTTTTTATGTGTGCAAAATGCTTTTCAGAGCGAGAGAATCACTTTTCGACCAACAATGTGATTTTGACCTTACAATGTTGATTTTGCTCAAAATTAATGGACTTCACTTCCAAATGGTCGTGTATTGCTTAAATAACCCTTTTGTAAGCAAAGTAACACGTTTTCATTGAACGGAACAGAAATATCAACTGTTCTAGTTTTTATGTGTGCAAAATGCTTTTCAGAGCGAGAGAATCACTTTTTGACCAACAATGTGATTCTGACATTACCGTGTTGATATTGCTCAAAACTAATGGACTTCACTTCCAAATTGTCGTGTATTGCTTAAATAACCCTTTTGTAAGCAAAGTAACACGTTTTCATTGAACGGAACAGAAATATCAACTGTTCTAGTTTTTATGAGTGCAAAATGCTTTTCAGAGCGAGAGAATCACTTTTCGACCAACCATGTGATTCTGACCTTACAATGTTGATTTTGCTCAAAACTAATGGACTTCACTTCCAAATGGTCGTGTTATTGCTTAAATAACCCTTTTGTAAGCAAAGTAACACGTTTGCATTGAACGGAACAGAAATATCAACTGTTCTAGTTTTTATGCGTGCAAAATGCTTTTCAGAGCGAGAGAATCACTTTTTGACCAACAATGTGATTCTGACATTACCGTGTTGATATTGCTCAAAACTAATGGACTTCACTTCCAAATTGTCGTGTATTGCTTAAATAACCCTTTTGTAAGCAAAGTAACACGTTTTCATTGAACGGAACAGAAATATCAACTGTTCTAGTTTTTATGCGTGCAAAATGCTTTTCAGAGCGAGAGAATCACTTTTTGACCAACAACTTGATTCTGACATTACCGTGTTGAATTTGCTCAAAACGAGTTGAATTCACTCCCAAATGGTGGCTTATGCTTAAATAACCCTTTTGTAAGCATAATAACACGTTTGCATTGAAAGGAACAGAACTATTCACTTTTCAAGTTTTTATGTGTGCAAAATGCTTTTCAGAGCGAGAGAAGCACTTTTTGACCAACAATGTGATTCTGACCTTACAATGTTGATATTGCTCAAAACAAATGGAATTCACTCCCAAATGGTGGTTTATGCTTAAATAACCCTTTTGTAAGCATAATAACACGTTTGCATTGAAAGGAACAGAAATATTCACTTTTCTAGTTTTTATGTGTGCAAAATGCTTTTCAGAGCGAGAGAAGCACTTTTTGACCAACAATGTGATTCTGACCTTACAATGTTGATATTGCTCAAAACTAATGGAATTCACTCCAAAATGGTGGTTTATGCTTAAATAACCCTTTTGTAAGCATAATAACACGTTTGCATTGAAGGGAACAGAAATATTCACTTTTCTAGTTTTTATGTGTGCAAAATGCTTTTCAGAGCGAGAGAAGCACTTTTTGACCAACAATGTGATTCTGACCTTACAATGTTGATTTTGCTCAAAACTAATGGACTTCACTTCCAAATGGTCGTGTATTGCTTAAATAACCCTTTTGTAAGCAAAGTAACACGTTTGCATTGAACGGAACAGAAATATCAACTGTTCTAGTTTTTATGCGTGCAAAATGCTTTTCAGAGCAAGAGAATCACTTTTTGACCAACAACGTGATTCTGACCTTACAATGTTGATATTGCTAAAAACTAATGGACTTCACTTCCAGATGGCCGTGTATTGCTTAAATAACCCTTTTGTAAGCAAAGTAACACGTTTTCATTGAACGGAACAGAAATATCAACTGTTCTAGTTTTTATGCGTGCAAAATGCTTTTCAGAGCGAGAGAATCACTTCTTGACCAACAACGTGATTCTGACCTTACCGTGTTGATATTGCTAAAAACTAATGGAATTCAATTCTAAATGGTGGTTTATGCTGAAATAACCCATTTGTAAGCATAAAAACACGTTTGCATTGAACGGAACAGAAATATCAACTGTTCTAGTTTTTATGTGTGCAAAATGCTTTTCAGAGCGAGAGAATCACTTTTCGACCAACAATGTGATTTTGACCTTACAATGTTGATTTTGCTCAAAATTAATGGACTTCACTTCCAAATGGTCGTGTATTGCTTAAATAACCCTTTTGTAAGCAAAGTAACACGTTTTCATTGAACGGAACAGAAATATCAACTGTTCTAGTTTTTATGAGTGCAAAATGCTTTTCAGAGCGAGAGAATCACTTTTCGACCAACCATGTGATTCTGACCTTACAATGTTGATATTGCTAAAAACTAATGGACTTCACTTCCAGATGGCCGTGTATTGCTTAAATAACCCTTTTGTAAGCAAAGTAACACGTTTTCATTGAACGGAACAGAAATATCAACTGTTCTAGTTTTTATGCGTGCAAAATGCTTTTCAGAGCGAGAGAATCACTTCTTGACCAACAACGTGATTCTGACCTTACCGTGTTGATATTGCTAAAAACTAATGGAATTCAATTCTAAATGGTGGTTTATGCTGAAATAACCCATTTGTAAGCATAAAAACACGTTTGCATTGAACGGAACAGAAATATCAACTGTTCTAGTTTTTATGTGTGCAAAATGCTTTTCAGAGCGAGAGAATCACTTTTCGACCAACAATGTGATTTTGACCTTACAATGTTGATTTTGCTCAAAATTAATGGACTTCACTTCCAAATGGTCGTGTATTGCTTAAATAACCCTTTTGTAAGCAAAGTAACACGTTTTCATTGAACGGAACAGAAATATCAACTGTTCTAGTTTTTATGTGTGCAAAATGCTTTTCAGAGCGAGAGAATCACTTTTTGACCAACAATGTGATTCTGACATTACCGTGTTGATATTGTTCAAAACTAATGGACTTCACTTCCAAATTGTCGTGTATTGCTTAAATAACCCTTTTGTAAGCAAAGTAACACGTTTTCATTGAACGGAACAGAAATATCAACTGTTCTAGTTTTTATGAGTGCAAAATGCTTTTCAGAGCGAGAGAATCACTTTTCGACCAACCATGTGATTCTGACCTTACAATGTTGATTTTGCTCAAAACTAATGGACTTCACTTCCAAATGGTCGTGTTATTGCTTAAATAACCCTTTTGTAAGCAAAGTAACACGTTTTCATTGAACGGAACAGAAATATCAACTGTTCTAGTTTTTATGCGTGCAAAATGCTTTTCAGAGCGAGAGAATCACTTTTTGACCAACAATGTGATTCTGACATTACCGTGTTGATATTGCTCAAAACTAATGGACTTCACTTCCAAATTGTCGTGTATTGCTTAAATAACCCTTTTGTAAGCAAAGTAACACGTTTTCATTGAACGGAACAGAAATATCAACTGTTCTAGTTTTTATGCGTGCAAAATGCTTTTCAGAGCGAGAGAATCACTTTTTGACCAACAACTTGATTCTGACATTACCGTGTTGAAATTGCTCAAAACGAGTTGAATTCACTCCCAAATGGTGGCTTATGCTTAAATAACCCTTTTGTAAGCATAATAACACGTTTGCATTGAAAGGAACAGAACTATTCACTTTTCAAGTTTTTATGTGTGCAAAATGCTTTTCAGAGCGAGAGAAGCACTTTTTGACCAACAATGTGATTCTGACCTTACAATGTTGATATTGCTCAAAACTAATGGAATTCACTCCAAAATGGTGGTTTATGCTTAAATAACCCTTTTGTAAGCATAATAACACGTTTGCATTGAAAGGAACAGAAATATTCACTTTTCTAGTTTTTATGTGTGCAAAATGCTTTTCAGAGCGAGAGAAGCACTTTTTGACCAACAATGTGATTCTGACCTTTGTTGGGGCAAAATAACCTGCTGAGCACATCACATGTACATTATAAATATAGCTAACTCCTACCCTAGCTTAATGAGCACATCACATGGCAGTCACCTTATAATATAGTCAACTTTTAACACATAACACATACATGAGAATATAGTCAGGTCAGGGCCGGAGCCAGGGCCCCATATCTCCTCCCGGCAGATGGTAGACACTCAGACAATGCACCAGTCATCCTCAAGGACGGGAGGACCACAACAGGTGATGCTCTGAAGCTCTCCCCCGTAAGGAGGAACACAAGAAGATATACATGCATACACTAGTGCCTGGGAACCAAGGTCAAGTAAAAACACACAGAACCACACTCATCTAAAACGCACACACCTCATCACGAGGAGATACAGCATAAGACTGTATCACTCTGAGACTCTTCACCTTCTTCCGAAGCAGACCTTCCACGGAGGCGAAGCTCCGGACGAACCATCAGCGCTGATTAGGGACTTAGACATATTCGATTTCTCACGCTTATGACTCTGTATAACCGTTGCCACTTTACTTAATAAATCCAAGGTCCTCGTGCCGATAGACTTTATTACCTCTCCGTCTCATTTCATCTGGTCCAGTAACTAGACAGACCGTTTTTCCCAACACCTTACAATGTTGATATTGCTAAAAACTAATGGACTTCACTTCCAGATGGCCGTGTATTGCTTAAATAACCCTTTTGTAAGCAAAGTAACACGTTTTCATTGAACGGAACAGAAATATCAACTGTTCTAGTTTTTATGCGTGCAAAATGCTTTTCAGAGCGAGAGAATCACTTCTTGACCAACAACGTGATTCTGACCTTACCGTGTTGATATTGCTAAAAACTAATGGAATTCAATTCTAAATGGTGGTTTATGCTGAAATAACCCATTTGTAAGCATAAAAACACGTTTGCATTGAACGGAACAGAAATATCAACTGTTCTAGTTTTTATGTGTGCAAAATGCTTTTCAGAGCGAGAGAATCACTTTTCGACCAACAATGTGATTTTGACCTTACAATGTTGATTTTGCTCAAAATTAATGGACTTCACTTCCAAATGGTCGTGTATTGCTTAAATAACCCTTTTGTAAGCAAAGTAACACGTTTTCATTAAACTGAACAGAAATATCAACTGTTCTAGTTTTTATGCGTGCAAAATGCTTTTCACAGCGAGAGAATCACTTTTTGACCAACAACGTGATTCTGACCTTACCGTGTTGATATTGCTAAAAACTAATGGAATTCACTTCTAAATGGTGGTTTATGCTGAAATGACCCATTTGTAAGCATAATAACACGTTTGCATTGAACGGAACAGAAATATCAACTGTTCTAGTTTTTATGTGTGCAAAATACTTTTCAGATTGAGAGAATCACTTTTCGACCAACAATGTGATTCTGACCTTACAATGTTGATATTGCTATAAACTAATGGACTTCACTCCCAAATGGTGGCTTATGCTTAAATAACCCTTTTGTAAGCATAATAACACGTTTGCATTGAAAGGAACAGAACTATTCACTTTTCAAGTTTGTATGTGTGCAAAATGCTTTTCAGAGCGAGAGAAGCACTTTTTGACCAACAATGCTATTTTGACCTTACAATGTTGATATTGCTCAAAACGAATGGAATTCACTTCCAAATGGTGGTTTATGCTTAAATAACCCTTTTGTAAGCATGATGACACGTTTATATTGAAAGGAACAGAAATATTCACTTGTCAAGTTTTTATGCGTGCAAAATGCTTTTCAGATCGAGAGAAGCACTTTTTGACCAACAATGTGATTCTGACCTTACAATGTTGATATTGCTCAAGACTTATGGAATTCACACCCAAATGGTGGTTTATGCTTAAATAACCCTTTTGTAAGCATAATTACACGTTTGAATTGAAAGGAACAGAAATATTCACTTGTCAAGTTTTTATGCGTGAAAAATGATTTTCAGAGCGAGAGAAGCACTTTTTGACCAACAATGCGATTCTGACCTTACAATGTTGAAATTGCTCAAAACGAGTTGAATTCACTCCCAAATGGTGGCTTGTGCTTAAATAACCCTTTTGTAAGCATAATAACACGTTTGCATTGAAAGGAACAGAAATATTCACTTTTCTAGTTTTTATGTGTGCAAAATGCTTTTCAGAGCGAGAGAAGCACTTTTTGACCAACAATGTGATTCTGACCTTACAATGTTGATATTGCTCAAGACTTATGGAATTCACTCCCAAATGGTGGTTTATGCTTAAATAACCCTTTTGTAAGCATAATTACCCGTTTGAATTGAAAGGAACAGAAATATTCACTTGTCAAGTTTTTATGCGTGCAAAAATGCTTTTCAGAGCGAGAGAAGAACTTTTTGACCAACAATGCGATTCTGACCTTACAATGTTGAAATTGCTCAAAACGAGTTGAATTCACTCCCAAATGGTGGCTTATGCTTAAATAACCCTTTTGTAAGCATAATAACACGTTTGCATTGAAAGGAACAGAACTATTCACTTTTCAAGTTTTTATGTGTGCAAAATGCTTTTCAGAGCGAGAGAAGCACTTTTTGACCAACAATGTGATTCTGACCTTACAATGTTGATATTGCTCAAAACTAATGGAATTCCTTTTGTAAGCATAATAAAAACTAAAAACTAATGGACTTCACTTCCAAATGGCCGTGTATTGCTTAAATAACCCTTTTGTAAGCAAAGTAACACGTTTTCATTGAACGGAACAGAAATATCAACTGTTCTAGTTTTTATGCGTGCAAAATGCTTTTCAGAGCGAGAGAATCACTTTTTTAACCAACAATGCGATTCTGACCTTACAATGTTGAAATTGCTCAAAACGAGTTGAATTCACTCCCAAATGGTGGTTTATGCTTAAATAACCCTTTTGTAAGCATAATAACACGTTTGCATTGAAAGGAACAGAAATATTCCCTTTTCTAGTTTTTATGTGTGCAAAATGCTTTTCAGAGCGAGAGAAGCACTTTTTGACCAACAATGTGATTCTGACCTTACAATGTTGATATTGCTCAAAACTAATGGAATTCACTCCCAAATGGTGGTTTATGCTTAAATAACCCTTTTGTAAGCATAATAACACGTTTGCATTGAAAGGAACAGAACTATTCACTTTTCTTGTTTTTATGCGTGCAAAATGCTTTTCAGAGCGAGAGAAGCACTTTTTGACCAACAATGTGATTCTGACCTTACAATGTTGATATTGCTCAAAACTAATGGAATTCACTCCCAAATGGTGGTTTATGCTTAAATAACCCTTTTGTAAGCATAATAACACGTTTGCATTGAAAGGAACAGAAATATTCCCTTTTCTAGTTTTTATGTGTGCAAAATGCTTTTCAGAGCGAGAGAAGCACTTTTTGTCCAACAATGTGATTCTGACCTTACAATGTTGAAATTGCTCAAGACTTATGGAATTCACTCCCAATTGGTGGTTTATGCTTAAATAACCCTTTTGTAAGCATAATTACACGTTTGAATTGAAAGGAACAGAAATATTCACTTGTCAAGTTTTTATGCGTGCAAAATGCTTTTCAGAGCGAGAGAAGCACTTTTTGACCAACAATGCGATTCTGACCTTACAATGTTGAAATTGCTCAAAACGAGTTGAATTCACTCCCAAATGGTGGCTTATGCTTAAATAACCCTTTGGTAAGCATAATAACACGTTTGCATTGAAAGGAACATAACTATTCACTTTTCAAGTTTTTATGTGTGCAAAATGCTTTTCAGAGCGAGAGAAGCACTTTTTGACCAACAACGTGATTCTGACCTTACAATGTTGATATTGCTCAAAACTAATGGAATTCACTCCAAAATGGTGGTTTATGCTTAAATAACCCTTTTGTAAGCATAATTACACGTTTGCATTGAAAGGAACAGAAATATTCACTTTTCTAGTTTTTATGTGTGCAGAATGCTTTTCAGAGCGAGAGAAGCACTTTTTGACCAACAATGTGATTCTGACCTTACAATGTTGATTTTGCTCAAAACTAATGGACTTCACTTCCAAATGGTCGTGTATTGCTTAAATAACCCTTTTGTAAGCAAAGTAACACGTTTGCATTGAACGGAACAGAAATATCAACTGTTCAAGTTTTTATGCGTGCAAAATGCTTTTCAGAGCAAGAGAATCACTTTTTGACCAACAACGTGATTCTGACCTTACAATGTTGATATTGCTAAAAACTAATGGACTTCACTTCCAAATTGTCGTGTATTGCTTAAATAACCCTTTTGTAAGCAAAGTAACACGTTTTCATTGAACGGAACAGAAATATCAACTGATCTAGTTTGTATGCGTGCAAAATGCTTTTCAGAGCGAGAGAATCACTTTTTGACCAACAACGTGATTCTGACCTTACCGTGTTGATATTGCTAAAAACTAATGGAATTCACTTCTAAATGGTGGTTTATGCTGAAATAACCCATTTGTAAGCATAAAAACACGTTTGCATTGAACGGAACAGAAATATCAACTGTTCTAGTTTTTATGTGTGCAAAATGCTTTTCAGAGCGAGAGAATCACTTTTCGACCAACAATGTGATTTTGACCTTACAATGTTGATTTTGCTCAAAATTAATGGACTTCACTTCCAAATGGTCATATATTGCTTAAATAACCCTTTTGTAAGCAAAGTAACACGTTTTCATTGAACGGAACAGAAATATCAACTGTTCTAGTTTATATGTGTGCAAAATGCTTTTCAGAGCGAGAGAATCACTTTTTGACCAACAATGTGATTCTGACATTACCGTGTTGATATTGCTCAAAACTAATGGACTTCACTTCCAAATTGTCGTGTATTGCTTAAATAACCCTTTTGTAAGCAAAGTAACACGTTTTCATTGAACGGAACAGAAATATCAACTGTTCTAGTTTTTATGCGTGCAAAATGCTTTTCAGAGCGAGAGAAGCACTTTTTGACCAACAACGTGATTCTGACCTTACAATGTTGATATTGCTCAAAACTAATGGAATTCACTCCAAAATGGTGGTTTATGCTTAAATAACCCTTTTGTAAGCATAATTACACGTTTGCATTGAAAGGAACAGAAATATTCACTTTTCTAGTTTTTATGTGTGCAGAATGCTTTTCAGAGCGAGAGAAGCACTTTTTGACCAACAATGTGATTCTGACCTTACAATGTTGATTTTGCTCAAAACTAATGGACTTCACTTCCAAATGGTCGTGTATTGCTTAAATAACCCTTTTGTAAGCAAAGTAACACGTTTGCATTGAACGGAACAGAAATATCAACTGTTCAAGTTTTTATGCGTGCAAAATGCTTTTCAGAGCGAGAGAATCACTTTTTGACCAACAACGTGATTCTGACCTTACAATGTTGATATTGCTAAAAACTAATGGACTTCACTTCCAAATGGCCGTGTATTGCTTAAATAACCCTTTTGTAAGCAAAGTAACACGTTTTCATTGAACGGAACAGAAATATCAACTGATCTAGTTTGTATGCGTGCAAAATGCTTTTCAGAGCGAGAGAATCACTTTTTGACCAACAACGTGATTCTGACCTTACCGTGTTGATATTGCTAAAAACTAATGGAATTCACTTCTAAATGGTGGTTTATGCTGAAATAACCCATTTGTAAGCATAAAAACACGTTTGCATTGAACGGAACAGAAATATCAACTGTTCTAGTTTTTATGTGTGCAAAATGCTTTTCAGAGCGAGAGAATCACTTTTCGACCAACAATGTGATTTTGACCTTACAATGTTGATTTTGCTCAAAATTAATGGACTTCACTTCCAAATGGTCGTATATTGCTTAAATAACCCTTTTGTAAGCAAAGTAACACGTTTTCATTGAACGGAACAGAAATATCAACTGTTCTAGTTTATATGTGTGCAAAATGCTTTTCAGAGCGAGAGAATCACTTTTTGACCAACAATGTGATTCTGACATTACCGTGTTGATATTGCTCAAAACTAATGGACTTCACTTCCAAATTGTCGTGTATTGCTTAAATAACC
This sequence comes from Pollachius pollachius, assembly GCF_949987615.1. Lineage (NCBI taxonomy): Eukaryota > Metazoa > Chordata > Actinopteri > Gadiformes > Gadidae > Pollachius > Pollachius pollachius. The sequence continues at coordinate 20,680,992 of NC_136946.1, read as the reverse complement.
CTTTTGTAAGCAAAGTAACACGTTTTCATTGAACGGAACAGAAATATCAACTGTTCTAGTTTTTATGCGTGCAAAATGCTTTTCAGAGCGAGAGAATCACTTTTCGACCAACCATGTGATTCTGACCTTACAATGTTGATTTTGCTCAAAACTAATGGACTTCACTTCCAAATGGTCGTGTTATTGCTTAAATAACCCTTTTGTAAGCAAAGTAACACGTTTTCATTGAACGGAACAGAAATATCAACTGTTCTAGTTTTTATGCGTGCAAAATGCTTTTCAGAGTGAGAGAATCACTTTTTGACCAACAACGTGATTCTGACCATACCGTGTTGATATTGCTAAAAACTAATGGAATTCACTTCTAAATGGTGGTTTATTCTGAAATAACCCATTTGTAAGCATGATAACACGTTTGCATTGAACGGAACAGAAATATCAACTGTTCTAGTGTTTATGTGTGCAAAATGCTTTTCAGAGCGAGACAATCACTTTTCGACCATCATTGTGATTCTGACCTTACAATGTTGATTTTGCTCAAAACTAATTGACTTCACTTCCAAATAGTCGTGTATTGCTTAAATAACCCTTTTGTAAGCAAAGTAACACGTTTTCATTGAACGGAACAGAAATATCAACTGTTCTAGTTTTTATGCGTGCAAAATGCTTTTCAGAGCGAGAGAATCACTTTTTGACCAACAACGTGATTCTGACCTTACCGTGTTGATATTGCTAAAAACTAATGGAATTCACTTCTAAATGGTGGTTTATGCTGAAATAACCCATTTGTAAGCATAAAAACACGTTTGCATTGAACTGAACAGAAATATCAACTGTTCTAGTTTTTATGTGTGCAAAATGCTTTTCAGAGCAAGAGAAGCACTTTTCGACCAACAATGTGATTCTGACCTTACAATGTTGATATTGGTCAAAACTAATGGACTTCACTTCCAAACGGTCGTGTATTGCTTATCTAACCTTTTTGTGAGCAAAATAACACGTTTGCATTGAACGAAACAGAAATATCAACTGTTCTAGTTTTTATGTGTGCAAAATACTTTTCAGATTGAGAGAATCACTTTTCGACCAACAATGTGATTCTGACCTTACAATGTTGATATTGCTATAAACTAATGGACTTCACTTCCAAATGGTCGTGTATTGCTTAAATAACCCTTTTGTAAGCAAAATAACACGTTTGCATTGAACGGAACAGTAATATCAACTGTTCTAGTTTTTATGTGTGCAAAATGCTTTTCAGATTGAGAGAATCACTTTTCGACCAATAATGTGATTCTGACCTTACAATGTTGATATTGTTCAAAACGAATGGACTTCACATCCAAATGGTCGTGTGTTGCTTGAATAACCCTTTTGTAAGCATAATAACACGTTTGCATTGAACGGAACAGAAATATCAACTGTTCTAGTTTTCATGTGTGCAAAATTCTTTTCAGAGGGAGAGAATCACTTTTTGACCAACAACGTGATTCTGACCTTACATTGTTGATATTGCTCATAACTAATGGAATACACTTCCAAATGGTGGTTCATGCTAAAAATAACCCATTTGTAAGCATAATAACATGTTTTGCTTTGAACGGAACAGAAATATCAACTGTTCTAGTTATTATGTGTGCAAAATGCTTTTCAGAGCGAGAGAATCACTTTTTGACCAACAATGTGATTCTGACATTACCGTGTTGATATTGCTCAAAACTAATGGACTTCACTTCCAAATTGTCGTGTATTGCTTAAATAACCCTTTTGTAAGCAAAGTAACACGTTTTCATTGAAAGGAACAGAACTATTCACTTTTCAAGTTTTTATGTGTGCAAAATGCTTTTCAGAGCGAGAGAAGCACTTTTTGACCAACAATGTGATTCTGACCTTACAATGTTGATATTGCTCAAAACTAATGGAATTCACTCCAAAATGGTGGTTTATGCTTAAATAACCCTTTTGTAAGCATAATAACACGTTTGCATTGAAAGGAACAGAAATATTCACTTTTCTAGTTTTTATGTGTGCAAAATGCTTTTCAGAGCGAGAGAAGCACTTTTTGAGCAACAATGTGATTCTGACCTTACAATGTTGATTTTGCTCAAAACTAATGGACTTCACTTCCAAATGGTCGTGTATTGCTTAAATAACCCTTTTGTAAGCAAAGTAACACGTTTGCATTGAACGGAACAGAAATATCAACTGTTCTAGTTTTTATGCGTGCAAAATGCTTTTCAGAGCGAGAGAATCACTTTTTGACCAACAACGTGATTCTGACCTTACAATGTTGATATTGCTAAAAACTAATGGACTTCACTTCCAGATGGCCGTGTATTGCTTAAATAACCCTTTTGTAAGCAAAGTAACACGTTTTCATTGAACGGAACAGAAATATCAACTGTTCTAGTTTTTATGCGTGCAAAATGCTTTTCAGAGCGAGAGAATCACTTCTTGACCAACAACGTGATTCTGACCTTACCGTGTTGATATTGCTAAAAACTAATGGAATTCAATTCTAAATGGTGGTTTATGCTGAAATAACCCATTTGTAAGCATAAAAACACGTTTGCATTGAACGGAACAGAAATATCAACTGTTCTAGTTTTTATGTGTGCAAAATGCTTTTCAGAGCGAGAGAAGCACTTTTTGTCCAACAATGTGATTCTGACCTTACAATGTTGAAATTGCTCAAGACTTATGGAATTCACTCCCAATTGGTGGTTTATGCTTAAATAACCCTTTTGTAAGCATAATTACACGTTTGAATTGAAAGGAACAGAAATATTCACTTGTCAAGTTTTTATGCGTGCAAAATGCTTTTCAGAGCGAGAGAAGCACTTTTTGACCAACAATGCGATTCTGACCTTACAATGTTGAAATTGCTCAAAACGAGTTGAATTCACTCCCAAATGGTGGCTTATGCTTAAATAACCCTTTGGTAAGCATAATAACACGTTTGCATTGAAAGGAACATAACTATTCACTTTTCAAGTTTTTATGTGTGCAAAATGCTTTTCAGAGCGAGAGAAGCACTTTTTGACCAACAACGTGATTCTGACCTTACAATGTTGATATTGCTCAAAACTAATGGAATTCACTCCAAAATGGTGGTTTATGCTTAAATAACCCTTTTGTAAGCATAATTACACGTTTGCATTGAAAGGAACAGAAATATTCACTTTTCTAGTTTTTATGTGTGCAGAATGCTTTTCAGAGCGAGAGAAGCACTTTTTGACCAACAATGTGATTCTGACCTTACAATGTTGATTTTGCTCAAAACTAATGGACTTCACTTCCAAATGGTCGTGTATTGCTTAAATAACCCTTTTGTAAGCAAAGTAACACGTTTGCATTGAACGGAACAGAAATATCAACTGTTCAAGTTTTTATGCGTGCAAAATGCTTTTCAGAGCAAGAGAATCACTTTTTGACCAACAACGTGATTCTGACCTTACAATGTTGATATTGCTAAAAACTAATGGACTTCACTTCCAAATTGTCGTGTATTGCTTAAATAACCCTTTTGTAAGCAAAGTAACACGTTTTCATTGAACGGAACAGAAATATCAACTGATCTAGTTTGTATGCGTGCAAAATGCTTTTCAGAGCGAGAGAATCACTTTTTGACCAACAACGTGATTCTGACCTTACCGTGTTGATATTGCTAAAAACTAATGGAATTCACTTCTAAATGGTGGTTTATGCTGAAATAACCCATTTGTAAGCATAAAAACACGTTTGCATTGAACGGAACAGAAATATCAACTGTTCTAGTTTTTATGTGTGCAAAATGCTTTTCAGAGCGAGAGAATCACTTTTCGACCAACAATGTGATTTTGACCTTACAATGTTGATTTTGCTCAAAATTAATGGACTTCACTTCCAAATGGTCATATATTGCTTAAATAACCCTTTTGTAAGCAAAGTAACACGTTTTCATTGAACGGAACAGAAATATCAACTGTTCTAGTTTATATGTGTGCAAAATGCTTTTCAGAGCGAGAGAATCACTTTTTGACCAACAATGTGATTCTGACATTACCGTGTTGATATTGCTCAAAACTAATGGACTTCACTTCCAAATTGTCGTGTATTGCTTAAATAACCCTTTTGTAAGCAAAGTAACACGTTTTCATTGAACGGAACAGAAATATCAACTGTTCTAGTTTTTATGCGTGCAAAATGCTTTTCAGAGCGAGAGAAGCACTTTTTGACCAACAACGTGATTCTGACCTTACAATGTTGATATTGCTCAAAACTAATGGAATTCACTCCAAAATGGTGGTTTATGCTTAAATAACCCTTTTGTAAGCATAATTACACGTTTGCATTGAAAGGAACAGAAATATTCACTTTTCTAGTTTTTATGTGTGCAGAATGCTTTTCAGAGCGAGAGAAGCACTTTTTGACCAACAATGTGATTCTGACCTTACAATGTTGATTTTGCTCAAAACTAATGGACTTCACTTCCAAATGGTCGTGTATTGCTTAAATAACCCTTTTGTAAGCAAAGTAACACGTTTGCATTGAACGGAACAGAAATATCAACTGTTCAAGTTTTTATGCGTGCAAAATGCTTTTCAGAGCGAGAGAATCACTTTTTGACCAACAACGTGATTCTGACCTTACAATGTTGATATTGCTAAAAACTAATGGACTTCACTTCCAAATGGCCGTGTATTGCTTAAATAACCCTTTTGTAAGCAAAGTAAAACGTTTTCATTGAACGGAACAGAAATATCAACTGATCTAGTTTGTATGCGTGCAAAATGCTTTTCAGAGCGAGAGAATCACTTTTTGACCAACAACGTGATTCTGACCTTACCGTGTTGATATTGCTAAAAACTAATGGAATTCACTTCTAAATGGTGGTTTATGCTGAAATAACCCATTTGTAAGCATAAAAACACGTTTGCATTGAACGGAACAGAAATATCAACTGTTCTAGTTTTTATGTGTGCAAAATGCTTTTCAGAGCGAGAGAATCACTTTTCGACCAACAATGTGATTTTGACCTTACAATGTTGATTTTGCTCAAAATTAATGGACTTCACTTCCAAATGGTCGTATATTGCTTAAATAACCCTTTTGTAAGCAAAGTAACACGTTTTCATTGAACGGAACAGAAATATCAACTGTTCTAGTTTATATGTGTGCAAAATGCTTTTCAGAGCGAGAGAATCACTTTTTGACCAACAATGTGATTCTGACATTACCGTGTTGATATTGCTCAAAACTAATGGACTTCACTTCCAAATTGTCGTGTATTGCTTAAATAACCCTTTTGTAAGCAAAGTAACACGTTTTCATTGAACGGAACAGAAATATCAACTGTTCTAGTTTTTATGCGTGCAAAATGCTTTTCAGAGCGAGAGAATCACTTTTTGACCACCAACGTGATTCTGACCTTACAATGTTGATATTGCTAAAAACTAATGGACTTCACTTCCAAATGGTCGTGTATTGCTTAAATAACCCTTTTGTAAGCAAAATAACACGTTTGCATCGAACGGAACAGAAATATCGACTGTTCTAGTTTTTATATGTGCAAAATGCTTTTCAGAGCGAGAGAATCACTTTTCGACCAACCATGTGATTCTGACCTTACAATGTTGATTTTGCTCAAAACTAATGGACTTCACTTCCAAATGGTCGTGTTATTGCTTAAATAACCCTTTTGTAAGCAAAGTAACACGTTTTCATTGAACGGAACAGAAATATCAACTGTTCTAGTTTTTATGCGTGCAAAATGCTTTTCAGAGTGAGAGAATCACTTTTTGACCAACAACGTGATTCTGACCATACCGTGTTGATATTGCTAAAAACTAATGGAATTCACTTCTAAATGGTGGTTTATTCTGAAATAACCCATTTGTAAGCATGATAACACGTTTGCATTGAACGGAACAGAAATATCAACTGTTCTAGTGTTTATGTGTGCAAAATGCTTTTCAGAGCGAGACAATCACTTTTCGACCATCATTGTGATTCTGACCTTACAATGTTGATTTTGCTCAAAACTAATTGACTTCACTTCCAAATAGTCGTGTATTGCTTAAATAACCCTTTTGTAAGCAAAGTAACACGTTTTCATTGAACGGAACAGAAATATCAACTGTTCTAGTTTTTATGCGTGCAAAATGCTTTTCAGAGCGAGAGAATCACTTTTTGACCAACAACGTGATTCTGACCTTACCGTGTTGATATTGCTAAAAACTAATGGAATTCACTTCTAAATGGTGGTTTATGCTGAAATAACCCATTTGTAAGCATAAAAACACGTTTGCATTGAACTGAACAGAAATATCAACTGTTCTAGTTTTTATGTGTGCAAAATGCTTTTCAGAGCAAGAGAAGCACTTTTCGACCAACAATGTGATTCTGACCTTACAATATTGATATTGGTCAAAACTAATGGACTTCACTTCCAAACGGTCGTGTATTGCTTATATAACCTTTTTGTGAGCAAAATAACACGTTTGCATTGAACGAAACAGAAATATCAACTGTTCTAGTTTTTATGTGTGCAAAATACTTTTCAGATTGAGAGAATCACTTTTCGACCAACAATGTGATTCTGACCTTACAATGTTGATATTGCTATAAACTAATGGACTTCACTTCCAAATGGTCGTGTATTGCTTAAATAACCCTTTTGTAAGCAAAATAACACGTTTGCATTGAACGGAACAGTAATATCAACTGTTCTAGTTTTTATGTGTGCAAAATGCTTTTCAGATTGAGAGAATCACTTTTCGACCAATAATGTGATTCTGACCTTACAATGTTGATATTGTTCAAAACGAATGGACTTCACATCCAAATGGTCGTGTGTTGCTTGAATAACCCTTTTGTAAGCATAATAACACGTTTGCATTGAACGGAACAGAAATATCAACTGTTCTAGTTTTCATGTGTGCAAAATTCTTTTCAGAGGGAGAGAATCACTTTTTGACCAACAACGTGATTCTGACCTTACATTGTTGATATTGCTCATAACTAATGGAATACACTTCCAAATGGTGGTTCATGCTAAAAATAACCCATTTGTAAGCATAATAACATGTTTTGCTTTGAACGGAACAGAAATATCAACTGTTCTAGTTATTATGTGTGCAAAATGCTTTTCAGAGCGAGAGAATCACTTTTTGACCAACAATGTGATTCTGACATTACCGTGTTGATATTGCTCAAAACTAATGGACTTCACTTCCAAATTGTCGTGTATTGCTTAAATAACCCTTTTGTAAGCAAAGTAACACGTTTTCATTGAAAGGAACAGAACTATTCACTTTTCAAGTTTTTATGTGTGCAAAATGCTTTTCAGAGCGAGAGAAGCACTTTTTGACCAACAATGTGATTCTGACCTTACAATGTTGATATTGCTCAAAACTAATGGAATTCACTCCAAAATGGTGGTTTATGCTTAAATAACCCTTTTGTAAGCATAATAACACGTTTGCATTGAAAGGAACAGAAATATTCACTTTTCTAGTTTTTATGTGTGCAAAATGCTTTTCAGAGCGAGTGAAGCACTTTTTGAGCAACAATGTGATTCTGACCTTACAATGTTGATTTTGCTCAAAACTAATGGACTTCACTTCCAAATGGTCGTGTATTGCTTAAATAACCCTTTTGTAAGCAAAGTAACACGTTTGCATTGAACGGAACAGAAATATCAACTGTTCTAGTTTTTATGCGTGCAAAATGCTTTTCAGAGCGAGAGAATCACTTTTTGACCAACAACGTGATTCTGACCTTACAATGTTGATATTGCTAAAAACTAATGGACTTCACTTCCAGATGGCCGTGTATTGCTTAAATAACCCTTTTGTAAGCAAAGTAACACGTTTTCATTGAACGGAACAGAAATATCAACTGTTCTAGTTTTTATGCGTGCAAAATGCTTTTCAGAGCGAGAGAATCACTTCTTGACCAACAACGTGATTCTGACCTTACCGTGTTGATATTGCTAAAAACTAATGGAATTCAATTCTAAATGGTGGTTTATGCTGAAATAACCCATTTGTAAGCATAAAAACACGTTTGCATTGAACGGAACAGAAATATCAACTGTTCTAGTTTTTATGTGTGCAAAATGCTTTTCAGAGCGAGAGAATCACTTTTCGACCAACAATGTGATTTTGACCTTACAATGTTGATTTTGCTCAAAATTAATGGACTTCACTTCCAAATGGTCGTGTATTGCTTAAATAACCCTTTTGTAAGCAAAGTAACACGTTTTCATTGAACGGAACAGAAATATCAACTGTTCTAGTTTTTATGTGTGCAAAATGCTTTTCAGAGCGAGAGAATCACTTTTTGACCAACAATGTGATTCTGACATTACCGTGTTGATATTGCTCAAAACTAATGGACTTCACTTCCAAATTGTCGTGTATTGCTTAAATAACCCTTTTGTAAGCAAAGTAACACGTTTTCATTGAACGGAACAGAAATATCAACTGTTCTAGTTTTTATGAGTGCAAAATGCTTTTCAGAGCGAGAGAATCACTTTTCGACCAACCATGTGATTCTGACCTTACAATGTTGATTTTGCTCAAAACTAATGGACTTCACTTCCAAATGGTCGTGTTATTGCTTAAATAACCCTTTTGTAAGCAAAGTAACACGTTTTCATTGAACGGAACAGAAATATCAACTGTTCTAGTTTTTATGCGTGCAAAATGCTTTTCAGAGCGAGAGAATCACTTTTTGACCAACAATGTGATTCTGACATTACCGTGTTGATATTGCTCAAAACTAATGGACTTCACTTCCAAATTGTCGTGTATTGCTTAAATAACCCTTTTGTAAGCAAAGTAACACGTTTTCATTGAACGGAACAGAAATATCAACTGTTCTAGTTTTTATGCGTGCAAAATGCTTTTCAGAGCGAGAGAATCACTTTTTGACCAACAACTTGATTCTGACATTACCGTGTTGAAATTGCTCAAAACGAGTTGAATTCACTCCCAAATGGTGGCTTATGCTTAAATAACCCTTTTGTAAGCATAATAACACGTTTGCATTGAAAGGAACAGAACTATTCACTTTTCAAGTTTTTATGTGTGCAAAATGCTTTTCAGAGCGAGAGAAGCACTTTTTGACCAACAATGTGATTCTGACCTTACAATGTTGATATTGCTCAAAACTAATGGAATTCACTCCAAAATGGTGGTTTATGCTTAAATAACCCTTTTGTAAGCATAATAACACGTTTGCATTGAAAGGAACAGAAATATTCACTTTTCTAGTTTTTATGTGTGCAAAATGCTTTTCAGAGCGAGAGAAGCACTTTTTGACCAACAATGTGATTCTGACCTTTGTTGGGGCAAAATAACCTGCTGAGCACATCACATGTACATTATAAATATAGCTAACTCCTACCCTAGCTTAATGAGCACATCACATGGCAGTCACCTTATAATATAGTCAACTTTTAACACATAACACATACATGAGAATATAGTCAGGTCAGGGCCGGAGCCAGGGCCCCATATCTCCTCCCGGCAGATGGTAGACACTCAGACAATGCACCAGTCATCCTCAAGGACGGGAGGACCACAACAGGTGATGCTCTGAAGCTCTCCCCCGTAAGGAGGAACACAAGAAGATATACATGCATACACTAGTGCCTGGGAACCAAGGTCAAGTAAAAACACACAGAACCACACTCATCTAAAACGCACACACCTCATCACGAGGAGATACAGCATAAGACTGTATCACTCTGAGACTCTTCACCTTCTTCCGAAGCAGACCTTCCACGGAGGCGAAGCTCCGGACGAACCATCAGCGCTGATTAGGGACTTAGACATATTCGATTTCTCACGCTTATGACTCTGTATAACCGTTGCCACTTTACTTAATAAATCCAAGGTCCTCGTGCCGATAGACTTTATTACCTCTCCGTCTCATTTCATCTGGTCCAGTAACTAGACAGACCGTTTTTCCCAACACCTTACAATGTTGATTTTGCTCAAAACTAATGGACTTCACTTCCAAATGGTCGTGTATTGCTTAAATAACCCTTTTGTAAGCAAAGTAACACGTTTGCATTGAACGGAACAGAAATATCAACTGTTCTAGTTTTTATGCGTGCAAAATGCTTTTCAGAGCGAGAGAATCACTTTTTGACCAACAACGTGATTCTGACCTTACAATGTTGATATTGCTAAAAACTAATGGACTTCACTTCCAGATGGCCGTGTATTGCTTAAATAACCCTTTTGTAAGCAAAGTAACACGTTTTCATTGAACGGAACAGAAATATCAACTGTTCTAGTTTTTATGCGTGCAAAATGCTTTTCAGAGCAAGAGAATCACTTCTTGACCAACAACGTGATTCTGACCTTACCGTGTTGATATTGCTAAAAACTAATGGAATTCAATTCTAAATGGTGGTTTATGCTGAAATAACCCATTTGTAAGCATAAAAACACGTTTGCATTGAACGGAACAGAAATATCAACTGTTCTAGTTTTTATGTGTGCAAAATGCTTTTCAGAGCGAGAGAATCACTTTTCGACCAACAATGTGATTTTGACCTTACAATGTTGATTTTGCTCAAAATTAATGGACTTCACTTCCAAATGGTCGTGTTATTGCTTAAATAACCCTTTTGTAAGCAAAGTAACACGTTTTCATTGAACGGAACAGAAATATCAACTGTTCTAGTTTTTATGTGTGCAAAATGCTTTTCAGAGCGAGAGAATCACTTTTTGACCAACAATGTGATTCTGACATTACCGTGTTGATATTGCTCAAAACTAATGGACTTCACTTCCAAATTGTCGTGTATTGCTTAAATAACCCTTTTGTAAGCAAAGTAACACGTTTTCATTGAACGGAACAGAAATATCAACTGTTCTAGTTTTTATGAGTGCAAAATGCTTTTCAGAGCGAGAGAATCACTTTTCGACCAACCATGTGATTCTGACCTTACAATGTTGATATTGCTAAAAACTAATGGACTTCACTTCCAGATGGCCGTGTATTGCTTAAATAACCCTTTTGTAAGCAAAGTAACACGTTTTCATTGAACGGAACAGAAATATCAACTGTTCTAGTTTTTATGCGTGCAAAATGCTTTTCAGAGCGAGAGAATCACTTCTTGACCAACAACGTGATTCTGACCTTACCGTGTTGATATTGCTAAAAACTAATGGAATTCAATTCTAAATGGTGGTTTATGCTGAAATAACCCATTTGTAAGCATAAAAACACGTTTGCATTGAACGGAACAGAAATATCAACTGTTCTAGTTTTTATGTGTGCAAAATGCTTTTCAGAGCGAGAGAATCACTTTTCGACCAACAATGTGATTTTGACCTTACAATGTTGATTTTGCTCAAAATTAATGGACTTCACTTCCAAATGGTCGTGTATTGCTTAAATAACCCTTTTGTAAGCAAAGTAACACGTTTTCATTGAACGGAACAGAAATATCAACTGTTCTAGTTTTTATGTGTGCAAAATGCTTTTCAGAGCGAGAGAATCACTTTTTGACCAACAATGTGATTCTGACATTACCGTGTTGATATTGCTCAAAACTAATGGACTTCACTTCCAAATTGTCGTGTATTGCTTAAATAACCCTTTTGTAAGCAAAGTAACACGTTTTCATTGAACGGAACAGAAATATCAACTGTTCTAGTTTTTATGAGTGCAAAATGCTTTTCAGAGCGAGAGAATCACTTTTCGACCAACCATGTGATTCTGACCTTACAATGTTGATTTTGCTCAAAACTAATGGACTTCACTTCCAAATGGTCGTGTTATTGCTTAAATAACCCTTTTGTAAGCAAAGTAACACGTTTTCATTGAACGGAACAGAAATATCAACTGTTCTAGTTTTTATGCGTGCAAAATGCTTTTCAGAGCGAGAGAATCACTTTTTGACCAACAACGTGATTCTGACCTTACCGTGTTGATATTGCTAAAAACTAATGGAATTCACTTCTAAATGGTGGTTTATGCTGAAATAACCCATTTGTAAGCATAAAAACACGTTTGCATTGAACTGAACAGAAATATCAACTGTTCTAGTTTTTATGTGTGCAAAATGCTTTTCAGAGCAAGAGAAGCACTTTTCGACCAACAATGTGATTCTGACCTTACAATGTTGATATTGGTCAAAACTAATGGACTTCACTTCCAAACGTTCGTGTATTGCTTATATAACCTTTTTGTAAGCAAAATAACACGTTTGCATTGAACGAAACAGAAATATCAACTGTTCTAGTTTTTATGTGTGCAAAATACTTTTCAGATTGAGAGAATCACTTTTCGACCAACAATGTGATTCTGACCTTACAATGTTGATATTGCTATAAACTAATGGACTTCACTTCCAAATGGTCGTGTATTGCTTAAATAACCCTTTTGTAAGCAAAATAACACGTTTGCATTGAACGGAACAGTAATATCAACTGTTCTAGTTTTTATGTGTGCAAAATGCCTTTCAGATTGAGAGAATCACTTTTCAACCAACAATGTGATTCTGACCTTACAATGTTGATATTGTTCAAAACGAATGGACTTCACATCCAAATGGTCGTGTGTTGCTTGAATAACCCTTTTGTAAGCATAATAACACGTTTGCATTGAACGGAACAGAAATATCAACTGTTCTAGTTTTCATGTGTGCAAAATTCTTTTCAGAGGGAGAGAATCACTTTTTGACCAACAACGTGATTCTGACCTTACATTGTTGATATTGCTCATAACTAATGGAATACACTTCCAAATGGTGGTTCATGCTAAAAATAACCCATTTGTAATCATAATAACATGTTTTGCTTTGAACGGAACAGAAATATCAACTGTTCTAGTTTTTATGTGTGCAAAATGCTTTTCAGAGCGAGAGAATCACTTTTTGACCAACAATGTGATTCTGACATTACCGTGTTGATATTGCTCAAAACTAATGGACTTCACTTCCAAATTGTCGTGTATTGCTTAAATAACCCTTTTGTAAGCAAAGTAACACGTTTTCATTGAACGGAACAGAAATATCAACTGTTCTAGTTTTTATGCGTGCAAAATGCTTTTCAGAGCGAGAGAATCACTTTTTGACCAACAACTTGATTCTGACCTTACCGTGTTGATATTGCTAAAAACTAATGGAATTCACTTCTAAATGGTGGTTTATGCTGAAATAACCCATTTGTAAGAATAATAACACGTTTGCATTGAACGGAACAGAAATATCAACTGTTCTAGTTTTTATGTGTGTAAAATGCTTTTCAGAGCGAGAGAATCACTTTTCGACCAACAATGTGATTCTGACCATACAGTGTTGATTTTGCTCAAAACTAATGGACTTCACTTCCAAATGGTCATGTATTGCTTAAATAACCCTTTTGTAAGCAAAGTAACACGTTTTCATTAAACGGAACAGAAATATCAACTGTTCTAGTTTTTATGTGTGCAAAATGCTTTTCAGAGCGAGAGAATCACTTTTTGACCACCAACGTGATTCTGACCTAACAATGTTGATATTGCTAAAAACTAATGGACTTCACTTCCAAATGGTCGTGTATTGCTTAAATAACCCTTTTGTAAGCAAAATAACACGTTTGCATTGAACGGAACAGAAATATAAACTGTTATAGTTTTTATGTGTGCAAAATGCTTTTCAGAGCGAGAGAATCACTTTTCGACCATCAATGTGATTCTGACCTTACAATGTTGATTTTGCTCAAAACTAATGGACTTCACTTCCAAATGGTCGTGTATTGCTTAAATAACCCTTTTGTAAGCAAAGTAACACGTTTGCATTGAACGGAACAGAAATATCAACTGTTCTAGTTTTTATGAGTGCAAAATGGTTTTCAGAGCGAGAGAATCACTTTTTGACCAACAACGTGATTCCGACCTTACCGTGTTGATATTGCTAAAAACTAATGGAATTCACTTCTAAATGGTGGTTTATGCTGAAATAACCCATTTGTAAGCATAATAACACGTTTGCATTGAACGGAACAGAAATATCAACTGTTCTAGTTTTTATGTGTGTAAAGTGCTTTTCAGAGCGAGAGAATCACTTTTCGACCAACAATGTTATTCTGACCATACAGTGTTGATTTTGCTCAAAACTAATGGACTTCACTTCCAAATGGTCGTGTATTGCTTAAATAACCCTTTTGTAAGCAAAGTAACACGTTTTCATTAAACTGAACAGAAATATCAACTGTTCTAGTTTTTATGCGTGCAAAATGCTTTTCACAGCGAGAGAATCACTTTTTGACCAACAACGTGATTCTGACCTTACCGTGTTGATATTGCTAAAAACTAATGGAATTCACTTCTAAATGGTGGTTTATGCTGAAATAACCCATTTGTAAGCATAATAACACGTTTGCATTGAACGGAACAGAAATATCAACTGTTCTAGTTTTTATGTGTGCAAAATGCTTTTCAGAGCGAGACAATCACTTTTCGACCATCAATGTGATTCTGACCTTACAATGTTGATTTTGCTCAAAACTAATGGACTTCACTTCCAAATTGTCGTGTATTGCTTAAATAACCCTTTTGTAAGCAAAGTAACACGTTTTCATTGAACGGAACAGAAATATCAACTGTTCTAGTTTGTATGCGTGCAAAATGCTTTTCAGAGCGAGAGAATCACTTTTTGACCACCAACGTGATTCTGACCTTACAATGTTGATATTGCTAAAAACTAATGGACTTCACTTCCAAATGGTCGTGTATTGCTTAAATAACCCTCTTGTAAACAAGATAACATGTTTGCATTGAACGGAACAGAAATATCAACTGTTCTAGTTTTTATGTGTGCAAAATGCTTTTCAGAGCGAGAGAATCACTTTTCGACCAACCATGTGATTCTGACCTTACAATGTTGATTTTGCTCAAAACTAATGGACTTCACTTCCAAATGGTCGTGTATTGCTTAAATAACAATTTTGTAAGCAAAGTAACACGTTTTCATTGAACGGAAGAGAAATATCAACTGTTCTAGTTTTTATGCGTGCAAAATGCTTTTCAGAGCGAGAGAATCACTTTTTGACCACCAACGTGATTCTGACCGTACAATGTTGATATTGCTAAAAACTAATGGACTTCACTTCCAAATGGTCGTGTATTGCTTAAATAATCCTTTTGTAAGCAAAATAACACGTTTGCATTGAACGGAACAGAAATATCAACTGTTCTAGTTTTTATGTGTGCAAAATGCTTTTCAGAGCGAGACAATCACTTTTTGACCAACAACGTGATTCTGACCTAACCGTGTTGATATTGCTAAAAACTAATGGACTTCACTTCCAAATTGTCGTGTATTGCTTAAATAACCCTTTTGTAAGCAAAGTAACACGTTTTCATTGAACGGAACAGAAATATCAACTGTTCTAGTTTTTATGCGTGCAAAATGCTTTTCAGAGCGAGAGAAGCACTTTTTGACCAACAACGTGATTCTGACCTTACAATGTTGATATTGCTCAAAACTAATGGAATTCACTCCAAAATGGTGGTTTATGCTTAAATAACCCTTTTGTAAGCATAATTACACGTTTGCATTGAAAGGAACAGAAATATTCACTTTTCTAGTTTTTATGTGTGCAGAATGCTTTTCAGAGCGAGAGAAGCACTTTTTGAGCAACAATGTGATTCTGACCTTACAATGTTGATTTTGCTCAAAACTAATGGACTTCACTTCCAAATGGTCGTGTATTGCTTAAATAACCCTTTTGTAAGCAAAGTAACACGTTTGCATTGAACGGAACAGAAATATCAACTGTTCTAGTTTTTATGCGTGCAAAATGCTTTTCAGAGCGAGAGAATCACTTTTTGACCAACAACGTGATTCTGACCTTACAATGTTGATATTGCTAAAAACTAATGGACTTCACTTCCAGATGGCCGTGTATTGCTTAAATAACCCTTTTGTAAGCAAAGTAACACGTTTTCATTGAACGGAACAGAAATATCAACTGTTCTAGTTTTT
This sequence comes from Pollachius pollachius, assembly GCF_949987615.1. Classification (NCBI taxonomy): domain Eukaryota; kingdom Metazoa; phylum Chordata; class Actinopteri; order Gadiformes; family Gadidae; genus Pollachius; species Pollachius pollachius. The sequence goes on along the minus strand of NC_136946.1, from coordinate 20,665,016 downwards.
ATGCGTGCAAAATGCTTTTCAGAGCGAGAGAATCACTTCTTGACCAACAACGTGATTCTGACCTTACCGTGTTGATATTGCTAAAAACTAATGGAATTCAATTCTAAATGGTGGTTTATGCTGAAATAACCCATTTGTAAGCATAAAAACACGTTTGCATTGAACGGAACAGAAATATCAACTGTTCTAGTTTTTATGTGTGCAAAATGCTTTTCAGAGCGAGAGAATCACTTTTCGACCAACAATGTGATTTTGACCTTACAATGTTGATTTTGCTCAAAATTAATGGACTTCACTTCCAAATGGTCGTGTATTGCTTAAATAACCCTTTTGTAAGCAAAGTAACACGTTTTCATTGAACGGAACAGAAATATCAACTGTTCTAGTTTTTATGTGTGCAAAATGCTTTTCAGAGCGAGAGAATCACTTTTTGACCAACAATGTGATTCTGACATTACCGTGTTGATATTGCTCAAAACTAATGGACTTCACTTCCAAATTGTCGTGTATTGCTTAAATAACCCTTTTGTAAGCAAAGTAACACGTTTTCATTGAACGGAACAGAAATATCAACTGTTCTAGTTTTTATGAGTGCAAAATGCTTTTCAGAGCGAGAGAATCACTTTTCGACCAACCATGTGATTCTGACCTTACAATGTTGATTTTGCTCAAAACTAATGGACTTCACTTCCAAATGGTCGTGTTATTGCTTAAATAACCCTTTTGTAAGCAAAGTAACACGTTTTCATTGAACGGAACAGAAATATCAACTGTTCTAGTTTTTATGCGTGCAAAATGCTTTTCAGAGCGAGAGAATCACTTTTTGACCAACAATGTGATTCTGACATTACCGTGTTGATATTGCTCAAAACTAATGGACTTCACTTCCAAATTGTCGTGTATTGCTTAAATAACCCTTTTGTAAGCAAAGTAACACGTTTTCATTGAACGGAACAGAAATATCAACTGTTCTAGTTTTTATGCGTGCAAAATGCTTTTCAGAGCGAGAGAATCACTTTTTGACCAACAACTTGATTCTGACATTACCGTGTTGAAATTGCTCAAAACGAGTTGAATTCACTCCCAAATGGTGGCTTATGCTTAAATAACCCTTTTGTAAGCATAATAACACGTTTGCATTGAAAGGAACAGAACTATTCACTTTTCAAGTTTTTATGTGTGCAAAATGCTTTTCAGAGCGAGAGAAGCACTTTTTGACCAACAATGTGATTCTGACCTTACAATGTTGATATTGCTCAAAACTAATGGAATTCACTCCAAAATGGTGGTTTATGCTTAAATAACCCTTTTGTAAGCATAATAACACGTTTGCATTGAAAGGAACAGAAATATTCACTTTTCTAGTTTTTATGTGTGCAAAATGCTTTTCAGAGCGAGAGAAGCACTTTTTGACCAACAATGTGATTCTGACCTTTGTTGGGGCAAAATAACCTGCTGAGCACATCACATGTACATTATAAATATAGCTAACTCCTACCCTAGCTTAATGAGCACATCACATGGCAGTCACCTTATAATATAGTCAACTTTTAACACATAACACATACATGAGAATATAGTCAGGTCAGGGCCGGAGCCAGGGCCCCATATCTCCTCCCGGCAGATGGTAGACACTCAGACAATGCACCAGTCATCCTCAAGGACGGGAGGACCACAACAGGTGATGCTCTGAAGCTCTCCCCCGTAAGGAGGAACACAAGAAGATATACATGCATACACTAGTGCCTGGGAACCAAGGTCAAGTAAAAACACACAGAACCACACTCATCTAAAACGCACACACCTCATCACGAGGAGATACAGCATAAGACTGTATCACTCTGAGACTCTTCACCTTCTTCCGAAGCAGACCTTCCACGGAGGCGAAGCTCCGGACGAACCATCAGCGCTGATTAGGGACTTAGACATATTCGATTTCTCACGCTTATGACTCTGTATAACCGTTGCCACTTTACTTAATAAATCCAAGGTCCTCGTGCCGATAGACTTTATTACCTCTCCGTCTCATTTCATCTGGTCCAGTAACTAGACAGACCGTTTTTCCCAACACCTTACAATGTTGATTTTGCTCAAAACTAATGGACTTCACTTCCAAATGGTCGTGTATTGCTTAAATAACCCTTTTGTAAGCAAAGTAACACGTTTGCATTGAACGGAACGGAAATATCAACTGTTCTAGTTTTTATGCGTGCAAAATGCTTTTCAGAGCGAGAGAATCACTTTTTGACCAACAACGTGATTCTGACCTTACAATGTTGATATTGCTAAAAACTAATGGACTTCACTTCCAGATGGCCGTGTATTGCTTAAATAACCCTTTTGTAAGCAAAGTAACACGTTTTCATTGAACGGAACAGAAATATCAACTGTTCTAGTTTTTATGCGTGCAAAATGCTTTTCAGAGCAAGAGAATCACTTCTTGACCAACAACGTGATTCTGACCTTACCGTGTTGATATTGCTAAAAACTAATGGAATTCAATTCTAAATGGTGGTTTATGCTGAAATAACCCATTTGTAAGCATAAAAACACGTTTGCATTGAACGGAACAGAAATATCAACTGTTCTAGTTTTTATGTGTGCAAAATGCTTTTCAGAGCGAGAGAATCACTTTTCGACCAACAATGTGATTTTGACCTTACAATGTTGATTTTGCTCAAAATTAATGGACTTCACTTCCAAATGGTCGTGTTATTGCTTAAATAACCCTTTTGTAAGCAAAGTAACACGTTTTCATTGAACGGAACAGAAATATCAACTGTTCTAGTTTTTATGTGTGCAAAATGCTTTTCAGAGCGAGAGAATCACTTTTTGACCAACAATGTGATTCTGACATTACCGTGTTGATATTGCTCAAAACTAATGGACTTCACTTCCAAATTGTCGTGTATTGCTTAAATAACCCTTTTGTAAGCAAAGTAACACGTTTTCATTGAACGGAACAGAAATATCAACTGTTCTAGTTTTTATGAGTGCAAAATGCTTTTCAGAGCGAGAGAATCACTTTTCGACCAACCATGTGATTCTGACCTTACAATGTTGATATTGCTAAAAACTAATGGACTTCACTTCCAGATGGCCGTGTATTGCTTAAATAACCCTTTTGTAAGCAAAGTAACACGTTTTCATTGAACGGAACAGAAATATCAACTGTTCTAGTTTTTATGCGTGCAAAATGCTTTTCAGAGCGAGAGAATCACTTCTTGACCAACAACGTGATTCTGACCTTACCGTGTTGATATTGCTAAAAACTAATGGAATTCAATTCTAAATGGTGGTTTATGCTGAAATAACCCATTTGTAAGCATAAAAACACGTTTGCATTGAACGGAACAGAAATATCAACTGTTCTAGTTTTTATGTGTGCAAAATGCTTTTCAGAGCGAGAGAATCACTTTTCGACCAACAATGTGATTTTGACCTTACAATGTTGATTTTGCTCAAAATTAATGGACTTCACTTCCAAATGGTCGTGTATTGCTTAAATAACCCTTTTGTAAGCAAAGTAACACGTTTTCATTGAACGGAACAGAAATATCAACTGTTCTAGTTTTTATGTGTGCAAAATGCTTTTCAGAGCGAGAGAATCACTTTTTGACCAACAATGTGATTCTGACATTACCGTGTTGATATTGCTCAAAACTAATGGACTTCACTTCCAAATTGTCGTGTATTGCTTAAATAACCCTTTTGTAAGCAAAGTAACACGTTTTCATTGAACGGAACAGAAATATCAACTGTTCTAGTTTTTATGAGTGCAAAATGCTTTTCAGAGCGAGAGAATCACTTTTCGACCAACCATGTGATTCTGACCTTACAATGTTGATTTTGCTCAAAACTAATGGACTTCACTTCCAAATGGTCGTGTTATTGCTTAAATAACCCTTTTGTAAGCAAAGTAACACGTTTTCATTGAACGGAACAGAAATATCAACTGTTCTAGTTTTTATGCGTGCAAAATGCTTTTCAGAGCGAGAGAATCACTTTTTGACCAACAACGTGATTCTGACCTTACCGTGTTGATATTGCTAAAAACTAATGGAATTCACTTCTAAATGGTGGTTTATGCTGAAATAACCCATTTGTAAGCATAAAAACACGTTTGCATTGAACTGAACAGAAATATCAACTGTTCTAGTTTTTATGTGTGCAAAATGCTTTTCAGAGCAAGAGAAGCACTTTTCGACCAACAATGTGATTCTGACCTTACAATGTTGATATTGGTCAAAACTAATGGACTTCACTTCCAAACGTTCGTGTATTGCTTATATAACCTTTTTGTAAGCAAAATAACACGTTTGCATTGAACGAAACAGAAATATCAACTGTTCTAGTTTTTATGTGTGCAAAATACTTTTCAGATTGAGAGAATCACTTTTCGACCAACAATGTGATTCTGACCTTACAATGTTGATATTGCTATAAACTAATGGACTTCACTTCCAAATGGTCGTGTATTGCTTAAATAACCCTTTTGTAAGCAAAATAACACGTTTGCATTGAACGGAACAGTAATATCAACTGTTCTAGTTTTTATGTGTGCAAAATGCCTTTCAGATTGAGAGAATCACTTTTCAACCAACAATGTGATTCTGACCTTACAATGTTGATATTGTTCAAAACGAATGGACTTCACATCCAAATGGTCGTGTGTTGCTTGAATAACCCTTTTGTAAGCATAATAACACGTTTGCATTGAACGGAACAGAAATATCAACTGTTCTAGTTTTCATGTGTGCAAAATTCTTTTCAGAGGGAGAGAATCACTTTTTGACCAACAACGTGATTCTGACCTTACATTGTTGATATTGCTCATAACTAATGGAATACACTTCCAAATGGTGGTTCATGCTAAAAATAACCCATTTGTAATCATAATAACATGTTTTGCTTTGAACGGAACAGAAATATCAACTGTTCTAGTTTTTATGTGTGCAAAATGCTTTTCAGAGCGAGAGAATCACTTTTTGACCAACAATGTGATTCTGACATTACCGTGTTGATATTGCTCAAAACTAATGGACTTCACTTCCAAATTGTCGTGTATTGCTTAAATAACCCTTTTGTAAGCAAAGTAACACGTTTTCATTGAACGGAACAGAAATATCAACTGTTCTAGTTTTTATGCGTGCAAAATGCTTTTCAGAGCGAGAGAATCACTTTTTGACCAACAACTTGATTCTGACCTTACCGTGTTGATATTGCTAAAAACTAATGGAATTCACTTCTAAATGGTGGTTTATGCTGAAATAACCCATTTGTAAGAATAATAACACGTTTGCATTGAACGGAACAGAAATATCAACTGTTCTAGTTTTTATGTGTGTAAAATGCTTTTCAGAGCGAGAGAATCACTTTTCGACCAACAATGTGATTCTGACCATACAGTGTTGATTTTGCTCAAAACTAATGGACTTCACTTCCAAATGGTCATGTATTGCTTAAATAACCCTTTTGTAAGCAAAGTAACACGTTTTCATTAAACGGAACAGAAATATCAACTGTTCTAGTTTTTATGTGTGCAAAATGCTTTTCAGAGCGAGAGAATCACTTTTTGACCACCAACGTGATTCTGACCTAACAATGTTGATATTGCTAAAAACTAATGGACTTCACTTCCAAATGGTCGTGTATTGCTTAAATAACCCTTTTGTAAGCAAAATAACACGTTTGCATTGAACGGAACAGAAATATAAACTGTTATAGTTTTTATGTGTGCAAAATGCTTTTCAGAGCGAGAGAATCACTTTTCGACCATCAATGTGATTCTGACCTTACAATGTTGATTTTGCTCAAAACTAATGGACTTCACTTCCAAATGGTCGTGTATTGCTTAAATAACCCTTTTGTAAGCAAAGTAACACGTTTGCATTGAACGGAACAGAAATATCAACTGTTCTAGTTTTTATGAGTGCAAAATGGTTTTCAGAGCGAGAGAATCACTTTTTGACCAACAACGTGATTCCGACCTTACCGTGTTGATATTGCTAAAAACTAATGGAATTCACTTCTAAATGGTGGTTTATGCTGAAATAACCCATTTGTAAGCATAATAACACGTTTGCATTGAACGGAACAGAAATATCAACTGTTCTAGTTTTTATGTGTGTAAAGTGCTTTTCAGAGCGAGAGAATCACTTTTCGACCAACAATGTTATTCTGACCATACAGTGTTGATTTTGCTCAAAACTAATGGACTTCACTTCCAAATGGTCGTGTATTGCTTAAATAACCCTTTTGTAAGCAAAGTAACACGTTTTCATTAAACTGAACAGAAATATCAACTGTTCTAGTTTTTATGCGTGCAAAATGCTTTTCACAGCGAGAGAATCACTTTTTGACCAACAACGTGATTCTGACCTTACCGTGTTGATATTGCTAAAAACTAATGGAATTCACTTCTAAATGGTGGTTTATGCTGAAATAACCCATTTGTAAGCATAATAACACGTTTGCATTGAACGGAACAGAAATATCAACTGTTCTAGTTTTTATGTGTGCAAAATGCTTTTCAGAGCGAGACAATCACTTTTCGACCATCAATGTGATTCTGACCTTACAATGTTGATTTTGCTCAAAACTAATGGACTTCACTTCCAAATTGTCGTGTATTGCTTAAATAACCCTTTTGTAAGCAAAGTAACACGTTTTCATTGAACGGAACAGAAATATCAACTGTTCTAGTTTGTATGCGTGCAAAATGCTTTTCAGAGCGAGAGAATCACTTTTTGACCACCAACGTGATTCTGACCTTACAATGTTGATATTGCTAAAAACTAATGGACTTCACTTCCAAATGGTCGTGTATTGCTTAAATAACCCTCTTGTAAGCAAGATAACATGTTTGCATTGAACGGAACAGAAATATCAACTGTTCTAGTTTTTATGTGTGCAAAATGCTTTTCAGAGCGAGAGAATCACTTTTCGACCAACCATGTGATTCTGACCTTACAATGTTGATTTTGCTCAAAACTAATGGACTTCACTTCCAAATGGTCGTGTATTGCTTAAATAACAATTTTGTAAGCAAAGTAACACGTTTTCATTGAACGGAAGAGAAATATCAACTGTTCTAGTTTTTATGCGTGCAAAATGCTTTTCAGAGCGAGAGAATCACTTTTTGACCACCAACGTGATTCTGACCGTACAATGTTGATATTGCTAAAAACTAATGGACTTCACTTCCAAATGGTCGTGTATTGCTTAAATAATCCTTTTGTAAGCAAAATAACACGTTTGCATTGAACGGAACAGAAATATCAACTGTTCTAGTTTTTATGTGTGCAAAATGCTTTTCAGAGCGAGACAATCACTTTTTGACCAACAACGTGATTCTGACCTAACCGTGTTGATATTGCTAAAAACTAATGGACTTCACTTCCAAATTGTCGTGTATTGCTTAAATAACCCTTTTGTAAGCAAAGTAACACGTTTTCATTGAACGGAACAGAAATATCAACTGTTCTAGTTTTTATGCGTGCAAAATGCTTTTCAGAGCGAGAGAAGCACTTTTTGACCAACAACGTGATTCTGACCTTACAATGTTGATATTGCTCAAAACTAATGGAATTCACTCCAAAATGGTGGTTTATGCTTAAATAACCCTTTTGTAAGCATAATTACACGTTTGCATTGAAAGGAACAGAAATATTCACTTTTCTAGTTTTTATGTGTGCAGAATGCTTTTCAGAGCGAGAGAAGCACTTTTTGACCAACAATGTGATTCTGACCTTACAATGTTGATTTTGCTCAAAACTAATGGACTTCACTTCCAAATGGTCGTGTATTGCTTAAATAACCCTTTTGTAAGCAAAGTAACACGTTTGCATTGAACGGAACAGAAATATCAACTGTTCAAGTTTTTATGCGTGCAAAATGCTTTTCAGAGCGAGAGAATCACTTTTTGACCAACAACGTGATTCTGACCTTACAATGTTGATATTGCTAAAAACTAATGGACTTCACTTCCAAATGGCCGTGTATTGCTTAAATAACCCTTTTGTAAGCAAAGTAACACGTTTTCATTGAACGGAACAGAAATATCAACTGATCTAGTTTGTATGCGTGCAAAATGCTTTTCAGAGCGAGAGAATCACTTTTTGACCAACAACGTGATTCTGACCTTACCGTGTTGATATTGCTAAAAACTAATGGAATTCACTTCTAAATGGTGGTTTATGCTGAAATAACCCATTTGTAAGCATAAAAACACGTTTGCATTGAACGGAACAGAAATATCAACTGTTCTAGTTTTTATGTGTGCAAAATGCTTTTCAGAGCGAGAGAATCACTTTTCGACCAACAATGTGATTTTGACCTTACAATGTTGATTTTGCTCAAAATTAATGGACTTCACTTCCAAATGGTCGTATATTGCTTAAATAACCCTTTTGTAAGCAAAGTAACACGTTTTCATTGAACGGAACAGAAATATCAACTGTTCTAGTTTATATGTGTGCAAAATGCTTTTCAGAGCGAGAGAATCACTTTTTGACCAACAATGTGATTCTGACATTACCGTGTTGATATTGCTCAAAACTAATGGACTTCACTTCCAAATTGTCGTGTATTGCTTAAATAACCCTTTTGTAAGCAAAGTAACACGTTTTCATTGAACGGAACAGAAATATCAACTGTTCTAGTTTTTATGCGTGCAAAATGCTTTTCAGAGCGAGAGAATCACTTTTTGACCACCAACGTGATTCTGACCTTACAATGTTGATATTGCTAAAAACTAATGGACTTCACTTCCAAATGGTCGTGTATTGCTTAAATAACCCTTTTGTAAGCAAAATAACACGTTTGCATCGAACGGAACAGAAATATCGACTGTTCTAGTTTTTATGTGTGCAAAATGCTTTTCAGAGCGAGAGAATCACTTTTCGACCAACCATGTGATTCTGACCTTACAATGTTGATTTTGCTCAAAACTAATGGACTTCACTTCCAAATGGTCGTGTTATTGCTTAAATAACCCTTTTGTAAGCAAAGTAACACGTTTTCATTGAACGGAACAGAAATATCAACTGTTCTAGTTTTTATGCGTGCAAAATGCTTTTCAGAGTGAGAGAATCACTTTTTGACCAACAACGTGATTCTGACCATACCGTGTTGATATTGCTAAAAACTAATGGAATTCACTTCTAAATGGTGGTTTATTCTGAAATAACCCATTTGTAAGCATGATAACACGTTTGCATTGAACGGAACAGAAATATCACCTGTTCTAGTGTTTATGTGTGCAAAATGCTTTTCAGAGCGAGACAATCACTTTTCGACCATCATTGTGATTCTGACCTTACAATGTTGATTTTGCTCAAAACTAATTGACTTCACTTCCAAATAGTCGTGTATTGCTTAAATAACCCTTTTGTAAGCAAAGTAACACGTTTTCATTGAACGGAACAGAAATATCAACTGTTCTAGTTTTTATGCGTGCAAAATGCTTTTCAGAGCGAGAGAATCACTTTTTGACCAACAACGTGATTCTGACCTTACCGTGTTGATATTGCTAAAAACTAATGGAATTCACTTCTAAATGGTGGTTTATGCTGAAATAACCCATTTGTAAGCATAAAAACACGTTTGCATTGAACTGAACAGAAATATCAACTGTTCTAGTTTTTATGTGTGCAAAATGCTTTTCAGAGCAAGAGAAGCACTTTTCGACCAACAATGTGATTCTGACCTTACAATGTTGATATTGGTCAAAACTAATGGACTTCACTTCCAAACGGTCGTGTATTGCTTATATAACCTTTTTGTGAGCAAAATAACACGTTTGCATTGAACGAAACAGAAATATCAACTGTTCTAGTTTTTATGTGTGCAAAATACTTTTCAGATTGAGAGAATCACTTTTCGACCAACAATGTGATTCTGACCTTACAATGTTGATATTGCTATAAACTAATGGACTTCACTTCCAAATGGTCGTGTATTGCTTAAATAACCCTTTTGTAAGCAAAATAACACGTTTGCATTGAACGGAACAGTAATATCAACTGTTCTAGTTTTTATGTGTGCAAAATGCTTTTCAGATTGAGAGAATCACTTTTCGACCAATAATGTGATTCTGACCTTACAATGTTGATATTGTTCAAAACGAATGGACTTCACATCCAAATGGTCGTGTGTTGCTTGAATAACCCTTTTGTAAGCATAATAACACGTTTGCATTGAACGGAACAGAAATATCAACTGTTCTAGTTTTCATGTGTGCAAAATTCTTTTCAGAGGGAGAGAATCACTTTTTGACCAACAACGTGATTCTGACCTTACATTGTTGATATTGCTCATAACTAATGGAATACACTTCCAAATGGTGGTTCATGCTAAAAATAACCCATTTGTAAGCATAATAACATGTTTTGCTTTGAACGGAACAGAAATATCAACTGTTCTAGTTATTATGTGTGCAAAATGCTTTTCAGAGCGAGAGAATCACTTTTTGACCAACAATGTGATTCTGACATTACCGTGTTGATATTGCTCAAAACTAATGGACTTCACTTCCAAATTGTCGTGTATTGCTTAAATAACCCTTTTGTAAGCAAAGTAACACGTTTTCATTGAAAGGAACAGAACTATTCACTTTTCAAGTTTTTATGTGTGCAAAATGCTTTCAGAGCGAGAGAAGCACTTTTTGACCAACAATGTGATTCTGACCTTACAATGTTGATATTGCTCAAAACTAATGGAATTCACTCCAAAATGGTGGTTTATGCTTAAATAACCCTTTTGTAAGCATAATAACACGTTTGCATTGAAAGGAACAGAAATATTCACTTTTCTAGTTTTTATGTGTGCAAAATGCTTTTCAGAGCGAGAGAAGCACTTTTTGAGCAACAATGTGATTCTGACCTTACAATGTTGATTTTGCTCAAAACTAATGGACTTCACTTCCAAATGGTCGTGTATTGCTTAAATAACCCTTTTGTAAGCAAAGTAACACGTTTGCATTGAACGGAACAGAAATATCAACTGTTCTAGTTTTTATGCGTGCAAAATGCTTTTCAGAGCGAGAGAATCACTTTTTGACCAACAACGTGATTCTGACCTTACAATGTTGATATTGCTAAAAACTAATGGACTTCACTTCCAGATGGCCGTGTATTGCTTAAATAACCCTTTTGTAAGCAAAGTAACACGTTTTCATTGAACGGAACAGAAATATCAACTGTTCTAGTTTTTATGCGTGCAAAATGCTTTTCAGAGCGAGAGAATCACTTCTTGACCAACAACGTGATTCTGACCTTACCGTGTTGATATTGCTAAAAACTAATGGAATTCAATTCTAAATGGTGGTTTATGCTGAAATAACCCATTTGTAAGCATAAAAACACGTTTGCATTGAACGGAACAGAAATATCAACTGTTCTAGTTTTTATGTGTGCAAAATGCTTTTCAGAGCGAGAGAATCACTTTTCGACCAACAATGTGATTTTGACCTTACAATGTTGATTTTGCTCAAAATTAATGGACTTCACTTCCAAATGGTCGTGTATTGCTTAAATAACCCTTTTGTAAGCAAAGTAACACGTTTTCATTGAACGGAACAGAAATATCAACTGTTCTAGTTTTTATGTGTGCAAAATGCTTTTCAGAGCGAGAGAATCACTTTTTGACCAACAATGTGTAACCGATGTGTTTCTGCGTTGTGTCTTGTATCTTTGAGTGAGGCACACACACAGGAGTCGAGTGATGGAGGTTTATTCTTTCAAAAGGAGACAAAACAACACAGGCGTCACACACAATCCGGGATATCTCTCTCCACTCAGCCCCGTGCATCAGCGTTCACTGACCCCTTAGCTTAATATATCCTGTAACTTTAAATGGATACATGTAGGGGATAAATTATAAAAATGTAAACAAAGCATAAAATGATCTTAAATAAAAAGACAGTATATAAAATATATACACTGATAAAGGAAATAAAATATAATAAAGAATTGTCATTTTCCTCTCACACTCATTTTACATATTATATCATAAACAAAAACACATAACAGGCATACCTTTCAAAAGGAGACAAAACAACACAGGCGTCACACACAATCCGGGATATCTCTCTCCACTCTACAAAATAAAGGAAGCAAACAATTGACCACACATACCGGATCACACAACTGCATTTGTAATATCAACGCGGGAAATACAGCGATCTTCCTCCCATGCCGAATCTCACGCGGCCGGGAAACCCCGTAGAAAGCTAACACCAGCTCAAGCTAGTTCACGAGTTAAAAGTTATAAAGTCCACCCTTCCAACAATTCAATGACTAAAAAAAATTGTCTACGAACCAGGGAGTTTCTCCCGCGTGCCTAAAAGCATGTCGCAAAGCAGTGTGAACCACCACAACCGTTCAAAGACAAAGACAGGGGTTAACATAAAAATCTAACGGAGAGAGACACAAACGCAACTCACCAGCCCCGTGCATCAGCGTTCACTGACGCTAGACACACAGGTGCAACGCCAAACCACTCCCCAGGGAACAAAAGGCATGCCATAGGAAACAACGAAACCAACTTACTTAGGAACCAATATTTGGTGGAGTTCACAATAAAAAAGGTATGAACAATGATAAAAAAATAAAACAAAATCAAATTAAATTTAGCTCGGCTACATACTCCCCTCTGAACTTCACCAAAATACCTCAAGACTTTAGCAGAACACTCCAATACATTCACGTCATGCAACTTATTAGTTACTCATATTACTGAGAAAATGGCCGAGGAGGGCGGCGCAACCCTCCAGGGTACACTTGCAAAAAAAAAAAGGGTGCCCTTTACACCACCTTACACATTACTTCATAAAGGTAATACTTAAATATACCTTTCACAAAACAAGGAGTACCTAATATTTATCACTGCTACTGTAACACATGTTCAACCCAAACACTGGATTAAAGAATTGTCTTAAGGTACTTGATGGTTTACAGAGATTCATCACTCAAGCTAGTATTTTCCTCTGGGTCATGTTCTGAATGAGTCTATCTACAGGTTTCACCAGCCTGCCCACCCTTGTTCTAATACGGGAGACAACACTGATTACAGTGCTTGGGGGGTCGTTGCTACAGCCTGTTTCATCGGCCACACTTGACACACTCATTGACCTCCGGCTAACACTTTCACGCAGGTCAATGTCTCCAAGCTCTTCATCATCGTCAAGACATGTTGGGACAACAGAAGCACTATCCAGAACCCAACTGGATGTCCTGTCTTCTGTGACATCACCTGTCTCCACATCTGACACGCAGCTTTGTGTCTCGTCATGGCTCGACTCAGACGACTCAGTGAATGATGCGTCAACATCCTCCTCATCTTCCAACTCAAGCGGAAGAAAGTTTGCGCACAGGAGGCGATTGCGATGCACAACCTTTTCACGGCCACTGCTTGTATTCCTTATCCGATAGGTATGACACCTAGGATCTTTTGAGATCACCATGTACGGGACAGACTCCCATTTGTCCGACAATTTCTTGCGTCCCCTTTCACATTTGTTTGACAAGAGCACTTGGTCTCCCTCAGCGATGTCATGACCTTTGGTCCTCTTGTTGTACAGTTCAGTTTGGTGCTGCTGACTGGTGACAGCATTGGCCTGAGCAGATGATAATGCTTCTTTTAACTCCTCCCTCAGTTTAAGGACATATTTATCATAGTCAGCGATGTCACAGTCCCTCTCCACATTGTGGAACATCACGTCAACTGGGAGTCTGGGGATCCTCCCGTACATTAGATAAAACGGGGCGTAGCCTGTTGACTCGTGGGCAGTGCAGTTGTAGGCGAAAGTCAACGTCTGCAACATCTGGGGCCATTTTTGCTTAGCTCTTGGAGGGAGAGCTCTGATCATGCTTCCCAATGTCCGGTTGAAGCGTTCAACCACACCGTTTCCCATGGGATGATAAGCCGTTGTCCTCGACTTCTTTACACCAGAAATCAGCAGTAACTCTCGGATCAACTGGCTCTCGAAGTTGGCTCCTTGGTCGGAGTGAATTCTCTCTGGGAAACCGTAGACACAGAAGTATCGATCCCAGAGCTGACGGGCAACCTGCTTTGCTGACTGATCATGACATGGAAAAGCGTGAGCCATTTTTGTGAAATGGTCAGTGATGACCAGGACATCCACAGTTTTTCCATTTGGGATTTCGGCTGACCAAAAGTCAATGCAGACCATCTCGAGAGGGCTTGTTGTTTTGATGCTCTCGAGAGGCGCTCTCCCTTCAGGTTCGGGTGTCTTGCTTACCACACAGCGCTTGCATGTCTTGACATATTCACAGACATCTCGTTCCATGTCAATCCAGAAGAACCTCTGCCTCGCAAGATATAGAGTCCTGTGCTGTCCCTGGTGCCCAGCCTCATCATGGACACCCTGCAGAGCCTGCTTGGTCAGTGATGCAGCCACGACATACTGGTAACGCCTTCTCCCACTTAGTGAGTCTTTGATCACTCTATACAGGATGCCATCCAACATCTTGAGCTTTTCCCACTGCTTTAGAGTTTTCTGGACTTTGAGAGGCTCTTTGACTCTTTCTCTCCTCGATGGTCTACTACCACGTGACACGTAGTGTATGACTCTTGCCAGTATAGTGTCTTCCTGTTGCTTGTCTTGGAGCTCTTTAAGGGAGAAGACAGGTAAGGCCCTTTCACCTGGTGGAACGAGCTTATGCACATTGTTTGCCAGCCAGGAGATCACTCGTCCTTTGGGTCCCTCACCCCACTCAACCTGACCATCCAAGACGGCTGTCACTTCTTCACTGCTCATTGAACTGCATGCCACTTCAGATCCACCCATTTTGACCTCTTGGCAGTTGGTGCTCAGCCGAAACACATCCTGTATCCTGTCATCTCGGATCTGCTGCGCTTCTTCCAGCAGAGCTCCATACGGCTCTGCTATAAGTCTCTCGCTGACCCGTGGCTTGACAAAGGGTTGTCTACTCAAGGCATCTGCGACGATGTTCTTGCTGCCTGGGATATATTGGATACTGAAGTCGTATGGAGCCAGCTTCGACACCCACCGCTGTTCACAAGCATCCAACTTTGGCTTTGTGAGGATGTAGGTTAACGGGTTATTGTCGGTCCAGACGGTGAAGGAATGTCCCTTTAACCAATGGCTGAATTTATCACACACAGACCATTTGAGAGCGAGGAACTCCAACCGATGAGCTGGATACTTCATTTGAGGGCGAGTCAGGGCCTTGCTTGCGAAGGCTATGGGACGTGCCTTGCTCCCTCCTTCGGGGACTTGAGAAAGTACAGCGCCCAATCCATCCAATGAAGCGTCGGTTGAGAGAATGAAAGGGCGACCAAAGTCTGGATGAGCCAACACAACTGAGTTCAGTAAAGCAGCCTTTAGTTGGTTGAATGAGTTGCTCTGTTCTTGAGTCCAATCACCTGGGCTGAGCCTTTTGAAGTGAGAAGCCCGTTTTGCGTTGGCCTTTCCAGTGGCAGCGGCGGTCAGGGAGAACAGGGGCTTTGCCATACTGGAACAGTTTTGTATGAATCTCTGGTAATACATTATCATACCGAGGAAAGACTTGATCCTTTTTGCTGAAGGTGTGACTCCATCCTCCATCATCAAATCCGCTTCACTCATGTCTGTGATGACTTGTATCTTTTCAGAATCTGTGGCAACTCCGTTCTCGTTAATGATGTGGCCCAAGAACCTGACGCTTCGCCTAAAGAAATGGCACTTCTTCGGTGCCAACTTAAGCCCATGTCCTCTCAACCGCTTAAAGACCATTTCGAGTCTGTTCAGGGCTTCCTCTTCATTTGGGGCAAAGACCAAAACATCGTCAAGGTAGCACAACAGGGTCAAGAAGTTTTGGTCTCCAAAGACACTCATCATGAGGCGCATGAAACTCGCCGGGCTGTTGCACAGGCCTTGGGGTAGTCGGTTGAACTCATGGAGGCCTACTGGTGTAGTGAAAGCAGTAAACTTCTTGTCCTGTTCATGCATGGGGACATTGTAGAACCCCGATGTCAAGTCCATGGCGCTGAATACGGCATTTCCCCCCAATGCAGCCAAACAGTCAGCTTGGTGGGGTACTGGGTGGGCATCCTTCACTGTGCGTGCATTAAGCCACCGGTAGTCCACACAGATGCGTAGCTCTCCATTTTTTTTCCAAACCAGTACTAATGGCGAAGCCCACTCACTTGATGACTTGCGTATGATGTTCTTCTCTTCCATCTCAGAGAGGACTTCTCTTAGTTTCTGGTATTGGCTTGGTGGGACGCGACGGTATGCTAGACGGAAGGGGCGCTCATCAGTCAGATGGATCCGATGGACAAAGTCTTTGGCCAGGCCACAGTCCAGCTTGTCCTTGGAGAACACATCTCCATGCCGCTGTATGAGTTCCACAAGCTGGTTCTTCCAATACAGGGACACTTCACAAGAGTTGATGTCGATATCGTTCAATCCAAGACCAGCAAGCTTGTCCTGAAGGGTGGGAGTTACAGAGGTATCAGGGACATGGTCAGTGCTTACTCTTACGCTTTGGCCTTGTGCTTTTAGCTCTGTGTCGGCGACATGGTCCACTCCGAGCTCGAAGTCTTCCAGTGCCACACATGGTGAAACATCAGCTAACTTCATGTTCCTCCTCAGTGTTACAGGCTTGTCACTTGGGTTCACGACCTTCACAGGAACCCACCTGTCTCCACTCATTGATGCCACAGTTCTCCCTACCATGATGCTTTTCCGGTTTGAGTGGGACTTTGAAGGTTCCACCAGTATGGTACTTCCCTCTGAGATAGGAGCCTTTCCAGGAAGCTTTCCCCACACTATGTGCTCCTGTTTGGGCATCAGCGTCACAGCATTGGTAAGTTTCACAGTCCCAATGACGTCTGGGATAGTGTCACCTTTCCATCTTGTTATGCCCGAGAGCATGCTCAAGAATTGTTCGATGCCTGGTTCACCAGTGAAGTCAGCTTTACTCATCACGCGCCAATAGCTGGGATCTTGCTTGAATTGGCGTAGCAGGTGTTTCAGCACATTGGTGCCTACTATCATTTGGTCACGCTGACCTGGCACGACTAATATGGGCACGATTGCTTTTTGTCCATAGATTTTCAACTTTAACTGATGAATGCACTTGGGCCGCACATGCACACCACCACAACCCACCAGAAAGATGTCTTCGCTGGACTGAGCACCCTCTGAGAGCAACCCTGCCTTGTGGAGCTCCTCTTCTGCTTCTTCACTCATTGTACAAGCCATTGAACCTGTGTCTAGCATTGCGTGCAGTGCAACTTGGTCATCCACCAGCACATCAGTGTAAAATAGATCATCTGCTTTCTCGAGCTTGTGTGTATTCTGGAAAATCATGACGCTGCCATTCGGTGCAGTCTTGCAGCTCTCTTCATATATTGAACGCGAGTCTTCTTCAGTTTTGAGGGTCTGACATAACACACTCACACTTTGCCCTCCGTAGTGTGAGCGACTCAGTTTCCCTGGTTAGGTGTGTGGTTCCCTGCTTGGGTTTGCCGTGGTACAGCTCGTGTGCAATCTCTCCTTGCGTGGCCAGGTTCCAGGCACCCGAAGCACCTGTTCTCTTTCATGCAGTGTTCACGTGTGATGTGAGTCTTGTCACCACATACACGGCAAGAAGTGGGGCGTGTCCACGGGGTCGGCCGTTGGACCGGTGAAGCTGCTCTGGCCATAATGCCTTCCAGCATGCTCAGTACTCGTTCTAAGGCCCCTGCTTCTGAAGAGGTGACTGCACTCACCTTTGGCTGTGTAGGAAGTTCTTGAACTCCAGCCCTCATTGCAGTCAGCTCTTCAACTACAGGCAAACAGGTAGTGGCAGCTGCTGTCACCATTTTGAACTTCTCTGCTTTAATGGACCTCCTCCTTGCCTGGTGCTCCCTCTGGTGTTCATCGATAGCCTCTTGCACTTCCACGGCTGACCATTTGCTGATAGGCTTACACCGGAACACACTGGAGAGTTCGGGGTTGGGGCAGTTCCTGATGAACATCATAGCAATTTGCGCTGACATGGTCTCCCTCTTTTCTCCACTTTTCCCCAGATACCGGTCAGCATGCTCAGCTGCTGCATTGAGCCGGACCCAGTAATCCACTGGGTTCTCATTTGCATCAGGCTGTGTAGAATAGAAATCAGCCATCGGTAAGCTGGACATGGGAGAATCACTGAAGTATCTTCTGAGTATGTCGTATACCACTTCAGGGTATGTGTTGACATCGGCACTACTCTTCAGCCCCACTTTAACGATACTCTTAGCTCGTCCCAAAAGGTGACTGAGGATTTCATCGGCCTGCTCTGAAGTTGGACAGTTAATTTTATGCAGGTAACTGTCCATCACCTCTATCCACTCTTGTACTGTGTATTTGTCAGAGCCATCTCCTCTATACATCACTGGTTCCTTGACAACTGCTTTTACCATGATGTTTAGTTGAGACATATCAACAGGGGAAGGCATGGGCCCGAGTGGAGGGGAAGTCATGGGGGGTGGTGAATGGAGCCCCAGCGGTAAGGCGAATGGCGGAATGGTGGAGTGGGGAGTCATGGGGGGTGGGCAATTGAGTGTGGGGGTAAGTGTTTGGTTGGCTAATATGCGACTCACAACAGTGTCACCAATGTGGGTTCCCAGCTCCCCTAAGAGGTCACGCAGTTGTGCCAGAGTGTCATTATCAGAAGTGGCGGGAGTGGAAAACATCTGCCTTGCTACAGGCGTACCATTATCTGTACTCTGAGGGCTGCTAATGCCTGGCATCCTAGTTTGCTCTGCATTCCCTGGTTGCAAACACCCTCTACCCATCCCAAATCGCGTAAAATCCATTATAATTAAAACACAATGAATATAGTGGAATATAACAGTCGAAATGTGATGTTAAAATAATATTTAACTGTACAGGGACACTGTATTTGAGGAAAAAATAATGATAAATTGTGGAAAAACACAGCCACAAATAAAAAAAACTTTTATGAAAGGTCTCAACAATCAACGGATCCTTCCTGCTTGCTGTACGATACGCTTACTTGCTCACAGCATAACCTCGGCGATCTGCAGCAGCTGATCTGAAGAATCCGGGTCACGGCACCATTTGTAACCGATGTGTTTCTGCGTTGTGTCTTGTATCTTTGAGTGAGGCACACACACAGGAGTCGAGTGATGGAGGTTTATTCTTTCAAAAGGAGACAAAACAACACAGGCGTCACACACAATCCGGGATATCTCTCTCCACTCAGCCCCGTGCATCAGCGTTCACTGACCCCTTAGCTTAATATATCCTGTAACTTTAAATGGATACATGTAGGGGATAAATTATAAAAATGTAAACAAAGCATAAAATGATCTTAAATAAAAAGACAGTATATAAAATATATACACTGATAAAGGAAATAAAATATAATAAAGAATTGTCATTTTCCTCTCACACTCATTTTACATATTATATCATAAACAAAAACACATAACAGGCATACCTTTCAAAAGGAGACAAAACAACACAGGCGTCACACACAATCCGGGATATCTCTCTCCACTCTACAAAATAAAGGAAGCAAACAATTGACCACACATACCGGATCACACAACTGCATTTGTAATATCAACGCGGGAAATACAGCGATCTTCCTCCCATGCCGAATCTCACGCGGCCGGGAAACCCCGTAGAAAGCTAACACCAGCTCAAGCTAGTTCACGAGTTAAAAGTTATAAAGTCCACCCTTCCAACAATTCAATGACTAAAAAAAATTGTCTACGAACCAGGGAGTTTCTCCCGCGTGCCTAAAAGCATGTCGCAAAGCAGTGTGAACCACCACAACCGTTCAAAGACAAAGACAGGGGTTAACATAAAAATCTAACGGAGAGAGACACAAACGCAACTCACCAGCCCCGTGCATCAGCGTTCACTGACGCTAGACACACAGGTGCAACGCCAAACCACTCCCCAGGGAACAAAAGGCATGCCATAGGAAACAACGAAACCAACTTACTTAGGAACCAATATTTGGTGGAGTTCACAATAAAAAAGGTATGAACAATGATAAAAAAATAAAACAAAATCAAATTAAATTTAGCTCGGCTACAAATGTGATTCTGACATTACCGTGTTGATATTGCTCAAAACTAATGGACTTCACTTCCAAATTGTCGTGTATTGCTTAAATAACCCTTTTGTAAGCAAAGTAACACGTTTTCATTGAACGGAACAGAAATATCAACTGTTCTAGTTTTTATGAGTGCAAAATGCTTTTCAGAGCGAGAGAATCACTTTTCGACCAACCATGTGATTCTGACCTTACAATGTTGATTTTGCTCAAAACTAATGGACTTCACTTCCAAATGGTCGTGTTATTGCTTAAATAACCCTTTTGTAAGCAAAGTAACACGTTTTCATTGAACGGAACAGAAATATCAACTGTTCTAGTTTTTATGCGTGCAAAATGCTTTTCAGAGCGAGAGAATCACTTTTTGACCAACAATGTGATTCTGACATTACCGTGTTGATATTGCTCAAAACTAATGGACTTCACTTCCAAATTGTCGTGTATTGCTTAAATAACCCTTTTGTAAGCAAAGTAACACGTTTTCATTGAACGGAACAGAAATATCAACTGTTCTAGTTTTTATGCGTGCAAAATGCTTTTCAGAGCGAGAGAATCACTTTTTGACCAACAACTTGATTCTGACATTACCGTGTTGAAATTGCTCAAAACGAGTTGAATTCACTCCCAAATGGTGGCTTATGCTTAAATAACCCTTTTGTAAGCATAATAACACGTTTGCATTGAAAGGAACAGAACTATTCACTTTTCAAGTTTTTATGTGTGCAAAATGCTTTTCAGAGCGAGAGAAGCACTTTTTGACCAACAATGTGATTCTGACCTTACAATGTTGATATTGCTCAAAACTAATGGAATTCACTCCAAAATGGTGGTTTATGCTTAAATAACCCTTTTGTAAGCATAATAACACGTTTGCATTGAAAGGAACAGAAATATTCACTTTTCTAGTTTTTATGTGTGCAAAATGCTTTTCAGAGCGAGAGAAGCACTTTTTGACCAACAATGTGATTCTGACCTTTGTTGGGGCAAAATAACCTGCTGAGCACATCACATGTACATTATAAATATAGCTAACTCCTACCCTAGCTTAATGAGCACATCACATGGCAGTCACCTTATAATATAGTCAACTTTTAACACATAACACATACATGAGAATATAGTCAGGTCAGGGCCGGAGCCAGGGCCCCATATCTCCTCCCGGCAGATGGTAGACACTCAGACAATGCACCAGTCATCCTCAAGGACGGGAGGACCACAACAGGTGATGCTCTGAAGCTCTCCCCCGTAAGGAGGAACACAAGAAGATATACATGCATACACTAGTGCCTGGGAACCAAGGTCAAGTAAAAACACACAGAACCACACTCATCTAAAACGCACACACCTCATCACGAGGAGATACAGCATAAGACTGTATCACTCTGAGACTCTTCACCTTCTTCCGAAGCAGACCTTCCACGGAGGCGAAGCTCCGGACGAACCATCAGCGCTGATTAGGGACTTAGACATATTCGATTTCTCACGCTTATGACTCTGTATAACCGTTGCCACTTTACTTAATAAATCCAAGGTCCTCGTGCCGATAGACTTTATTACCTCTCCGTCTCATTTCATCTGGTCCAGTAACTAGACAGACCGTTTTTCCCAACACCTTACAATGTTGATTTTGCTCAAAACTAATGGACTTCACTTCCAAATGGTCGTGTATTGCTTAAATAACCCTTTTGTAAGCAAAGTAACACGTTTGCATTGAACGGAACAGAAATATCAACTGTTCTAGTTTTTATGCGTGCAAAATGCTTTTCAGAGCGAGAGAATCACTTTTTGACCAACAACGTGATTCTGACCTTACAATGTTGATATTGCTAAAAACTAATGGACTTCACTTCCAGATGGCCGTGTATTGCTTAAATAACCCTTTTGTAAGCAAAGTAACACGTTTTCATTGAACGGAACAGAAATATCAACTGTTCTAGTTTTTATGCGTGCAAAATGCTTTTCAGAGCAAGAGAATCACTTCTTGACCAACAACGTGATTCTGACCTTACCGTGTTGATATTGCTAAAAACTAATGGAATTCAATTCTAAATGGTGGTTTATGCTGAAATAACCCATTTGTAAGCATAAAAACACGTTTGCATTGAACGGAACAGAAATATCAACTGTTCTAGTTTTTATGTGTGCAAAATGCTTTTCAGAGCGAGAGAATCACTTTTCGACCAACAATGTGATTTTGACCTTACAATGTTGATTTTGCTCAAAATTAATGGACTTCACTTCCAAATGGTCGTGTATTGCTTAAATAACCCTTTTGTAAGCAAAGTAACACGTTTTCATTGAACGGAACAGAAATATCAACTGTTCTAGTTTTTATGTGTGCAAAATGCTTTTCAGAGCGAGAGAATCACTTTTTGACCAACAATGTGATTCTGACATTACCGTGTTGATATTGCTCAAAACTAATGGACTTCACTTCCAAATTGTCGTGTATTGCTTAAATAACCCTTTTGTAAGCAAAGTAACACGTTTTCATTGAACGGAACAGAAATATCAACTGTTCTAGTTTTTATGAGTGCAAAATGCTTTTCAGAGCGAGAGAATCACTTTTCGACCAACCATGTGATTCTGACCTTACAATGTTGATATTGCTAAAAACTAATGGACTTCACTTCCAGATGGCCGTGTATTGCTTAAATAACCCTTTTGTAAGCAAAGTAACACGTTTTCATTGAACGGAACAGAAATATCAACTGTTCTAGTTTTTATGCGTGCAAAATGCTTTTCAGAGCGAGAGAATCACTTCTTGACCAACAACGTGATTCTGACCTTACCGTGTTGATATTGCTAAAAACTAATGGAATTCAATTCTAAATGGTGGTTTATGCTGAAATAACCCATTTGTAAGCATAAAAACACGTTTGCATTGAACGGAACAGAAATATCAACTGTTCTAGTTTTTATGTGTGCAAAATGCTTTTCAGAGCGAGAGAATCACTTTTCGACCAACAATGTGATTTTGACCTTACAATGTTGATTTTGCTCAAAATTAATGGACTTCACTTCCAAATGGTCGTGTATTGCTTAAATAACCCTTTTGTAAGCAAAGTAACACGTTTTCATTGAACGGAACAGAAATATCAACTGTTCTAGTTTTTATGTGTGCAAAATGCTTTTCAGAGCGAGAGAATCACTTTTTGACCAACAATGTGATTCTGACATTACCGTGTTGATATTGCTCAAAACTAATGGACTTCACTTCCAAATTGTCGTGTATTGCTTAAATAACCCTTTTGTAAGCAAAGTAACACGTTTTCATTGAACGGAACAGAAATATCAACTGTTCTAGTTTTTATGAGTGCAAAATGCTTTTCAGAGCGAGAGAATCACTTTTCGACCAACCATGTGATTCTGACCTTACAATGTTGATTTTGCTCAAAACTAATGGACTTCACTTCCAAATGGTCGTGTTATTGCTTAAATAACCCTTTTGTAAGCAAAGTAACACGTTTTCATTGAACGGAACAGAAATATCAACTGTTCTAGTTTTTATGCGTGCAAAATGCTTTTCAGAGCGAGAGAATCACTTTTTGACCAACAACGTGATTCTGACCTTACCGTGTTGATATTGCTAAAAACTAATGGAATTCACTTCTAAATGGTGGTTTATGCTGAAATAACCCATTTGTAAGCATAAAAACACGTTTGCATTGAACTGAACAGAAATATCAACTGTTCTAGTTTTTATGTGTGCAAAATGCTTTTCAGAGCAAGAGAAGCACTTTTCGACCAACAATGTGATTCTGACCTTACAATGTTGATATTGGTCAAAACTAATGGACTTCACTTCCAAACGTTCGTGTATTGCTTATATAACCTTTTTGTAAGCAAAATAACACGTTTGCATTGAACGAAACAGAAATATCAACTGTTCTAGTTTTTATGTGTGCAAAATACTTTTCAGATTGAGAGAATCACTTTTCGACCAACAATGTGATTCTGACCTTACAATGTTGATATTGCTATAAACTAATGGACTTCACTTCCAAATGGTCGTGTATTGCTTAAATAACCCTTTTGTAAGCAAAATAACACGTTTGCATTGAACGGAACAGTAATATCAACTGTTCTAGTTTTTATGTGTGCAAAATGCCTTTCAGATTGAGAGAATCACTTTTCAACCAACAATGTGATTCTGACCTTACAATGTTGATATTGTTCAAAACGAATGGACTTCACATCCAAATGGTCGTGTGTTGCTTGAATAACCCTTTTGTAAGCATAATAACACGTTTGCATTGAACGGAACAGAAATATCAACTGTTCTAGTTTTCATGTGTGCAAAATTCTTTTCAGAGGGAGAGAATCACTTTTTGACCAACAACGTGATTCTGACCTTACATTGTTGATATTGCTCATAACTAATGGAATACACTTCCAAATGGTGGTTCATGCTAAAAATAACCCATTTGTAATCATAATAACATGTTTTGCTTTGAACGGAACAGAAATATCAACTGTTCTAGTTTTTATGTGTGCAAAATGCTTTTCAGAGCGAGAGAATCACTTTTTGACCAACAATGTGATTCTGACATTACCGTGTTGATATTGCTCAAAACTAATGGACTTCACTTCCAAATTGTCGTGTATTGCTTAAATAACCCTTTTGTAAGCAAAGTAACACGTTTTCATTGAACGGAACAGAAATATCAACTGTTCTAGTTTTTATGCGTGCAAAATGCTTTTCAGAGCGAGAGAATCACTTTTTGACCAACAACTTGATTCTGACCTTACCGTGTTGATATTGCTAAAAACTAATGGAATTCACTTCTAAATGGTGGTTTATGCTGAAATAACCCATTTGTAAGAATAATAACACGTTTGCATTGAACGGAACAGAAATATCAACTGTTCTAGTTTTTATGTGTGTAAAATGCTTTTCAGAGCGAGAGAATCACTTTTCGACCAACAATGTGATTCTGACCATACAGTGTTGATTTTGCTCAAAACTAATGGACTTCACTTCCAAATGGTCATGTATTGCTTAAATAACCCTTTTGTAAGCAAAGTAACACGTTTTCATTAAACGGAACAGAAATATCAACTGTTCTAGTTTTTATGTGTGCAAAATGCTTTTCAGAGCGAGAGAATCACTTTTTGACCACCAACGTGATTCTGACCTAACAATGTTGATATTGCTAAAAACTAATGGACTTCACTTCCAAATGGTCGTGTATTGCTTAAATAACCCTTTTGTAAGCAAAATAACACGTTTGCATTGAACGGAACAGAAATATAAACTGTTATAGTTTTTATGTGTGCAAAATGCTTTTCAGAGCGAGAGAATCACTTTTCGACCATCAATGTGATTCTGACCTTACAATGTTGATTTTGCTCAAAACTAATGGACTTCACTTCCAAATGGTCGTGTATTGCTTAAATAACCCTTTTGTAAGCAAAGTAACACGTTTGCATTGAACGGAACAGAAATATCAACTGTTCTAGTTTTTATGAGTGCAAAATGGTTTTCAGAGCGAGAGAATCACTTTTTGACCAACAACGTGATTCCGACCTTACCGTGTTGATATTGCTAAAAACTAATGGAATTCACTTCTAAATGGTGGTTTATGCTGAAATAACCCATTTGTAAGCATAATAACACGTTTGCATTGAACGGAACAGAAATATCAACTGTTCTAGTTTTTATGTGTGTAAAGTGCTTTTCAGAGCGAGAGAATCACTTTTCGACCAACAATGTTATTCTGACCATACAGTGTTGATTTTGCTCAAAACTAATGGACTTCACTTCCAAATGGTCGTGTATTGCTTAAATAACCCTTTTGTAAGCAAAGTAACACGTTTTCATTAAACTGAACAGAAATATCAACTGTTCTAGTTTTTATGCGTGCAAAATGCTTTTCACAGCGAGAGAATCACTTTTTGACCAACAACGTGATTCTGACCTTACCGTGTTGATATTGCTAAAAACTAATGGAATTCACTTCTAAATGGTGGTTTATGCTGAAATAACCCATTTGTAAGCATAATAACACGTTTGCATTGAACGGAACAGAAATATCAACTGTTCTAGTTTTTATGTGTGCAAAATGCTTTTCAGAGCGAGACAATCACTTTTCGACCATCAATGTGATTCTGACCTTACAATGTTGATTTTGCTCAAAACTAATGGACTTCACTTCCAAATTGTCGTGTATTGCTTAAATAACCCTTTTGTAAGCAAAGTAACATGTTTTCATTGAACGGAACAGAAATATCAACTGTTCTAGTTTGTATGCGTGCAAAATGCTTTTCAGAGCGAGAGAATCACTTTTTGACCACCAACGTGATTCTGACCTTACAATGTTGATATTGCTAAAAACTAATGGACTTCACTTCCAAATGGTCGTGTATTGCTTAAATAACCCTCTTGTAAGCAAGATAACATGTTTGCATTGAACGGAACAGAAATATCAACTGTTCTAGTTTTTATGTGTGCAAAATGCTTTTCAGAGCGAGAGAATCACTTTTCGACCAACCATGTGATTCTGACCTTACAATGTTGATTTTGCTCAAAACTAATGGACTTCACTTCCAAATGGTCGTGTATTGCTTAAATAACAATTTTGTAAGCAAAGTAACACGTTTTCATTGAACGGAAGAGAAATATCAACTGTTCTAGTTTTTATGCGTGCAAAATGCTTTTCAGAGCGAGAGAATCACTTTTTGACCACCAACGTGATTCTGACCGTACAATGTTGATATTGCTAAAAACTAATGGACTTCACTTCCAAATGGTCGTGTATTGCTTAAATAATCCTTTTGTAAGCAAAATAACACGTTTGCATTGAACGGAACAGAAATATCAACTGTTCTAGTTTTTATGTGTGCAAAATGCTTTTCAGAGCGAGACAATCACTTTTTGACCAACAACGTGATTCTGACCTAACCGTGTTGATATTGCTAAAAACTAATGGACTTCACTTCCAAATTGTCGTGTATTGCTTAAATAACCCTTTTGTAAGCAAAGTAACACGTTTTCATTGAACGGAACAGAAATATCAACTGTTCTAGTTTTTATGCGTGCAAAATGCTTTTCAGAGCGAGAGAAGCACTTTTTGACCAACAACGTGATTCTGACCTTACAATGTTGATATTGCTCAAAACTAATGGAATTCACTCCAAAATGGTGGTTTATGCTTAAATAACCCTTTTGTAAGCATAATTACACGTTTGCATTGAAAGGAACAGAAATATTCACTTTTCTAGTTTTTATGTGTGCAGAATGCTTTTCAGAGCGAGAGAAGCACTTTTTGAGCAACAATGTGATTCTGACCTTACAATGTTGATTTTGCTCAAAACTAATGGACTTCACTTCCAAATGGTCGTGTATTGCTTAAATAACCCTTTTGTAAGCAAAGTAACACGTTTGCATTGAACGGAACAGAAATATCAACTGTTCTAGTTTTTATGCGTGCAAAATGCTTTTCAGAGCGAGAGAATCACTTTTTGACCAACAACGTGATTCTGACCTTACAATGTTGATATTGCTAAAAACTAATGGACTTCACTTCCAGATGGCCGTGTATTGCTTAAATAACCCTTTTGTAAGCAAAGTAACACGTTTTCATTGAACGGAACAGAAATATCAACTGTTCTAGTTTTTATGCGTGCAAAATGCTTTTCAGAGCGAGAGAATCACTTCTTGACCAACAACGTGATTCTGACCTTACCGTGTTGATATTGCTAAAAACTAATGGAATTCAATTCTAAATGGTGGTTTATGCTGAAATAACCCATTTGTAAGCATAAAAACACGTTTGCATTGAACGGAACAGAAATATCAACTGTTCTAGTTTTTATGTGTGCAAAATGCTTTTCAGAGCGAGAGAATCACTTTTCGACCAACAATGTGATTTTGACCTTACAATGTTGATTTTGCTCAAAATTAATGGACTTCACTTCCAAATGGTCGTGTATTGCTTAAATAACCCTTTTGTAAGCAAAGTAACACGTTTTCATTGAACGGAACAGAAATATCAACTGTTCTAGTTTTTATGTGTGCAAAATGCTTTTCAGAGCGAGAGAATCACTTTTTGACCAACAATGTGATTCTGACATTACCGTGTTGATATTGCTCAAAACTAATGGACTTCACTTCCAAATTGTCGTGTATTGCTTAAATAACCCTTTTGTAAGCAAAGTAACACGTTTTCATTGAACGGAACAGAAATATCAACTGTTCTAGTTTTTATGAGTGCAAAATGCTTTTCAGAGCGAGAGAATCACTTTTCGACCAACCATGTGATTCTGACCTTACAATGTTGATTTTGCTCAAAACTAATGGACTTCACTTCCAAATGGTCGTGTTATTGCTTAAATAACCCTTTTGTAAGCAAAGTAACACGTTTTCATTGAACGGAACAGAAATATCAACTGTTCTAGTTTTTATGCGTGCAAAATGCTTTTCAGAGCGAGAGAATCACTTTTTGACCAACAATGTGATTCTGACATTACCGTGTTGATATTGCTCAAAACTAATGGACTTCACTTCCAAATTGTCGTGTATTGCTTAAATAACCCTTTTGTAAGCAAAGTAACACGTTTTCATTGAACGGAACAGAAATACCAACTGTTCTAGTTTTTATGCGTGCAAAATGCTTTTCAGAGCGAGAGAATCACTTTTTGACCAACAACTTGATTCTGACATTACCGTGTTGAAATTGCTCAAAACGAGTTGAATTCACTCCCAAATGGTGGCTTATGCTTAAATAACCCTTTTGTAAGCATAATAACACGTTTGCATTGAAAGGAACAGAACTATTCACTTTTCAAGTTTTTATGTGTGCAAAATGCTTTTCAGAGCGAGAGAAGCACTTTTTGACCAACAATGTGATTCTGACCTTACAATGTTGATATTGCTCAAAACTAATGGAATTCACTCCAAAATGGTGGTTTATGCTTAAATAACCCTTTTGTAAGCATAATAACACGTTTGCATTGAAAGGAACAGAAATATTCACTTTTCTAGTTTTTATGTGTGCAAAATGCTTTTCAGAGCGAGAGAAGCACTTTTTGACCAACAATGTGATTCTGACCTTTGTTGGGGCAAAATAACCTGCTGAGCACATCACATGTACATTATAAATATAGCTAACTCCTACCCTAGCTTAATGAGCACATCACATGGCAGTCACCTTATAATATAGTCAACTTTTAACACATAACACATACATGAGAATATAGTCAGGTCAGGGCCGGAGCCAGGGCCCCATATCTCCTCCCGGCAGATGGTAGACACTCAGACAATGCACCAGTCATCCTCAAGGACGGGAGGACCACAACAGGTGATGCTCTGAAGCTCTCCCCCGTAAGGAGGAACACAAGAAGATATACATGCATACACTAGTGCCTGGGAACCAAGGTCAAGTAAAAACACACAGAACCACACTCATCTAAAACGCACACACCTCATCACGAGGAGATACAGCATAAGACTGTATCACTCTGAGACTCTTCACCTTCTTCCGAAGCAGACCTTCCACGGAGGCGAAGCTCCGGACGAACCATCAGCGCTGATTAGGGACTTAGACATATTCGATTTCTCACGCTTATGACTCTGTATAACCGTTGCCACTTTACTTAATAAATCCAAGGTCCTCGTGCCGATAGACTTTATTACCTCTCCGTCTCATTTCATCTGGTCCAGTAACTAGACAGACCGTTTTTCCCAACACCTTACAATGTTGATTTTGCTCAAAACTAATGGACTTCACTTCCAAATGGTCGTGTATTGCTTAAATAACCCTTTTGTAAGCAAAGTAACACGTTTGCATTGAACGGAACAGAAATATCAACTGTTCTAGTTTTTATGCGTGCAAAATGCTTTTCAGAGCGAGAGAATCACTTTTTGACCAACAACGTGATTCTGACCTTACAATGTTGATATTGCTAAAAACTAATGGACTTCACTTCCAGATGGCCGTGTATTGCTTAAATAACCCTTTTGTAAGCAAAGTAACACGTTTTCATTGAACGGAACAGAAATATCAACTGTTCTAGTTTTTATGCGTGCAAAATGCTTTTCAGAGCAAGAGAATCACTTCTTGACCAACAACGTGATTCTGACCTTACCGTGTTGATATTGCTAAAAACTAATGGAATTCAATTCTAAATGGTGGTTTATGCTGAAATAACCCATTTGTAAGCATAAAAACACGTTTGCATTGAACGGAACAGAAATATCAACTGTTCTAGTTTTTATGTGTGCAAAATGCTTTTCAGAGCGAGAGAATCACTTTTCGACCAACAATGTGATTTTGACCTTACAATGTTGATTTTGCTCAAAATTAATGGACTTCACTTCCAAATGGTCGTGTTATTGCTTAAATAACCCTTTTGTAAGCAAAGTAACACGTTTTCATTGAACGGAACAGAAATATCAACTGTTCTAGTTTTTATGTGTGCAAAATGCTTTTCAGAGCGAGAGAATCACTTTTTGACCAACAATGTGATTCTGACATTACCGTGTTGATATTGCTCAAAACTAATGGACTTCACTTCCAAATTGTCGTGTATTGCTTAAATAACCCTTTTGTAAGCAAAGTAACACGTTTTCATTGAACGGAACAGAAATATCAACTGTTCTAGTTTTTATGAGTGCAAAATGCTTTTCAGAGCGAGAGAATCACTTTTCGACCAACCATGTGATTCTGACCTTACAATGTTGATATTGCTAAAAACTAATGGACTTCACTTCCAGATGGCCGTGTATTGCTTAAATAACCCTTTTGTAAGCAAAGTAACACGTTTTCATTGAACGGAACAGAAATATCAACTGTTCTAGTTTTTATGCGTGCAAAATGCTTTTCAGAGCGAGAGAATCACTTCTTGACCAACAACGTGATTCTGACCTTACCGTGTTGATATTGCTAAAAACTAATGGAATTCAATTCTAAATGGTGGTTTATGCTGAAATAACCCATTTGTAAGCATAAAAACACGTTTGCATTGAACGGAACAGAAATATCAACTGTTCTAGTTTTTATGTGTGCAAAATGCTTTTCAGAGCGAGAGAATCACTTTTCGACCAACAATGTGATTTTGACCTTACAATGTTGAT
The DNA here is from genome assembly GCF_949987615.1 of Pollachius pollachius. Lineage (NCBI taxonomy): Eukaryota > Metazoa > Chordata > Actinopteri > Gadiformes > Gadidae > Pollachius > Pollachius pollachius. The sequence continues at coordinate 20,633,852 of NC_136946.1, read as the reverse complement.
TTTGCTCAAAATTAATGGACTTCACTTCCAAATGGTCGTGTATTGCTTAAATAACCCTTTTGTAAGCAAAGTAACACGTTTTCATTGAACGGAACAGAAATATCAACTGTTCTAGTTTTTATGTGTGCAAAATGCTTTTCAGAGCGAGAGAATCACTTTTTGACCAACAATGTGATTCTGACATTACCGTGTTGATATTGCTCAAAACTAATGGACTTCACTTCCAAATTGTCGTGTATTGCTTAAATAACCCTTTTGTAAGCAAAGTAACACGTTTTCATTGAACGGAACAGAAATATCAACTGTTCTAGTTTTTATGAGTGCAAAATGCTTTTCAGAGCGAGAGAATCACTTTTCGACCAACCATGTGATTCTGACCTTACAATGTTGATTTTGCTCAAAACTAATGGACTTCACTTCCAAATGGTCGTGTTATTGCTTAAATAACCCTTTTGTAAGCAAAGTAACACGTTTTCATTGAACGGAACAGAAATATCAACTGTTCTAGTTTTTATGCGTGCAAAATGCTTTTCAGAGCGAGAGAATCACTTTTTGACCAACAACGTGATTCTGACCTTACCGTGTTGATATTGCTAAAAACTAATGGAATTCACTTCTAAATGGTGGTTTATGCTGAAATAACCCATTTGTAAGCATAAAAACACGTTTGCATTGAACTGAACAGAAATATCAACTGTTCTAGTTTTTATGTGTGCAAAATGCTTTTCAGAGCAAGAGAAGCACTTTTCGACCAACAATGTGATTCTGACCTTACAATGTTGATATTGGTCAAAACTAATGGACTTCACTTCCAAACGTTCGTGTATTGCTTATATAACCTTTTTGTAAGCAAAATAACACGTTTGCATTGAACGAAACAGAAATATCAACTGTTCTAGTTTTTATGTGTGCAAAATACTTTTCAGATTGAGAGAATCACTTTTCGACCAACAATGTGATTCTGACCTTACAATGTTGATATTGCTATAAACTAATGGACTTCACTTCCAAATGGTCGTGTATTGCTTAAATAACCCTTTTGTAAGCAAAATAACACGTTTGCATTGAACGGAACAGTAATATCAACTGTTCTAGTTTTTATGTGTGCAAAATGCCTTTCAGATTGAGAGAATCACTTTTCAACCAACAATGTGATTCTGACCTTACAATGTTGATATTGTTCAAAACGAATGGACTTCACATCCAAATGGTCGTGTGTTGCTTGAATAACCCTTTTGTAAGCATAATAACACGTTTGCATTGAACGGAACAGAAATATCAACTGTTCTAGTTTTCATGTGTGCAAAATTCTTTTCAGAGGGAGAGAATCACTTTTTGACCAACAACGTGATTCTGACCTTACATTGTTGATATTGCTCATAACTAATGGAATACACTTCCAAATGGTGGTTCATGCTAAAAATAACCCATTTGTAATCATAATAACATGTTTTGCTTTGAACGGAACAGAAATATCAACTGTTCTAGTTTTTATGTGTGCAAAATGCTTTTCAGAGCGAGAGAATCACTTTTTGACCAACAATGTGATTCTGACATTACCGTGTTGATATTGCTCAAAACTAATGGACTTCACTTCCAAATTGTCGTGTATTGCTTAAATAACCCTTTTGTAAGCAAAGTAACACGTTTTCATTGAACGGAACAGAAATATCAACTGTTCTAGTTTTTATGCGTGCAAAATGCTTTTCAGAGCGAGAGAATCACTTTTTGACCAACAACTTGATTCTGACCTTACCGTGTTGATATTGCTAAAAACTAATGGAATTCACTTCTAAATGGTGGTTTATGCTGAAATAACCCATTTGTAAGAATAATAACACGTTTGCATTGAACGGAACAGAAATATCAACTGTTCTAGTTTTTATGTGTGTAAAATGCTTTTCAGAGCGAGAGAATCACTTTTCGACCAACAATGTGATTCTGACCATACAGTGTTGATTTTGCTCAAAACTAATGGACTTCACTTCCAAATGGTCATGTATTGCTTAAATAACCCTTTTGTAAGCAAAGTAACACGTTTTCATTAAACGGAACAGAAATATCAACTGTTCTAGTTTTTATGTGTGCAAAATGCTTTTCAGAGCGAGAGAATCACTTTTTGACCACCAACGTGATTCTGACCTAACAATGTTGATATTGCTAAAAACTAATGGACTTCACTTCCAAATGGTCGTGTATTGCTTAAATAACCCTTTTGTAAGCAAAATAACACGTTTGCATTGAACGGAACAGAAATATAAACTGTTATAGTTTTTATGTGTGCAAAATGCTTTTCAGAGCGAGAGAATCACTTTTCGACCATCAATGTGATTCTGACCTTACAATGTTGATTTTGCTCAAAACTAATGGACTTCACTTCCAAATGGTCGTGTATTGCTTAAATAACCCTTTTGTAAGCAAAGTAACACGTTTGCATTGAACGGAACAGAAATATCAACTGTTCTAGTTTTTATGAGTGCAAAATGGTTTTCAGAGCGAGAGAATCACTTTTTGACCAACAACGTGATTCCGACCTTACCGTGTTGATATTGCTAAAAACTAATGGAATTCACTTCTAAATGGTGGTTTATGCTGAAATAACCCATTTGTAAGCATAATAACACGTTTGCATTGAACGGAACAGAAATATCAACTGTTCTAGTTTTTATGTGTGTAAAGTGCTTTTCAGAGCGAGAGAATCACTTTTCGACCAACAATGTTATTCTGACCATACAGTGTTGATTTTGCTCAAAACTAATGGACTTCACTTCCAAATGGTCGTGTATTGCTTAAATAACCCTTTTGTAAGCAAAGTAACACGTTTTCATTAAACTGAACAGAAATATCAACTGTTCTAGTTTTTATGCGTGCAAAATGCTTTTCACAGCGAGAGAATCACTTTTTGACCAACAACGTGATTCTGACCTTACCGTGTTGATATTGCTAAAAACTAATGGAATTCACTTCTAAATGGTGGTTTATGCTGAAATAACCCATTTGTAAGCATAATAACACGTTTGCATTGAACGGAACAGAAATATCAACTGTTCTAGTTTTTATGTGTGCAAAATGCTTTTCAGAGCGAGACAATCACTTTTCGACCATCAATGTGATTCTGACCTTACAATGTTGATTTTGCTCAAAACTAATGGACTTCACTTCCAAATTGTCGTGTATTGCTTAAATAACCCTTTTGTAAGCAAAGTAACACGTTTTCATTGAACGGAACAGAAATATCAACTGTTCTAGTTTGTATGCGTGCAAAATGCTTTTCAGAGCGAGAGAATCACTTTTTGACCACCAACGTGATTCTGACCTTACAATGTTGATATTGCTAAAAACTAATGGACTTCACTTCCAAATGGTCGTGTATTGCTTAAATAACCCTCTTGTAAGCAAGATAACATGTTTGCATTGAACGGAACAGAAATATCAACTGTTCTAGTTTTTATGTGTGCAAAATGCTTTTCAGAGCGAGAGAATCACTTTTCGACCAACCATGTGATTCTGACCTTACAATGTTGATTTTGCTCAAAACTAATGGACTTCACTTCCAAATGGTCGTGTATTGCTTAAATAACAATTTTGTAAGCAAAGTAACACGTTTTCATTGAACGGAAGAGAAATATCAACTGTTCTAGTTTTTATGCGTGCAAAATGCTTTTCAGAGCGAGAGAATCACTTTTTGACCACCAACGTGATTCTGACCGTACAATGTTGATATTGCTAAAAACTAATGGACTTCACTTCCAAATGGTCGTGTATTGCTTAAATAATCCTTTTGTAAGCAAAATAACACGTTTGCATTGAACGGAACAGAAATATCAACTGTTCTAGTTTTTATGTGTGCAAAATGCTTTTCAGAGCGAGACAATCACTTTTTGACCAACAACGTGATTCTGACCTAACCGTGTTGATATTGCTAAAAACTAATGGACTTCACTTCCAAATTGTCGTGTATTGCTTAAATAACCCTTTTGTAAGCAAAGTAACACGTTTTCATTGAACGGAACAGAAATATCAACTGTTCTAGTTTTTATGCGTGCAAAATGCTTTTCAGAGCGAGAGAAGCACTTTTTGACCAACAACGTGATTCTGACCTTACAATGTTGATATTGCTCAAAACTAATGGAATTCACTCCAAAATGGTGGTTTATGCTTAAATAACCCTTTTGTAAGCATAATTACACGTTTGCATTGAAAGGAACAGAAATATTCACTTTTCTAGTTTTTATGTGTGCAGAATGCTTTTCAGAGCGAGAGAAGCACTTTTTGACCAACAATGTGATTCTGACCTTACAATGTTGATTTTGCTCAAAACTAATGGACTTCACTTCCAAATGGTCGTGTATTGCTTAAATAACCCTTTTGTAAGCAAAGTAACACGTTTGCATTGAACGGAACAGAAATATCAACTGTTCAAGTTTTTATGCGTGCAAAATGCTTTTCAGAGCGAGAGAATCACTTTTTGACCAACAACGTGATTCTGACCTTACAATGTTGATATTGCTAAAAACTAATGGACTTCACTTCCAAATGGCCGTGTATTGCTTAAATAACCCTTTTGTAAGCAAAGTAACACGTTTTCATTGAACGGAACAGAAATATCAACTGATCTAGTTTGTATGCGTGCAAAATGCTTTTCAGAGCGAGAGAATCACTTTTTGACCAACAACGTGATTCTGACCTTACCGTGTTGATATTGCTAAAAACTAATGGAATTCACTTCTAAATGGTGGTTTATGCTGAAATAACCCATTTGTAAGCATAAAAACACGTTTGCATTGAACGGAACAGAAATATCAACTGTTCTAGTTTTTATGTGTGCAAAATGCTTTTCAGAGCGAGAGAATCACTTTTCGACCAACAATGTGATTTTGACCTTACAATGTTGATTTTGCTCAAAATTAATGGACTTCACTTCCAAATGGTCGTATATTGCTTAAATAACCCTTTTGTAAGCAAAGTAACACGTTTTCATTGAACGGAACAGAAATATCAACTGTTCTAGTTTATATGTGTGCAAAATGCTTTTCAGAGCGAGAGAATCACTTTTTGACCAACAATGTGATTCTGACATTACCGTGTTGATATTGCTCAAAACTAATGGACTTCACTTCCAAATTGTCGTGTATTGCTTAAATAACCCTTTTGTAAGCAAAGTAACACGTTTTCATTGAACGGAACAGAAATATCAACTGTTCTAGTTTTTATGCGTGCAAAATGCTTTTCAGAGCGAGAGAATCACTTTTTGACCACCAACGTGATTCTGACCTTACAATGTTGATATTGCTAAAAACTAATGGACTTCACTTCCAAATGGTCGTGTATTGCTTAAATAACCCTTTTGTAAGCAAAATAACACGTTTGCATCGAACGGAACAGAAATATCGACTGTTCTAGTTTTTATGTGTGCAAAATGCTTTTCAGAGCGAGAGAATCACTTTTCGACCAACCATGTGATTCTGACCTTACAATGTTGATTTTGCTCAAAACTAATGGACTTCACTTCCAAATGGTCGTGTTATTGCTTAAATAACCCTTTTGTAAGCAAAGTAACACGTTTTCATTGAACGGAACAGAAATATCAACTGTTCTAGTTTTTATGCGTGCAAAATGCTTTTCAGAGTGAGAGAATCACTTTTTGACCAACAACGTGATTCTGACCATACCGTGTTGATATTGCTAAAAACTAATGGAATTCACTTCTAAATGGTGGTTTATTCTGAAATAACCCATTTGTAAGCATGATAACACGTTTGCATTGAACGGAACAGAAATATCAACTGTTCTAGTGTTTATGTGTGCAAAATGCTTTTCAGAGCGAGACAATCACTTTTCGACCATCATTGTGATTCTGACCTTACAATGTTGATTTTGCTCAAAACTAATTGACTTCACTTCCAAATAGTCGTGTATTGCTTAAATAACCCTTTTGTAAGCAAAGTAACACGTTTTCATTGAACGGAACAGAAATATCAACTGTTCTAGTTTTTATGCGTGCAAAATGCTTTTCAGAGCGAGAGAATCACTTTTTGACCAACAACGTGATTCTGACCTTACCGTGTTGATATTGCTAAAAACTAATGGAATTCACTTCTAAATGGTGGTTTATGCTGAAATAACCCATTTGTAAGCATAAAAACACGTTTGCATTGAACTGAACAGAAATATCAACTGTTCTAGTTTTTATGTGTGCAAAATGCTTTTCAGAGCAAGAGAAGCACTTTTCGACCAACAATGTGATTCTGACCTTACAATGTTGATATTGGTCAAAACTAATGGACTTCACTTCCAAACGGTCGTGTATTGCTTATATAACCTTTTTGTGAGCAAAATAACACGTTTGCATTGAACGAAACAGAAATATCAACTGTTCTAGTTTTTATGTGTGCAAAATACTTTTCAGATTGAGAGAATCACTTTTCGACCAACAATGTGATTCTGACCTTACAATGTTGATATTGCTATAAACTAATGGACTTCACTTCCAAATGGTCGTGTATTGCTTAAATAACCCTTTTGTAAGCAAAATAACACGTTTGCATTGAACGGAACAGTAATATCAACTGTTCTAGTTTTTATGTGTGCAAAATGCTTTTCAGATTGAGAGAATCACTTTTCGACCAATAATGTGATTCTGACCTTACAATGTTGATATTGTTCAAAACGAATGGACTTCACATCCAAATGGTCGTGTGTTGCTTGAATAACCCTTTTGTAAGCATAATAACACGTTTGCATTGAACGGAACAGAAATATCAACTGTTCTAGTTTTCATGTGTGCAAAATTCTTTTCAGAGGGAGAGAATCACTTTTTGACCAACAACGTGATTCTGACCTTACATTGTTGATATTGCTCATAACTAATGGAATACACTTCCAAATGGTGGTTCATGCTAAAAATAACCCATTTGTAAGCATAATAACATGTTTTGCTTTGAACGGAACAGAAATATCAACTGTTCTAGTTATTATGTGTGCAAAATGCTTTTCAGAGCGAGAGAATCACTTTTTGACCAACAATGTGATTCTGACATTACCGTGTTGATATTGCTCAAAACTAATGGACTTCACTTCCAAATTGTCGTGTATTGCTTAAATAACCCTTTTGTAAGCAAAGTAACACGTTTTCATTGAAAGGAACAGAACTATTCACTTTTCAAGTTTTTATGTGTGCAAAATGCTTTCAGAGCGAGAGAAGCACTTTTTGACCAACAATGTGATTCTGACCTTACAATGTTGATATTGCTCAAAACTAATGGAATTCACTCCAAAATGGTGGTTTATGCTTAAATAACCCTTTTGTAAGCATAATAACACGTTTGCATTGAAAGGAACAGAAATATTCACTTTTCTAGTTTTTATGTGTGCAAAATGCTTTTCAGAGCGAGAGAAGCACTTTTTGAGCAACAATGTGATTCTGACCTTACAATGTTGATTTTGCTCAAAACTAATGGACTTCACTTCCAAATGGTCGTGTATTGCTTAAATAACCCTTTTGTAAGCAAAGTAACACGTTTGCATTGAACGGAACAGAAATATCAACTGTTCTAGTTTTTATGCGTGCAAAATGCTTTTCAGAGCGAGAGAATCACTTTTTGACCAACAACGTGATTCTGACCTTACAATGTTGATATTGCTAAAAACTAATGGACTTCACTTCCAGATGGCCGTGTATTGCTTAAATAACCCTTTTGTAAGCAAAGTAACACGTTTTCATTGAACGGAACAGAAATATCAACTGTTCTAGTTTTTATGCGTGCAAAATGCTTTTCAGAGCGAGAGAATCACTTCTTGACCAACAACGTGATTCTGACCTTACCGTGTTGATATTGCTAAAAACTAATGGAATTCAATTCTAAATGGTGGTTTATGCTGAAATAACCCATTTGTAAGCATAAAAACACGTTTGCATTGAACGGAACAGAAATATCAACTGTTCTAGTTTTTATGTGTGCAAAATGCTTTTCAGAGCGAGAGAATCACTTTTCGACCAACAATGTGATTTTGACCTTACAATGTTGATTTTGCTCAAAATTAATGGACTTCACTTCCAAATGGTCGTGTATTGCTTAAATAACCCTTTTGTAAGCAAAATAACACGTTTGCATCGAACGGAACAGAAATATCGACTGTTCTAGTTTTTATGTGTGCAAAATGCTTTTCAGAGCGAGAGAATCACTTTTCGACCAACCATGTGATTCTGACCTTACAATGTTGATTTTGCTCAAAACTAATGGACTTCACTTCCAAATGGTCGTGTTATTGCTTAAATAACCCTTTTGTAAGCAAAGTAACACGTTTTCATTGAACGGAACAGAAATATCAACTGTTCTAGTTTTTATGCGTGCAAAATGCTTTTCAGAGTGAGAGAATCACTTTTTGACCAACAACGTGATTCTGACCATACCGTGTTGATATTGCTAAAAACTAATGGAATTCACTTCTAAATGGTGGTTTATTCTGAAATAACCCATTTGTAAGCATGATAACACGTTTGCATTGAACGGAACAGAAATATCAACTGTTCTAGTGTTTATGTGTGCAAAATGCTTTTCAGAGCGAGACAATCACTTTTCGACCATCATTGTGATTCTGACCTTACAATGTTGATTTTGCTCAAAACTAATTGACTTCACTTCCAAATAGTCGTGTATTGCTTAAATAACCCTTTTGTAAGCAAAGTAACACGTTTTCATTGAACGGAACAGAAATATCAACTGTTCTAGTTTTTATGCGTGCAAAATGCTTTTCAGAGCGAGAGAATCACTTTTTGACCAACAACGTGATTCTGACCTTACCGTGTTGATATTGCTAAAAACTAATGGAATTCACTTCTAAATGGTGGTTTATGCTGAAATAACCCATTTGTAAGCATAAAAACACGTTTGCATTGAACTGAACAGAAATATCAACTGTTCTAGTTTTTATGTGTGCAAAATGCTTTTCAGAGCAAGAGAAGCACTTTTCGACCAACAATGTGATTCTGACCTTACAATGTTGATATTGGTCAAAACTAATGGACTTCACTTCCAAACGGTCGTGTATTGCTTATATAACCTTTTTGTGAGCAAAATAACACGTTTGCATTGAACGAAACAGAAATATCAACTGTTCTAGTTTTTATGTGTGCAAAATACTTTTCAGATTGAGAGAATCACTTTTCGACCAACAATGTGATTCTGACCTTACAATGTTGATATTGCTATAAACTAATGGACTTCACTTCCAAATGGTCGTGTATTGCTTAAATAACCCTTTTGTAAGCAAAATAACACGTTTGCATTGAACGGAACAGTAATATCAACTGTTCTAGTTTTTATGTGTGCAAAATGCTTTTCAGATTGAGAGAATCACTTTTCGACCAATAATGTGATTCTGACCTTACAATGTTGATATTGTTCAAAACGAATGGACTTCACATCCAAATGGTCGTGTGTTGCTTGAATAACCCTTTTGTAAGCATAATAACACGTTTGCATTGAACGGAACAGAAATATCAACTGTTCTAGTTTTCATGTGTGCAAAATTCTTTTCAGAGGGAGAGAATCACTTTTTGACCAACAACGTGATTCTGACCTTACATTGTTGATATTGCTCATAACTAATGGAATACACTTCCAAATGGTGGTTCATGCTAAAAATAACCCATTTGTAAGCATAATAACATGTTTTGCTTTGAACGGAACAGAAATATCAACTGTTCTAGTTATTATGTGTGCAAAATGCTTTTCAGAGCGAGAGAATCACTTTTTGACCAACAATGTGATTCTGACATTACCGTGTTGATATTGCTCAAAACTAATGGACTTCACTTCCAAATTGTCGTGTATTGCTTAAATAACCCTTTTGTAAGCAAAGTAACACGTTTTCATTGAAAGGAACAGAACTATTCACTTTTCAAGTTTTTATGTGTGCAAAATGCTTTCAGAGCGAGAGAAGCACTTTTTGACCAACAATGTGATTCTGACCTTACAATGTTGATATTGCTCAAAACTAATGGAATTCACTCCAAAATGGTGGTTTATGCTTAAATAACCCTTTTGTAAGCATAATAACACGTTTGCATTGAAAGGAACAGAAATATTCACTTTTCTAGTTTTTATGTGTGCAAAATGCTTTTCAGAGCGAGAGAAGCACTTTTTGAGCAACAATGTGATTCTGACCTTACAATGTTGATTTTGCTCAAAACTAATGGACTTCACTTCCAAATGGTCGTGTATTGCTTAAATAACCCTTTTGTAAGCAAAGTAACACGTTTGCATTGAACGGAACAGAAATATCAACTGTTCTAGTTTTTATGCGTGCAAAATGCTTTTCAGAGCGAGAGAATCACTTTTTGACCAACAACGTGATTCTGACCTTACAATGTTGATATTGCTAAAAACTAATGGACTTCACTTCCAGATGGCCGTGTATTGCTTAAATAACCCTTTTGTAAGCAAAGTAACACGTTTTCATTGAACGGAACAGAAATATCAACTGTTCTAGTTTTTATGCGTGCAAAATGCTTTTCAGAGCGAGAGAATCACTTCTTGACCAACAACGTGATTCTGACCTTACCGTGTTGATATTGCTAAAAACTAATGGAATTCAATTCTAAATGGTGGTTTATGCTGAAATAACCCATTTGTAAGCATAAAAACACGTTTGCATTGAACGGAACAGAAATATCAACTGTTCTAGTTTTTATGTGTGCAAAATGCTTTTCAGAGCGAGAGAATCACTTTTCGACCAACAATGTGATTTTGACCTTACAATGTTGATTTTGCTCAAAATTAATGGACTTCACTTCCAAATGGTCGTGTATTGCTTAAATAACCCTTTTGTAAGCAAAGTAACACGTTTTCATTGAACGGAACAGAAATATCAACTGTTCTAGTTTTTATGTGTGCAAAATGCTTTTCAGAGCGAGAGAATCACTTTTTGACCAACAATGTGTAACCGATGTGTTTCTGCGTTGTGTCTTGTATCTTTGAGTGAGGCACACACACAGGAGTCGAGTGATGGAGGTTTATTCTTTCAAAAGGAGACAAAACAACACAGGCGTCACACACAATCCGGGATATCTCTCTCCACTCAGCCCCGTGCATCAGCGTTCACTGACCCCTTAGCTTAATATATCCTGTAACTTTAAATGGATACATGTAGGGGATAAATTATAAAAATGTAAACAAAGCATAAAATGATCTTAAATAAAAAGACAGTATATAAAATATATACACTGATAAAGGAAATAAAATATAATAAAGAATTGTCATTTTCCTCTCACACTCATTTTACATATTATATCATAAACAAAAACACATAACAGGCATACCTTTCAAAAGGAGACAAAACAACACAGGCGTCACACACAATCCGGGATATCTCTCTCCACTCTACAAAATAAAGGAAGCAAACAATTGACCACACATACCGGATCACACAACTGCATTTGTAATATCAACGCGGGAAATACAGCGATCTTCCTCCCATGCCGAATCTCACGCGGCCGGGAAACCCCGTAGAAAGCTAACACCAGCTCAAGCTAGTTCACGAGTTAAAAGTTATAAAGTCCACCCTTCCAACAATTCAATGACTAAAAAAAATTGTCTACGAACCAGGGAGTTTCTCCCGCGTGCCTAAAAGCATGTCGCAAAGCAGTGTGAACCACCACAACCGTTCAAAGACAAAGACAGGGGTTAACATAAAAATCTAACGGAGAGAGACACAAACGCAACTCACCAGCCCCGTGCATCAGCGTTCACTGACGCTAGACACACAGGTGCAACGCCAAACCACTCCCCAGGGAACAAAAGGCATGCCATAGGAAACAACGAAACCAACTTACTTAGGAACCAATATTTGGTGGAGTTCACAATAAAAAAGGTATGAACAATGATAAAAAAATAAAACAAAATCAAATTAAATTTAGCTCGGCTACATACTCCCCTCTGAACTTCACCAAAATACCTCAAGACTTTAGCAGAACACTCCAATACATTCACGTCATGCAACTTATTAGTTACTCATATTACTGAGAAAATGGCCGAGGAGGGCGGCGCAACCCTCCAGGGTACACTTGCAAAAAAAAAAAGGGTGCCCTTTACACCACCTTACACATTACTTCATAAAGGTAATACTTAAATATACCTTTCACAAAACAAGGAGTACCTAATATTTATCACTGCTACTGTAACACATGTTCAACCCAAACACTGGATTAAAGAATTGTCTTAAGGTACTTGATGGTTTACAGAGATTCATCACTCAAGCTAGTATTTTCCTCTGGGTCATGTTCTGAATGAGTCTATCTACAGGTTTCACCAGCCTGCCCACCCTTGTTCTAATACGGGAGACAACACTGATTACAGTGCTTGGGGGGTCGTTGCTACAGCCTGTTTCATCGGCCACACTTGACACACTCATTGACCTCCGGCTAACACTTTCACGCAGGTCAATGTCTCCAAGCTCTTCATCATCGTCAAGACATGTTGGGACAACAGAAGCACTATCCAGAACCCAACTGGATGTCCTGTCTTCTGTGACATCACCTGTCTCCACATCTGACACGCAGCTTTGTGTCTCGTCATGGCTCGACTCAGACGACTCAGTGAATGATGCGTCAACATCCTCCTCATCTTCCAACTCAAGCGGAAGAAAGTTTGCGCACAGGAGGCGATTGCGATGCACAACCTTTTCACGGCCACTGCTTGTATTCCTTATCCGATAGGTATGACACCTAGGATCTTTTGAGATCACCATGTACGGGACAGACTCCCATTTGTCCGACAATTTCTTGCGTCCCCTTTCACATTTGTTTGACAAGAGCACTTGGTCTCCCTCAGCGATGTCATGACCTTTGGTCCTCTTGTTGTACAGTTCAGTTTGGTGCTGCTGACTGGTGACAGCATTGGCCTGAGCAGATGATAATGCTTCTTTTAACTCCTCCCTCAGTTTAAGGACATATTTATCATAGTCAGCGATGTCACAGTCCCTCTCCACATTGTGGAACATCACGTCAACTGGGAGTCTGGGGATCCTCCCGTACATTAGATAAAACGGGGCGTAGCCTGTTGACTCGTGGGCAGTGCAGTTGTAGGCGAAAGTCAACGTCTGCAACATCTGGGGCCATTTTTGCTTAGCTCTTGGAGGGAGAGCTCTGATCATGCTTCCCAATGTCCGGTTGAAGCGTTCAACCACACCGTTTCCCATGGGATGATAAGCCGTTGTCCTCGACTTCTTTACACCAGAAATCAGCAGTAACTCTCGGATCAACTGGCTCTCGAAGTTGGCTCCTTGGTCGGAGTGAATTCTCTCTGGGAAACCGTAGACACAGAAGTATCGATCCCAGAGCTGACGGGCAACCTGCTTTGCTGACTGATCATGACATGGAAAAGCGTGAGCCATTTTTGTGAAATGGTCAGTGATGACCAGGACATCCACAGTTTTTCCATTTGGGATTTCGGCTGACCAAAAGTCAATGCAGACCATCTCGAGAGGGCTTGTTGTTTTGATGCTCTCGAGAGGCGCTCTCCCTTCAGGTTCGGGTGTCTTGCTTACCACACAGCGCTTGCATGTCTTGACATATTCACAGACATCTCGTTCCATGTCAATCCAGAAGAACCTCTGCCTCGCAAGATATAGAGTCCTGTGCTGTCCCTGGTGCCCAGCCTCATCATGGACACCCTGCAGAGCCTGCTTGGTCAGTGATGCAGCCACGACATACTGGTAACGCCTTCTCCCACTTAGTGAGTCTTTGATCACTCTATACAGGATGCCATCCAACATCTTGAGCTTTTCCCACTGCTTTAGAGTTTTCTGGACTTTGAGAGGCTCTTTGACTCTTTCTCTCCTCGATGGTCTACTACCACGTGACACGTAGTGTATGACTCTTGCCAGTATAGTGTCTTCCTGTTGCTTGTCTTGGAGCTCTTTAAGGGAGAAGACAGGTAAGGCCCTTTCACCTGGTGGAACGAGCTTATGCACATTGTTTGCCAGCCAGGAGATCACTCGTCCTTTGGGTCCCTCACCCCACTCAACCTGACCATCCAAGACGGCTGTCACTTCTTCACTGCTCATTGAACTGCATGCCACTTCAGATCCACCCATTTTGACCTCTTGGCAGTTGGTGCTCAGCCGAAACACATCCTGTATCCTGTCATCTCGGATCTGCTGCGCTTCTTCCAGCAGAGCTCCATACGGCTCTGCTATAAGTCTCTCGCTGACCCGTGGCTTGACAAAGGGTTGTCTACTCAAGGCATCTGCGACGATGTTCTTGCTGCCTGGGATATATTGGATACTGAAGTCGTATGGAGCCAGCTTCGACACCCACCGCTGTTCACAAGCATCCAACTTTGGCTTTGTGAGGATGTAGGTTAACGGGTTATTGTCGGTCCAGACGGTGAAGGAATGTCCCTTTAACCAATGGCTGAATTTATCACACACAGACCATTTGAGAGCGAGGAACTCCAACCGATGAGCTGGATACTTCATTTGAGGGCGAGTCAGGGCCTTGCTTGCGAAGGCTATGGGACGTGCCTTGCTCCCTCCTTCGGGGACTTGAGAAAGTACAGCGCCCAATCCATCCAATGAAGCGTCGGTTGAGAGAATGAAAGGGCGACCAAAGTCTGGATGAGCCAACACAACTGAGTTCAGTAAAGCAGCCTTTAGTTGGTTGAATGAGTTGCTCTGTTCTTGAGTCCAATCACCTGGGCTGAGCCTTTTGAAGTGAGAAGCCCGTTTTGCGTTGGCCTTTCCAGTGGCAGCGGCGGTCAGGGAGAACAGGGGCTTTGCCATACTGGAACAGTTTTGTATGAATCTCTGGTAATACATTATCATACCGAGGAAAGACTTGATCCTTTTTGCTGAAGGTGTGACTCCATCCTCCATCATCAAATCCGCTTCACTCATGTCTGTGATGACTTGTATCTTTTCAGAATCTGTGGCAACTCCGTTCTCGTTAATGATGTGGCCCAAGAACCTGACGCTTCGCCTAAAGAAATGGCACTTCTTCGGTGCCAACTTAAGCCCATGTCCTCTCAACCGCTTAAAGACCATTTCGAGTCTGTTCAGGGCTTCCTCTTCATTTGGGGCAAAGACCAAAACATCGTCAAGGTAGCACAACAGGGTCAAGAAGTTTTGGTCTCCAAAGACACTCATCATGAGGCGCATGAAACTCGCCGGGCTGTTGCACAGGCCTTGGGGTAGTCGGTTGAACTCATGGAGGCCTACTGGTGTAGTGAAAGCAGTAAACTTCTTGTCCTGTTCATGCATGGGGACATTGTAGAACCCCGATGTCAAGTCCATGGCGCTGAATACGGCATTTCCCCCCAATGCAGCCAAACAGTCAGCTTGGTGGGGTACTGGGTGGGCATCCTTCACTGTGCGTGCATTAAGCCACCGGTAGTCCACACAGATGCGTAGCTCTCCATTTTTTTTCCAAACCAGTACTAATGGCGAAGCCCACTCACTTGATGACTTGCGTATGATGTTCTTCTCTTCCATCTCAGAGAGGACTTCTCTTAGTTTCTGGTATTGGCTTGGTGGGACGCGACGGTATGCTAGACGGAAGGGGCGCTCATCAGTCAGATGGATCCGATGGACAAAGTCTTTGGCCAGGCCACAGTCCAGCTTGTCCTTGGAGAACACATCTCCATGCCGCTGTATGAGTTCCACAAGCTGGTTCTTCCAATACAGGGACACTTCACAAGAGTTGATGTCGATATCGTTCAATCCAAGACCAGCAAGCTTGTCCTGAAGGGTGGGAGTTACAGAGGTATCAGGGACATGGTCAGTGCTTACTCTTACGCTTTGGCCTTGTGCTTTTAGCTCTGTGTCGGCGACATGGTCCACTCCGAGCTCGAAGTCTTCCAGTGCCACACATGGTGAAACATCAGCTAACTTCATGTTCCTCCTCAGTGTTACAGGCTTGTCACTTGGGTTCACGACCTTCACAGGAACCCACCTGTCTCCACTCATTGATGCCACAGTTCTCCCTACCATGATGCTTTTCCGGTTTGAGTGGGACTTTGAAGGTTCCACCAGTATGGTACTTCCCTCTGAGATAGGAGCCTTTCCAGGAAGCTTTCCCCACACTATGTGCTCCTGTTTGGGCATCAGCGTCACAGCATTGGTAAGTTTCACAGTCCCAATGACGTCTGGGATAGTGTCACCTTTCCATCTTGTTATGCCCGAGAGCATGCTCAAGAATTGTTCGATGCCTGGTTCACCAGTGAAGTCAGCTTTACTCATCACGCGCCAATAGCTGGGATCTTGCTTGAATTGGCGTAGCAGGTGTTTCAGCACATTGGTGCCTACTATCATTTGGTCACGCTGACCTGGCACGACTAATATGGGCACGATTGCTTTTTGTCCATAGATTTTCAACTTTAACTGATGAATGCACTTGGGCCGCACATGCACACCACCACAACCCACCAGAAAGATGTCTTCGCTGGACTGAGCACCCTCTGAGAGCAACCCTGCCTTGTGGAGCTCCTCTTCTGCTTCTTCACTCATTGTACAAGCCATTGAACCTGTGTCTAGCATTGCGTGCAGTGCAACTTGGTCATCCACCAGCACATCAGTGTAAAATAGATCATCTGCTTTCTCGAGCTTGTGTGTATTCTGGAAAATCATGACGCTGCCATTCGGTGCAGTCTTGCAGCTCTCTTCATATATTGAACGCGAGTCTTCTTCAGTTTTGAGGGTCTGACATAACACACTCACACTTTGCCCTCCGTAGTGTGAGCGACTCAGTTTCCCTGGTTAGGTGTGTGGTTCCCTGCTTGGGTTTGCCGTGGTACAGCTCGTGTGCAATCTCTCCTTGCGTGGCCAGGTTCCAGGCACCCGAAGCACCTGTTCTCTTTCATGCAGTGTTCACGTGTGATGTGAGTCTTGTCACCACATACACGGCAAGAAGTGGGGCGTGTCCACGGGGTCGGCCGTTGGACCGGTGAAGCTGCTCTGGCCATAATGCCTTCCAGCATGCTCAGTACTCGTTCTAAGGCCCCTGCTTCTGAAGAGGTGACTGCACTCACCTTTGGCTGTGTAGGAAGTTCTTGAACTCCAGCCCTCATTGCAGTCAGCTCTTCAACTACAGGCAAACAGGTAGTGGCAGCTGCTGTCACCATTTTGAACTTCTCTGCTTTAATGGACCTCCTCCTTGCCTGGTGCTCCCTCTGGTGTTCATCGATAGCCTCTTGCACTTCCACGGCTGACCATTTGCTGATAGGCTTACACCGGAACACACTGGAGAGTTCGGGGTTGGGGCAGTTCCTGATGAACATCATAGCAATTTGCGCTGACATGGTCTCCCTCTTTTCTCCACTTTTCCCCAGATACCGGTCAGCATGCTCAGCTGCTGCATTGAGCCGGACCCAGTAATCCACTGGGTTCTCATTTGCATCAGGCTGTGTAGAATAGAAATCAGCCATCGGTAAGCTGGACATGGGAGAATCACTGAAGTATCTTCTGAGTATGTCGTATACCACTTCAGGGTATGTGTTGACATCGGCACTACTCTTCAGCCCCACTTTAACGATACTCTTAGCTCGTCCCAAAAGGTGACTGAGGATTTCATCGGCCTGCTCTGAAGTTGGACAGTTAATTTTATGCAGGTAACTGTCCATCACCTCTATCCACTCTTGTACTGTGTATTTGTCAGAGCCATCTCCTCTATACATCACTGGTTCCTTGACAACTGCTTTTACCATGATGTTTAGTTGAGACATATCAACAGGGGAAGGCATGGGCCCGAGTGGAGGGGAAGTCATGGGGGGTGGTGAATGGAGCCCCAGCGGTAAGGCGAATGGCGGAATGGTGGAGTGGGGAGTCATGGGGGGTGGGCAATTGAGTGTGGGGGTAAGTGTTTGGTTGGCTAATATGCGACTCACAACAGTGTCACCAATGTGGGTTCCCAGCTCCCCTAAGAGGTCACGCAGTTGTGCCAGAGTGTCATTATCAGAAGTGGCGGGAGTGGAAAACATCTGCCTTGCTACAGGCGTACCATTATCTGTACTCTGAGGGCTGCTAATGCCTGGCATCCTAGTTTGCTCTGCATTCCCTGGTTGCAAACACCCTCTACCCATCCCAAATCGCGTAAAATCCATTATAATTAAAACACAATGAATATAGTGGAATATAACAGTCGAAATGTGATGTTAAAATAATATTTAACTGTACAGGGACACTGTATTTGAGGAAAAAATAATGATAAATTGTGGAAAAACACAGCCACAAATAAAAAAAACTTTTATGAAAGGTCTCAACAATCAACGGATCCTTCCTGCTTGCTGTACGATACGCTTACTTGCTCACAGCATAACCTCGGCGATCTGCAGCAGCTGATCTGAAGAATCCGGGTCACGGCACCATTTGTAACCGATGTGTTTCTGCGTTGTGTCTTGTATCTTTGAGTGAGGCACACACACAGGAGTCGAGTGATGGAGGTTTATTCTTTCAAAAGGAGACAAAACAACACAGGCGTCACACACAATCCGGGATATCTCTCTCCACTCAGCCCCGTGCATCAGCGTTCACTGACCCCTTAGCTTAATATATCCTGTAACTTTAAATGGATACATGTAGGGGATAAATTATAAAAATGTAAACAAAGCATAAAATGATCTTAAATAAAAAGACAGTATATAAAATATATACACTGATAAAGGAAATAAAATATAATAAAGAATTGTCATTTTCCTCTCACACTCATTTTACATATTATATCATAAACAAAAACACATAACAGGCATACCTTTCAAAAGGAGACAAAACAACACAGGCGTCACACACAATCCGGGATATCTCTCTCCACTCTACAAAATAAAGGAAGCAAACAATTGACCACACATACCGGATCACACAACTGCATTTGTAATATCAACGCGGGAAATACAGCGATCTTCCTCCCATGCCGAATCTCACGCGGCCGGGAAACCCCGTAGAAAGCTAACACCAGCTCAAGCTAGTTCACGAGTTAAAAGTTATAAAGTCCACCCTTCCAACAATTCAATGACTAAAAAAAATTGTCTACGAACCAGGGAGTTTCTCCCGCGTGCCTAAAAGCATGTCGCAAAGCAGTGTGAACCACCACAACCGTTCAAAGACAAAGACAGGGGTTAACATAAAAATCTAACGGAGAGAGACACAAACGCAACTCACCAGCCCCGTGCATCAGCGTTCACTGACGCTAGACACACAGGTGCAACGCCAAACCACTCCCCAGGGAACAAAAGGCATGCCATAGGAAACAACGAAACCAACTTACTTAGGAACCAATATTTGGTGGAGTTCACAATAAAAAAGGTATGAACAATGATAAAAAAATAAAACAAAATCAAATTAAATTTAGCTCGGCTACAAATGTGATTCTGACATTACCGTGTTGATATTGCTCAAAACTAATGGACTTCACTTCCAAATTGTCGTGTATTGCTTAAATAACCCTTTTGTAAGCAAAGTAACACGTTTTCATTGAACGGAACAGAAATATCAACTGTTCTAGTTTTTATGAGTGCAAAATGCTTTTCAGAGCGAGAGAATCACTTTTCGACCAACCATGTGATTCTGACCTTACAATGTTGATTTTGCTCAAAACTAATGGACTTCACTTCCAAATGGTCGTGTTATTGCTTAAATAACCCTTTTGTAAGCAAAGTAACACGTTTTCATTGAACGGAACAGAAATATCAACTGTTCTAGTTTTTATGCGTGCAAAATGCTTTTCAGAGCGAGAGAATCACTTTTTGACCAACAATGTGATTCTGACATTACCGTGTTGATATTGCTCAAAACTAATGGACTTCACTTCCAAATTGTCGTGTATTGCTTAAATAACCCTTTTGTAAGCAAAGTAACACGTTTTCATTGAACGGAACAGAAATATCAACTGTTCTAGTTTTTATGCGTGCAAAATGCTTTTCAGAGCGAGAGAATCACTTTTTGACCAACAACTTGATTCTGACATTACCGTGTTGAAATTGCTCAAAACGAGTTGAATTCACTCCCAAATGGTGGCTTATGCTTAAATAACCCTTTTGTAAGCATAATAACACGTTTGCATTGAAAGGAACAGAACTATTCACTTTTCAAGTTTTTATGTGTGCAAAATGCTTTTCAGAGCGAGAGAAGCACTTTTTGACCAACAATGTGATTCTGACCTTACAATGTTGATATTGCTCAAAACTAATGGAATTCACTCCAAAATGGTGGTTTATGCTTAAATAACCCTTTTGTAAGCATAATAACACGTTTGCATTGAAAGGAACAGAAATATTCACTTTTCTAGTTTTTATGTGTGCAAAATGCTTTTCAGAGCGAGAGAAGCACTTTTTGACCAACAATGTGATTCTGACCTTTGTTGGGGCAAAATAACCTGCTGAGCACATCACATGTACATTATAAATATAGCTAACTCCTACCCTAGCTTAATGAGCACATCACATGGCAGTCACCTTATAATATAGTCAACTTTTAACACATAACACATACATGAGAATATAGTCAGGTCAGGGCCGGAGCCAGGGCCCCATATCTCCTCCCGGCAGATGGTAGACACTCAGACAATGCACCAGTCATCCTCAAGGACGGGAGGACCACAACAGGTGATGCTCTGAAGCTCTCCCCCGTAAGGAGGAACACAAGAAGATATACATGCATACACTAGTGCCTGGGAACCAAGGTCAAGTAAAAACACACAGAACCACACTCATCTAAAACGCACACACCTCATCACGAGGAGATACAGCATAAGACTGTATCACTCTGAGACTCTTCACCTTCTTCCGAAGCAGACCTTCCACGGAGGCGAAGCTCCGGACGAACCATCAGCGCTGATTAGGGACTTAGACATATTCGATTTCTCACGCTTATGACTCTGTATAACCGTTGCCACTTTACTTAATAAATCCAAGGTCCTCGTGCCGATAGACTTTATTACCTCTCCGTCTCATTTCATCTGGTCCAGTAACTAGACAGACCGTTTTTCCCAACACCTTACAATGTTGATTTTGCTCAAAACTAATGGACTTCACTTCCAAATGGTCGTGTATTGCTTAAATAACCCTTTTGTAAGCAAAGTAACACGTTTGCATTGAACGGAACAGAAATATCAACTGTTCTAGTTTTTATGCGTGCAAAATGCTTTTCAGAGCGAGAGAATCACTTTTTGACCAACAACGTGATTCTGACCTTACAATGTTGATATTGCTAAAAACTAATGGACTTCACTTCCAGATGGCCGTGTATTGCTTAAATAACCCTTTTGTAAGCAAAGTAACACGTTTTCATTGAACGGAACAGAAATATCAACTGTTCTAGTTTTTATGCGTGCAAAATGCTTTTCAGAGCAAGAGAATCACTTCTTGACCAACAACGTGATTCTGACCTTACCGTGTTGATATTGCTAAAAACTAATGGAATTCAATTCTAAATGGTGGTTTATGCTGAAATAACCCATTTGTAAGCATAAAAACACGTTTGCATTGAACGGAACAGAAATATCAACTGTTCTAGTTTTTATGTGTGCAAAATGCTTTTCAGAGCGAGAGAATCACTTTTCGACCAACAATGTGATTTTGACCTTACAATGTTGATTTTGCTCAAAATTAATGGACTTCACTTCCAAATGGTCGTGTATTGCTTAAATAACCCTTTTGTAAGCAAAGTAACACGTTTTCATTGAACGGAACAGAAATATCAACTGTTCTAGTTTTTATGTGTGCAAAATGCTTTTCAGAGCGAGAGAATCACTTTTTGACCAACAATGTGATTCTGACATTACCGTGTTGATATTGCTCAAAACTAATGGACTTCACTTCCAAATTGTCGTGTATTGCTTAAATAACCCTTTTGTAAGCAAAGTAACACGTTTTCATTGAACGGAACAGAAATATCAACTGTTCTAGTTTTTATGAGTGCAAAATGCTTTTCAGAGCGAGAGAATCACTTTTCGACCAACCATGTGATTCTGACCTTACAATGTTGATATTGCTAAAAACTAATGGACTTCACTTCCAGATGGCCGTGTATTGCTTAAATAACCCTTTTGTAAGCAAAGTAACACGTTTTCATTGAACGGAACAGAAATATCAACTGTTCTAGTTTTTATGCGTGCAAAATGCTTTTCAGAGCGAGAGAATCACTTCTTGACCAACAACGTGATTCTGACCTTACCGTGTTGATATTGCTAAAAACTAATGGAATTCAATTCTAAATGGTGGTTTATGCTGAAATAACCCATTTGTAAGCATAAAAACACGTTTGCATTGAACGGAACAGAAATATCAACTGTTCTAGTTTTTATGTGTGCAAAATGCTTTTCAGAGCGAGAGAATCACTTTTCGACCAACAATGTGATTTTGACCTTACAATGTTGATTTTGCTCAAAATTAATGGACTTCACTTCCAAATGGTCGTGTATTGCTTAAATAACCCTTTTGTAAGCAAAGTAACACGTTTTCATTGAACGGAACAGAAATATCAACTGTTCTAGTTTTTATGTGTGCAAAATGCTTTTCAGAGCGAGAGAATCACTTTTTGACCAACAATGTGATTCTGACATTACCGTGTTGATATTGCTCAAAACTAATGGACTTCACTTCCAAATTGTCGTGTATTGCTTAAATAACCCTTTTGTAAGCAAAGTAACACGTTTTCATTGAACGGAACAGAAATATCAACTGTTCTAGTTTTTATGAGTGCAAAATGCTTTTCAGAGCGAGAGAATCACTTTTCGACCAACCATGTGATTCTGACCTTACAATGTTGATTTTGCTCAAAACTAATGGACTTCACTTCCAAATGGTCGTGTTATTGCTTAAATAACCCTTTTGTAAGCAAAGTAACACGTTTTCATTGAACGGAACAGAAATATCAACTGTTCTAGTTTTTATGCGTGCAAAATGCTTTTCAGAGCGAGAGAATCACTTTTTGACCAACAACGTGATTCTGACCTTACCGTGTTGATATTGCTAAAAACTAATGGAATTCACTTCTAAATGGTGGTTTATGCTGAAATAACCCATTTGTAAGCATAAAAACACGTTTGCATTGAACTGAACAGAAATATCAACTGTTCTAGTTTTTATGTGTGCAAAATGCTTTTCAGAGCAAGAGAAGCACTTTTCGACCAACAATGTGATTCTGACCTTACAATGTTGATATTGGTCAAAACTAATGGACTTCACTTCCAAACGTTCGTGTATTGCTTATATAACCTTTTTGTAAGCAAAATAACACGTTTGCATTGAACGAAACAGAAATATCAACTGTTCTAGTTTTTATGTGTGCAAAATACTTTTCAGATTGAGAGAATCACTTTTCGACCAACAATGTGATTCTGACCTTACAATGTTGATATTGCTATAAACTAATGGACTTCACTTCCAAATGGTCGTGTATTGCTTAAATAACCCTTTTGTAAGCAAAATAACACGTTTGCATTGAACGGAACAGTAATATCAACTGTTCTAGTTTTTATGTGTGCAAAATGCCTTTCAGATTGAGAGAATCACTTTTCAACCAACAATGTGATTCTGACCTTACAATGTTGATATTGTTCAAAACGAATGGACTTCACATCCAAATGGTCGTGTGTTGCTTGAATAACCCTTTTGTAAGCATAATAACACGTTTGCATTGAACGGAACAGAAATATCAACTGTTCTAGTTTTCATGTGTGCAAAATTCTTTTCAGAGGGAGAGAATCACTTTTTGACCAACAACGTGATTCTGACCTTACATTGTTGATATTGCTCATAACTAATGGAATACACTTCCAAATGGTGGTTCATGCTAAAAATAACCCATTTGTAATCATAATAACATGTTTTGCTTTGAACGGAACAGAAATATCAACTGTTCTAGTTTTTATGTGTGCAAAATGCTTTTCAGAGCGAGAGAATCACTTTTTGACCAACAATGTGATTCTGACATTACCGTGTTGATATTGCTCAAAACTAATGGACTTCACTTCCAAATTGTCGTGTATTGCTTAAATAACCCTTTTGTAAGCAAAGTAACACGTTTTCATTGAACGGAACAGAAATATCAACTGTTCTAGTTTTTATGCGTGCAAAATGCTTTTCAGAGCGAGAGAATCACTTTTTGACCAACAACTTGATTCTGACCTTACCGTGTTGATATTGCTAAAAACTAATGGAATTCACTTCTAAATGGTGGTTTATGCTGAAATAACCCATTTGTAAGAATAATAACACGTTTGCATTGAACGGAACAGAAATATCAACTGTTCTAGTTTTTATGTGTGTAAAATGCTTTTCAGAGCGAGAGAATCACTTTTCGACCAACAATGTGATTCTGACCATACAGTGTTGATTTTGCTCAAAACTAATGGACTTCACTTCCAAATGGTCATGTATTGCTTAAATAACCCTTTTGTAAGCAAAGTAACACGTTTTCATTAAACGGAACAGAAATATCAACTGTTCTAGTTTTTATGTGTGCAAAATGCTTTTCAGAGCGAGAGAATCACTTTTTGACCAACAATGTGATTCTGACATTACCGTGTTGATATTGCTCAAAACTAATGGACTTCACTTCCAAATTGTCGTGTATTGCTTAAATAACCCTTTTGTAAGCAAAGTAACACGTTTTCATTGAACGGAACAGAAATATCAACTGTTCTAGTTTTTATGAGTGCAAAATGCTTTTCAGAGCGAGAGAATCACTTTTCGACCAACCATGTGATTCTGACCTTACAATGTTGATTTTGCTCAAAACTAATGGACTTCACTTCCAAATGGTCGTGTTATTGCTTAAATAACCCTTTTGTAAGCAAAGTAACACGTTTTCATTGAACGGAACAGAAATATCAACTGTTCTAGTTTTTATGCGTGCAAAATGCTTTTCAGAGCGAGAGAATCACTTTTTGACCAACAACGTGATTCTGACCTTACCGTGTTGATATTGCTAAAAACTAATGGAATTCACTTCTAAATGGTGGTTTATGCTGAAATAACCCATTTGTAAGCATAAAAACACGTTTGCATTGAACTGAACAGAAATATCAACTGTTCTAGTTTTTATGTGTGCAAAATGCTTTTCAGAGCAAGAGAAGCACTTTTCGACCAACAATGTGATTCTGACCTTACAATGTTGATATTGGTCAAAACTAATGGACTTCACTTCCAAACGTTCGTGTATTGCTTATATAACCTTTTTGTAAGCAAAATAACACGTTTGCATTGAACGAAACAGAAATATCAACTGTTCTAGTTTTTATGTGTGCAAAATACTTTTCAGATTGAGAGAATCACTTTTCGACCAACAATGTGATTCTGACCTTACAATGTTGATATTGCTATAAACTAATGGACTTCACTTCCAAATGGTCGTGTATTGCTTAAATAA
>NC_136946.1:20597314-20608290 GCF_949987615.1 Pollachius pollachius | reverse complement strand
TCCTCCCTCCCCTCTCCTCCCTCCCATCTCCTCCCTTCCCCTCTCCTCCCTACATCATAATAAACATCCATTTTCAACAGCTCGCCCTCTGTGTCCCGCCAGTCGGGTGGCACGTACAAAGTCAGACGCGCTCACGTGTGTAACGTCTCTCCCTCTCTCTCTCTCTATAACTGATGAATAACACATAGTGGTGTGACCTTGGAGACTACCGTTGTATCACTAGTGATATAGGGTTGAGAGAGTGCGAGAGGAACTCGGCTCATGGTGAGGTTATGGCGGCTGAACTAATCATAGTAATCAGCGGTGGGCTGGGTTTTGGTCCACTGTTGAGGGTTGTAGCAGCGATGGAGAATGGGGGATATGTTGGATGAGGATGTTTAATCTCTCCATGGTCTCCCTCTCCCGGTCCCTTTCCCTCTCTCTCTCTCTCTCTCCCTCTTGTTTCTTCCTGTTCAACATGCAGTACAGCTAACCCCCGGTAAAAACGGCACGCTGATTTACTACACTTCCCCAGAGGGCCCGTACACACACACGCACACCACGCACGATTATTAATATGCAGACACGCTTAGAAGTACAGACAACGGCGATCAAACTTGCAAACTCGCTTTATCCCCCGCTGTGATTTTATTTTTGTTTGTCGAGTGAGTAAGGCGCTGAGCCAACTGGCAGAACGCCTCCCGGTTAACCTGAGAACACTGAACTCATTGACAAAGCGGGGGGGGGGGGGGAGGGGGGGGGGGGGGGGGGGGGGGGGGGAGGTGCAGTCGTGCAGGTCTGGGCAGCCCCAGGGAAGCCTCCGTGCTCCTCATTAGAGGAACTTAAAGCTCTTAACGCCCCCGCATGTTTTGCCTGTCCCGACTAAAACGCTCGCAGGACCGACACACACACACATTCACACACACACACAAACACACACACACACACACACACAACTAGCTATTAGCTCTCGTGAGTTCATAATATCTGTGCATAAATGCAAATGTACCACTATACACTCGCGTCAAACCCTGCAGACACATGTAGGTGCATGCACACACATGCACACAGTTCAACATGGGCAGTGATGCTTTCGGTACAGAGCTTTTTTGTAAGCCCAGTCTACACGGCAGGGGCGGGGGGGGGGTGAATGGAAGGAAACACCACGGCTCAGGGCTCTGCAGGAACACGAAGCTTTGCACTGGAGGAGACATTCCTGGGAGTCAGTGGATCAGCAGATCAGGGGATGCATGGTTCACAGATAGCTTTGGTCAACCATTAAGAGAGAGCGTGCCGCTTATCCCCCACATGATTTCTCACACACACACCACACACACACACACACACACACACACACACACACACACACACCTCCCATAAGTCCTCTATCCCCCCCCTCTCTCTCATAGCCACTCATACGAGGGGCATCAGGAAGCAGGAATACTCTTTTCAGAAGAGCGTCCCGTTCATGGATGTGTGTTGGGAGAAACAGTTCAGACCATGGGCTTTGCAAATGTACACACAACCTACGTTTGTCTGTGTTACAAGTCTCAAAAGTGTTTATTATTTTTTGCGTTAGTGTTTTTATGAGCGAGAGTGACACAGAGACACAGAGAGCGAGAGGGAGAGAAATCAATGTGATAGTGGTGATGTTGGCATGTGTGAGCGTGCGTGCGGTGTGTGTGTTACTAACCACTGTCCCGGCTCTCGGGCGCCCCTCGCTCCTCATCCAGCCGCAGGTCACTTAGCAGGTGCTCCAGGATCTTCAGGGGCGTCCCGGACACCACCACATACCTGCAGGATGAAGCACCGCCACAGCACTCATCAACCACAGGCCAACTAGCACCACCGCCGCCAACGCCAACACCGCAGTCGCTCCTGCCCTCTCCCCCAAAATCGTCCACTTCCTCCTCGTCGATGAAGCGCAGGTAGGGGACGTCGAAGGTGGGCAACACTGAGGAACTGTCTATACCCCCCTTCCTCCCCATCATAATCATCATCATCCTCATTGCCATCACTGTCATCGTCATCGTCATCGTCGTCATCATCGTCATCATCGTCGATGTGATCCACCGCCTCCGCCTCGGCGAGCGTGGCGGGCCGGGTGCTCAGCTTCATGACGCTCTACTACCGGATAGCTGCTACCCCCTCCTCCAACCCCCCCCCCCCCCCCCCCCCCCCCCCCCCCCTCCCCCGGGGCCCGAGCCCAGTGCTCCCCCCCCACCCACCACCACCACCACCTCCACATCTACATCCCAATGTTAACCCAGTTGAGGTAGGGGCGTTGCGTATGTCTGTTCGTCTCCGGCGCAGCTAAAATTCGGACTCCGTGACAGCGCCGAACGCAGCGAGAGAACTGGCTGTTACTGACGATATAACACATCCACACACACACACACACACCCTCCTTAACTTCCTTGTCAGTGACACTCCCTCTATGGTGCTCGCGGCACAGCAGCGCACAGAAACAAACTCGCCCAAACACACACACATACACACACAAACACACAAATAACACTTGGACATGCCACTTTAAAGGAAATGTGCAGAACACATCCCTGGTCTGTGTGCAGGGGCACGTGTGCTAGAATACACTGAATAATCCTTTATGCACACACTGGAAACCTTTTAACCAGCAGGGCTGGCATCTTGGTTTCTGCTGGGAAACAAGAAAACGATTCTCCCTCTTCACTCGACCGCAGCCCAGAGCCGGGCGCTAAAGCGTACATTGTCTTCTTGCAAATGATCTCTCTCTCTCTCTTCCACGCTCTCTCTCTCTCTCTCTCTCTCTCTCAGATACACTGAAACACACAAACACTAAGGCAGACATACACGCATACATTCAACTGAAAACACACGCATGGGCACAATCAGGACGTGACAGGATAATTTATGCTTTTCTGGTTTTGCGTGTCTGTGATAGTATGAGAAGGGAGTGTGTGAGAGAATGTGTACGTGTGAGAGCGAATAGTTTTGTGTGGGGGCTGGACAGAGGGAGGGAGAGAGACAATTGGCAGACTGGAGGCGCTAGGCGGGCTCACCTCCTGTCACCGTCCTCCTCCCTGGCCCCGCCCCCTGAAGAGGTGGGAGAGGGGCGGTCAGACGGGGACGTAACCGTTGACGATACCCTCTGCAGCACCAGGACGTCCCGCCCCCTCTCCTTCAGACACACCCTCCCCACCGCCTCCTGCGAGACAGACAGAGAGACAGAGAGAGAGAGAGTCGAAGAGACACAGACACAGAGAGACCGTTTCGTTAAAGATCTCCTATTATACTACTTTTCTGGTCTTCATTTCTTATTAACGACTCCTATAGAGCAACCTGACACGATTCACAGCACAAAAAACGATGTCGATTTTCGGGAAACTCTTCCTCTCATCTGGGCACTTTAAGCATTCTCTGTCAACACTCGGCTTCGTCCTTCTCCGCCCCCTCCTGTCAACCCCATTCCGTTGTGATTGGTTACCTTCCGGAAGAGCATGTTGCAGCATTACCATACATGGAAAATCCGGATTGTTCTACGTAGATAAATCCCGGAAATTTGAACAAGTGAATGGCGACCGGCGTCCCTAGTGTTTAGCGCTTTGCACAGCCACTCCAGACGTCCAGCAGGGAACACGTCTAAATGCATGTACTTCATTATTTGACACTTTAGTATGGTTAAACATGACTACAAATCATTATAACAACGTTTATAGGTCATAAAAGTCGAAAAAGCATAATAGGTGCTCTTTAATTGACAAACATACTAAGAAACACCTCAACAGTCAGGCATCGGCACAGGACATAAGGGTGATTTCGAGGGGCAGGTATACTTCCAACTAATACCAAAACAACAACTTAATGGTGTATCCGATCATTATAATTACTCCTAACCACAGGTCTCAACAATATCATTACTAGCATCCAGAGGGCGGTATCCTGCACGCTAATGCCCCACGCGCAGCAGAGCCTGCTGCTGGCTGAGCACAGTGACCGAAAGCTCTGTGCCGTTGGGTGTGTCAGCATATGAGCTTTGATTGGAACATAAACGCCAGATTTTTAATGCATAGGAATGCAGTTAGACTATCACATACGAAAGGGAATCCATGGACCAGATCCAGCTTGCACACACACACAGAAGAGGTGAATGGAAAAAGAGCAGAACACAGTAAGAAAGGATTAATACACAGAGAGAGAGGACACACACACACACAGACGGGGAGATAGAAACAGAGAGAAGGCTAAAGCGATCAGATGATGAAAGAGGAATCCCATCAGAGATGGGATTGATGGGCACAGACGAAGAGATCTATTTTGTGCACCTGCTCCTCCCACCACCCTCTCGCCTCCCCCCCTGAGCTGTCAGTCACTGGCAGCATACCATAAACAGGAAGTTCATCACCTTGAAGACAGGCCTGCACAACAACCTGAACACAATCAACACACACAAAAATCGATTTTGATAGTTTGAAGGACTATAACAACATGATCGCAGGAAATGAATTGAGGAATAGCACGCTCAATTGAAAACAAACCAACCAACAGTTATTTTCAGCCACATTTTTATAAACCGGAAACTGGGTTACCAGTGAGACATGAGAATGAGCCTTAGGCAGGCAAAGACCAAACGGAATGGGTTCATGTGCACCCGCTGTGTGTGTAAACATGCTCTGATGACTCATAGTGTGGTGTCCTGTGCAGGTGTTCAATTCAGGTGAATCCTTCGTCTCTAGCCATAAGGCCTTTGGTTGGTGTGTGTGTGTGTGTGTGCAGGTGTGTATGTGCACGTAAGTAGAGGTTGGAGCTATCTGTCAGTGATTCTCCGAATCAAAATCACTATTTTTTTTTTTTTTAACTCCAATGACAGTAGGTCCCGACTGATATATCGGTTAGCCAATCATATTGGCTGATATTTGGGTTCCAAAGTTCTATTGGTATTGGTGGGAATTCCAATGCTAAAGGGCTGATAGTCTCCTTAAATAGCCCATATGAAACTAAGTCATCTACAGGCGGTGGTCCTGCCCTACCCTGTTCCTTCACAGCGCAACCATCTCAGCTGCAGTTTGGAGAGGGGGTTTGTGGCGATGCAGACATTTAGCCTAATTGATGTTGTGGATTTTTACCACTACATTTCTGAAACAGTTTGGGCAAAACGCGGTTTATTTGAATACCGCTTCAAAAAGAAAAACGACCCAATCACAAGCAAGGGCTGTGTGGAAAAAATCAGGGGTTAATAGACCCACTCTCGGTTCGGGTACGACTCTGTTAAAGATGAACTGAACTGAAATAATCAACGTCGATAACGTGTTAGTTATGACCATTATAAATAAAATGACACTAAAATAAATATTTAAAAAATCAATATATAGCTTTTTTTAGCAACAAAAGAAAATGCGTCTTTTAGTTTTAGAGCGCCGATGACGTCACTGGCATGGTAGGATTAGGTCATTGCTGCAGACACGCAAACGTCTTCTACACTCCACGGCGGAAAATAGTGATTTTAGTACGGCCGGTTACGTGTTTGAGCCTGTGAGGGCCATGCCTGTAGTGTCCGACTGCCACCCGGTGGAGAGGGATCAATTTCAGGCTCCAGCTCCACCTTAGGATCGCGTGGGTGTGACTGGTGTGCGTGTGGGTGCTGCCGATGCGTGGACACTGCCATTGAATTGGTCTGCTGCCGAGAGGTCCCGGTCAACCTTGAACATCTAATGGTGGGATTAGGTTGCATAACCATACATAGGGCATTTCGGATGCTGTGCGGCGAGAGAGAGGTTTTGGAAGTGGCCATGCTCTCTCTAAGGGACGTCCGACTCGAGACACTGGAGCGCCCCATAAATAGCAACCAAGTAACAAGGCGAAAACAATCATTCCCCCTCCGTCTTCCTTTGATGCGTTTCAGGAATATCTCCATAAAGATGGACTCATTACGGAAACGCAACGAGCTGTACAAACGCTGTAGTACCTACATATTCAAGGCGCTGGTTCTCCACAAAAAAAGTGGAGCGCATC
Organism: Pollachius pollachius; assembly: GCF_949987615.1. Taxonomy (NCBI): domain Eukaryota; kingdom Metazoa; phylum Chordata; class Actinopteri; order Gadiformes; family Gadidae; genus Pollachius; species Pollachius pollachius. Next base: position 20,602,320 of record NC_136946.1, on the reverse strand, counting down.
AAGCCTGCGTGCTGTATAAAAACATTCAAGTCGAGGAGGAGATAGTAGTTGTTTAACCTTTTAGATTGAGTAGAAATACTTTTTAATGTACAGTTAGTAATTCAATTGACCAAGGGGCTGTATTTAAAGCTACAAAAATAATACAAAACAAAACCTGTACTTTCAACGCAACTCTAACGTCGCTTCAGGCGTCCACACGAATCCTAACACGAAACCACATATTTTTATTATCTGCCTAATAACGGTTAATAATGGTTATTAAAGACACGGTTTTAAAAAAAAATTGGCTCCGGGTGGACGGGACCTGAAAGACATGTTCGATGCACTTTGGGAGATACACCCGCGTGGCGGATTCACGAGTGTCATGTTTACTTTAGGTGGATGTTAGAAGTTTACTTTCTGGTGGATGTTGTTGGATATTGCACAGATGGATATTGCACAGATACATCTTACTATGAAACTACTTCTTCGAGTTTAACTCCCTCTGCATCAGCAATTGGCTAGTCGGCGAACATCAGGGTGAGTAGAAAGGGACATTTGTGGAACTTCTGTTTACAGACCCGCCGTGGTTTAATTAGCAGCTTGGAAACATAGATCTGTGATATCGTCAGAGTAATAGTTTATACACTTTATGGTCGGAGTGCTAGCTTGTGGAGATTGACATGACAGGGGCTATCGGAGGGTTAGTCAGATTTAAGGCTGCCAGCCATGTATTAAGGGCTGGTTTCCTATTCAAAGGTAGCCTGTGGAAATGTATGATTACCCCAGCTGCCTTGGCCCTATATAATTCATTACTGGAGCCAGGGGCAATGCAATAAGATGATCCTCCTGTAGACCTGGTTGTTTGCTTTTTCATAGCCATTTCAGCGAGCCTGAAATGAGCCTGACTCATTACCTGCTATGGCTGCTAGAGCCACAGTGTACTAGTAGGTTACCATGCCAGTGACGTAGCTGATTGTTGAAATCCTACATGGTGGCGCCCTGTAACACTTTCACCGTACAATTTAATCCCTTTTAGCAAGTTCAGCCATTTTTAGTTATTGTACCAATGAGAAGGCAGACAATACATCTGTTATATCAACTAAACTTCAAATTTCAGTTCAGTTCATCTTTAAGGCAGAGCTTCAATGTAAAGAGGGCCACACACCAGACGAGCGACAGAGCGCCGTCAAGGACAGCTTTGTACGGTAGAGAGGACAACACATGGCCTCATATTAGATTTTAGGTGTTGTTCTGTGACTTAATGGGTGGTAATGGATAAAGGTTCAGCGCTGGAGGTTACTGCAGAGCTGTATGGCAGCGCTGGTGTGAGCGCTCTCAATGGACACATCACCCACTAAAGTCCCAATCAAGACCAATGGCTTTCAACGTTTGGGAGTACTTCAAATTACATTAAAGGTGGTTTGTATCATTTCCAGCTAAGCCTACATCGGTGGACTGCTGTGGTCAGACAGAGCCCAATCTAAAACTAAATGAAGGTATACGTATTCTCGTCCCTCCCCAAAGTCAGTCGAAAAGCGATCCTCTCTTTGAGTCCTCCTCACATAAGACTTTGCTACCGCTTCTCAAAATCCAGGGATTTCAACCATCTCATTATCTTAATCCCAAAAGTGTATCAAATCACTATGAAAAGTCTAAGGAAAACTCCTCGCGTATAACACTCCAAGTACGTCTTCCTCAAACCGACAAGATTGTCGCTTCAGAACCAGTTGGAACAAAAGGAGTATTCCTGAGGAGCCCCATATCGTGGTGGCAGCCACCTCACTGCCTCCACCTGTGATGGGCACACTGTGTTGCACTAGGTCGGGCGGTGTGTTCTCCAGCAGGTGGAAAACGCACTCAACATCAGTCGCAGCTTTAAACTTTCGGGCTTTTTTGGCCTGCTTTTTTTGGCCAACTTCAAATAATGTGAAATTGAAAGGATTTCAAATTCCGAGAAAACAATCAGGCGGTTTCTGCTAGAGTTGTACTTCATATGAGTCCAGTCGATGCAGTGGGCCAGAGAGGGGGAACTGCATTGGACACTGACTGGACAGAGTGCCAGTGTTTTTGGTAAAACACAAACAAAGAATTGATTATACTGTAATTTATTTAAGTTAATTGTTGAATCTGTTCAAACCAATTCATTTAAGTTTATTTAGTATTTAACGCTTTTGATTTTTGATCGTTTTCTGTGCTGTGATTTGTTTCAGGTTGCTCTATAGGAGTCATTAATAAGAAGAATAAGAAATTAAGACAAGAAAAGTAGTATAATAGGAGATCTTTAAAGAACAGCCACTTATTCCATGGATTAACTCTTCACAAGCCAGATATGAGAACCCTGAAAGAAATCTTCACGTTCTGAGGAGGCTTCCTCCATCTTTCATCTCAAACTCTTTCAAATTAAAAATCTCCCAACATATTGCGGTTGGCCCTCCTGCTTGTTAGGGCAAGGTGAGACGCAGCCGTCATTTAGCGACTAATGGAAATCCCAACAGTCTTCCCCTAATTCAAACAAACTTCACCCAGGAGGGGTAAACACGCAGCTGTAAAACTCTGCCTTATTCTGATTTAATTATAGATGGTCAAACTCTAAGGGTTATTCTGAGCAAGGGAAGAGATGCTTCTGTGTATCCAGGGGTTGACTTGTGCTAATCAGGCCTTGACATTTAAGCACTGACTGTGGGGACGAGGGAAGCCCTTTCTTTTTGCTACCGAGGGAAACACCGGATCAGATTTATTTTACTTAGACGCGGTGACCTTTGCAGGCTTTGTGATTCAAACAATGAGGGCTTAACAAGCTATACAATGCAATATTTCAGTGTAACTACCCACAATGCACTGCCTAGTGCTACGCTTACAGTAAACATCTTTTAACGTGATTCATAGTGGAATTAAGAATTTTATACGGAACAGTAAAAGAGACTAAACAGACCCAAGTAACTTGTTAAAGAAGCATGTGAAACTCTCTATATGTTTATGTGCATGTGTGTGTCTTTGAAGTGGATCAGGTCAGCTGCAGTCCATCTATGGCGTGTCTGTGTTCCCTCGCAGACCCCTCCTTTCCCAGACCCCCAGACAAAACACCAGTGGACCAAGATGGGTTATCAGACCCAATATGCAACTCAAGCAGCAGCAGCAGCAGCACCACCACCACTGCAAAAACATACCCACAACACAGCTCCCTGCCATGGGGAAAACATGTGCCAGATCCCTGATAGGCCCACAGTATCTGTGTAGCCTCCAAGATAAACACCATTGCCAAATGTTGACATTGACACAGAGAAAAACATGAACACCGAAACACAGACAAAAAAAAAAAATCACAGAAAAAAAGCAGAGGCATGTAGACTGTATACAACAAGTCAACATTATGTATGCTGGGCCAAGCAAATATGTGTATAATAATTAAATGTATTCATACGGCCTGAGGCAAATACAATTCTACCAAAGACAACAAGGCGCGCACACACACACACACACACACACAGGCAAACACATAAACACATGCGCGCAGACAATCGCACGCGCGCGTTTGTCTGAGACAAGAGTTATATAAGGAGAAACAGAAAGCAAAGGAAAAGATAGAAAAAGTACAAAAAGGAAAGAAGGAAAGATAGCAAGACGGGAAAGAATGAAAGAAAGGAAAGAAAGGGAGAAAGGGAAAGATTGAAAGAAAATAAAGGAAAGAAAAGAAAGGGTGAAAGGAAAAGAAACAAACAAGGAAAGAAAATCCCAAACGAAAGGCGGTAAAGACGACAGAGAGAATGAGAGGTGTGAACTTTGTGATTCTGCGTGTTTCCCTCCAGCAGTTAGTCTAGCAGCTGTGTCCGTCTTCCTTCCACTTGTCGTCATGTCCCTCCCATCTGTTCATCAATCTATCCTTCCTCCCACCTCCACCCTTCCCACCACACACACACAATGTTCCAGACAGTCACGGTACAGATCCTAGTGTCCTATGACCCCCTACCAACACACACACACACACACACACACACACTGACGTAAGAGAGGAAAGGTGGTGCTCATAGAAAACCGAGAGGAAACACTCTTTGTTCCCTTCCTGTTCCTACCATACCAGTGTGTGTGTGTGTTAGTGTGTGTGTGTGTGTGTGTGTGTGTGTGTGTGTGTGTGTGTGTGTGTGTGTGTGTGTGTGTGTGTGTGTGTGTGTGTGTGTGTGTGTGTGTGTGTGTGTGTAAACATATATGTTCAGGATTCCTGGAAGGAACTGGTCAAAACACAACACCCTTACAAACTTCGCTAAGAGGTTTAAAAATGTGAGATATTCAATTTTGAGGTCCTGTCATTACTTGTGGTACACACTATTTATGTGTGTGTGTGTGTGTGTGTGTGTGTGTGTGTGTGTGTGTGTGTGTGTGTGTGTGTGTGTGTGTGTGTGTGTGTGTGTGTGTGTGTGTGTGTGTGTGTGTGTGTGTGTGTGTCTCATGGTGTGACCTTGTATAATCTCCTTGCATGGATTAATAATACTGGATGGCCTGCAACAGTCCATCCCCGTTGCTGAATCAAATCAAATGTGAATTGTGTGCATGTTCATTCGTGTGTGTAAGCGTCTGTCCCCTTGCGTCTATCAGAGGTAAATCTCTTACAGGAGCAGCATCGCTATGGGAACAGCCTGCAGAGGCTTTCAAGAGCTTATCAAAAATGAAATTGGAAAATAAAACATGACATGATACATTTAAACAGATTCAATCAGGGGGGCTGAATGTTGATTGTTGGGTGGACAATTGCTGGCAGTGCCTTCGTATCACCATGTTTTCCTGCCATTTGTGTCAAAGTAACATATTTCAGAAATGGAAACAATGACCAACATGAAGACAGGGTTCGCAAATCTTACCATGGTGTAAAAAACACAGTCTCAGGAGTGTTCACACACACACTGAAGACAAACAAAAAAAGCCTAAGGACACACACACACACACACAGTCTGCTTCCTACCCCAAGGTGTAGATGAATGTGGAGAGTGATTTCCCAGCCCAGTGCTCCACCAACTCCGCCACCACACATG
>NC_136946.1:20487314-20592314 GCF_949987615.1 Pollachius pollachius | reverse complement strand
CAAACAAATCTTAACAAGATTAACCAACAAAAATAATATGAAAGAAAGAAAGCAGTATGGGGCAGGGATGGTGTATATTATAAATAATATATAATTTTTCTAAGGGTTGGTAAATAAATCCAATTCTCATCATAAAATGTATTTTAGACATGTTTCAAGAGAACCAACAGTGTGTTCCACGCAGTGGTCGAGGTCCACCAGAGGGGCCTCAGAGACAGACTCACCGTGGAGGTCAGCCTCTCCAAGGCCCTCATCTGGAGCATCTCACCACAGATGTCCCTGTTGCCCTCAGAGTCCTCCTCCGACCTGCCAAACACACACACACACACACACACACACACACACACACACGTTAGTCAAATGTTGTTGCCATGCGCAAAGCCACCCTGTTGGGACTGTTTGCGTCTGCTCTATGGCGCCCCCTGGCTGACTCAATGGGGAACTACCAGTAGAACTGGGCTCAGGAATAAACTGTCCCCGTAAACCCTAGCACTGATCGAAATTCATGACTCTGGCTAGATAACTTAACCAGGCCAGATGGTATGAGGTTAGTTTCAGTGGATTCAGGACCTAGAGTAGAGACCCGGTGAGCGTAAGGTTAGGTTAGAGTTAGATCCCAGTTAGATCCAACTCGGCGCAACTTCCAATCCATCAGCATTGCAAATTAGCATCGAATTAGAATCAACATGAGAGCAGTATCTGTATGAATGCAGCCTCTTGCATGTCTACTCAATCCCTGGTGGTCGTTACCTGTGCTGCTGTGCACTCAAGATTCTACATAGCACGGGAACACATGGCACTGTCCTATACTATACAGTAACTTCCTATACGTTACTGTCTTATACTGTACATTACTGTCATATACTATATAGTACTGTCCTATACTATATAGTACTGTCCTATACTATACATTATACTGTACATTACTGCCCTATAATATATAGTACTGTTTTATACTATATAGTACTGTCCTATCCTATACATTACTGTGCTATACTACACATTACTGTCCTATACTAAAACAGTTCTGTGCTATATGATACAGTATAGTCCTACACAATGCAGTACTGTGCTATACTACACAGTACTGTGCCACACATACGCCAGGCTTGGCAGAGCTGTGCGTGTTCAGCAGTTGTACACCCCCCTCCCCCACCAGGCTCTCTTTCATGTGGTCGTAGACCCGCTCCCAGACGACTTCCCTCTACTGAGGTCTGCGTGTAAGTGCATGTAAGTGCACGTCAGAGAGTCTGTGTGTGTGTGTGTGTGTGTGTGTGTGTGTGTGTGTGTGTGTGTGTGTGTGTGTGTGTGTGTGTGTGTGTGTGTGTGTGTGTGTGTGTGTAAGGTGTTAGCTTTGGGATCGGTGCGTCGTAATAATGATAACAATAATGCAGGTAGCACAAAAGGAATCTGTCACTCTTCCTCCCCGGTTCCTTCCCTCTCTCTCTTTGAAGCACAAACAGAGGCCAGACGCATACACACTGATGCATACCTGCTGGTACATTTGCATATCATTTGGATTTGAACATCTCAGCTGGCGCTTAAGGCAGGTTTAAGGTGAGGAGCCTGGGTGTGATGGGTGTGTGGGATCTGATAAGAGCAGCATGGTGGGCAGCAGCAGGAAGAGGGCTGTGTAAGATAGAGTTTGCAGGATTTGGATCGACACTTAGCTAACCCTATCACCACACACACACACACGTGCAAACACAAACGCACACACACAAGCACGCACACACACATGCAAACACAGGCACGCACACACACACACACACGGAGGCACGAACTCACAAGCACACACGCACACACACCAATATTAATGATACAGTATCAAACAGCAGAAAGACAATAGAAAATGTGAACTTAATGGCTCTCAGAGCTAAACTATCAGTGTGGGCTGGTGGCATTCATTAGTCATGAGTAGAATCACGCAGGAATGGAGACAGCCAGCCGAAGATTTGAATAAAGAAAACATGGATCACATCGTGGTAGTGCACATACAGTGCAGAGCCTCGCATACACATTTTGGTTGATCCGGCGAAAACTTCATTAGAATATCACCTGTAAGGGTTACTCGCACGACTACATACATTTGTTTGGATTTAAAAAATATAATCAAATTTAATGTCACAATCATAAGACAAAAATAGAAGATGCATCCCTTGACCATAGATATTTCCATAACAGCTAGGGAGAATCCCCCTGTTGGTGCAGTGCTTTTCTACTAGCACGCACGCACGCACGCACACACGCACACACACACACACACACACCTTTGCATATTGGTTTTGGTGTAAAAGCAATAAAGTGATCTTGAGATAAGTGAATAAAGGCTCGCACTCTCCCACTGCTCCCTATCCTGTGCTGCACACACACACACACACACACACACACACGTGTGTCTGCCCCTGGTTCGTTCCTCCTCTGTCATTACTCTTGTTTACCCTTATCCACTCTTCCTGTGCTCCCCCTCCTTCTTTTTGCACTCTCTTATCTTCATCATCTCGCTCTACTGTAAATGTGCACACACACACACACACACACACACACACACACACACACACACTCTGTCTGAGTGACAGATTGAGTTCAGTAGCATTCTCAGCAGGAATCCCACACACGGGAGCAGAAAAGGAAGACACTCTGGCTGACACTCTGCAATGACTGTGGGAGTGTGTGTGTGTGTGTGTGTGTGTGTGTGTGTGTGTGTGTGTGTGTGTCTGTGTGTGTGTGTTTAGACTCACAGATAAACACTAGTGGACCACTCATCCATGCAAGGAGACCGAAGGTTTAAAATACAGAGCAGAGATTAAGTTTGTTGCTGGGATTAGTGCATGTGTCTGTGTGATTTATCATGTTGTATTCATTCACATTCCAGCTCCACACTGAGTCACAAACGGCCTTTCGTATTCAACCCACACGCATTACCAGTTCACCACTGGTCTCCAGCATGAACAGCCTGGTGCATTACCAGTGAGTCCCATTCCAACATCAGCCCTCATGGGGCTGGAGATCCACTCCACGCCCCCTAACCCTGGCTCCTCTGGTGACCTGAGTAGCTATAAACCCCCTCGAGGTCAAGCAGCCTCGATCTGACGGACATGATGATGAGGATGGTGGTGGTCGACTTACGGGCTGTTAGCTCCACCCCCAGAGCGGAATTGGACATATGGCGCAAGTGTGAGGAGGAGCCTCACGGCCTCTGACCACTCCCCCTCGTTAGAGCGAAACTCGCAGGATGCTGACTCGCACTCCTCGAAGCTGAATTGGTAGTAGGAGTTGGAGTCGGCAAAGATCACCCGCTGGTCCACTAGGAGGGGACACAGGAACACACACACACACACACACACACACACACACACACACACACACACACACGATGAGTACGAACAATAGCATTGTGTTATGTCATGTTGTCTCCCAGTTCCATTATGAGGACATTTTGGGTCCCACTCTTTCATTGTGTTTGTATTGATTTGGGGCCTGGCAGAGTGCCTAACCCTTTCACTGAGGTTTGACCTGCATCGTATACCTGCCCTCCCGTTTATCATCTTCAAGTGACCAGGCATCGATCTCTAAGGGTCAATATTTGAAGATAATATTTCATCAGTCATCATCATATAATATGTCAACAGTCGATTAGAGAAGCTAGGCACAACTAACAATTGAACCTGCGGGAACATTGTTAGTAGGCCCGAGGTTGAACTGTAATAGGGTTCTAGTATCGCCACTCTAACAGTGTTTGGCAGAATCCGAGTGTGAAGACACTAGTCGACCAGTAAAAGTACTAGTAGACTACGGTAGTGTCCTCACACCAGGAGCCAAGTCTCTTCTACCAAGACGAGTTAATAAAAGAAAACATTTAACCATCTGAACTTACGGCCAACAATCATTCATTTAATTGCACTTTGGACACATTATGGTGTTCTTCTGGTGGGTCGTGACTGCTTTTGTACTGGACCCGACATTACGGCCGTGTGTGTGTGTGTGTGTGTGTGTGTGTGTGTGTGTGTGTGTGTGTGTGTGTGTGTGTGTGTGTGTGTGTGTATGTGTGTGTGTGTGTGTGTGTGTGTGTGTGTGTACATGCGTGAGTGTGTGCCTGTGTGAGTGTGTGCCTGTGTGCGCCCGCGCGTGTGTCCATGTGTGTTTGTGTGTCCTTACCAGACAGCAGGACCCCCAGCTCCAGCAGAACCTGCCAGACGCGGGCGGCGGTGGGCCGACAGCGCACATACCCACACTGCTCACACAGCCACTGCACCAGCTCCACGCCCACATAACTGCGTCTGTTAGAGGAGACACACACACAGAAATATATACCCAACATGCAGACATACATACAGATATATATGTAGGTAGAGTTTCAGACCAAATTAACCCTGCACACACACCAGCAGAAAAGTGTGTATTTTCTATTAAATCAATACACATTGGTTATTCATTCGTTTTCACAAGTATTTTCCTCCTGAAAGACTGCATCCCAGAGGACACATTCCTACCGCGTGTTTCTATCTGCGTGCGTGAGTGCGTGTGTGTGTGTGTGATGCTGATAGCAGTACAAAAGCAGTACTATGGTAACTGTTAGTCTACACAAAACTGTGCATACACACGCCACCAGACGGGCCTGTTTGGACTATAAAATATACCATGTGTGTCAGTGTACATGCTTCACTGGACATATCCATAGTCTCTTGAGGCACCCACACACGCCCACACACCCACCGTATAATGCGGGCCAGGTGTATCTTGTCCTTGGCTGGGTAGGGTCCATGCGAGAGGAAGGCATTCCTCACAGAACGTCCAGCGCAGGGGAAGCTCTGGGAGCATGACTGCATGACACACACACACACACACACACACACATATTGTAAACATATTGTAAGCACACAATCGAATTGCAAAAAACGCCCAAGACAATCCTTATCACGTATAGGACTGTGAACATCTTAAATCAACTCTGTGGGTTCTTGGGTGATGGTGATAGACCAGCCGATGAAAGGTGTACAATCTTTGTGTTACTTTGTCGGTGCTGGTTTGCGGGAAACTTGACCTGGAAGGAGTGTCTTAAGTCCTTGGCAGAGGGTGAATGAATAAGCCCTCTATGGCCCTGCTCACAATACGGCCCTGTCCTGCACACGCTGGACACACCAGACACGTCAAGAAACACCCCGTTAAATATAACCAGCTTGTTGCAAAAACAACAAGATGTGGCCGCACATGGTAGCCTAAAACATGCAAATGAGTCATGTTTCATCCCTTGAATTGATGGTTCATTTATAAGTGATAGAACATCCAACAGCATTAAATACATGGATAGTTATACATACTGTAGCATTTCATCCAATAACCCATTAGTATTGGCTCATCTGAAATGACACACCTGTGTGTGTGTGTGTGTGTGTGTGTGTGTGTGCGCGCGTGTGCGTGTGCATGTGCGTGTGTGTGTGTCAATAGTTTACTGTTGGTTCAACAAACACAAGGTGAAAATACACCTGTGTTTTGGCTAAATAAACATGCGGTCACTTTACACCCAATACTGCATATGATGACATCATCGCCTGTGTTTCTGAGCATGTGTAGTAGAGAGACCTACCTTATGAACAGTAGGTCCAGGGCTTGGTCCAGGTATCGTATCAGGGGACTGCTGTTGAGGGAAACACACACACACACACACACACACACACACACACACACACACACACACACACACACACACACACACACACACACACACACACACACACACACACACACACACACACACACACACGAGCAAATTAGAAAGACCAGTTTTTCCATTCCAGTAACTTAAGTCATGGTTGAAATTAATCGTTACACCAAGTAAACATCCCTCACATTCCTTTTCACAGTTGGCTTTCATGTGATCTAGTGAAGGTCAAATAAATAATTCAATACACATGAGAGCACCCTTATCAGAGATATTGATACAATAAACAATACATTCAATATACTTCACCTGTGATACACCGGCCATGAGCAAACAATGACCATCCAACGCAGTGGATAGACGCCGGAGCATCGAGACGCAAGCCGCCAACCCCACTCAAATCCCTTTCATGTGTGAATGCAGGCTCGGTCAATAAATCGGTTTGGGATTCGAGGTAACAACCGCCATAAAAAAATAAAATGACTCTTAAAATGCAGATCGACAAACGCGTTAAAGCAAAGAAAACTCAAGTGGCCGTGCCCCGTGGGCTCTGTCCTGGGGCTAACCTGCTCCACTGTCCCCCAGTGAGCCATCCATCTGTTAATCTTTCACCAGGTTACCCGTTACCACGAAGGCCCAGGGGGGGGGGGGGGCCGGGCGGCAGTCACACAGCATTGAGATCCCACCACAAGGCCGCCCACCGCCCTGGACCGGTCGGCGTGGAGGTTGACCCGGGGGTTTGCATGACGAAAGCAGGGGTGGGGGGGGGTTGGATATTGTTAGCCTCATGGCATAATTGCCTCAATCATATTTTAAGGTTCATCTTGTATAATAATATTCTATAAGGTATAATGTCTAGGTCAGGATCCCTGACTTTGTAGGGGTTTTGATTCACAGGGGCACCGAGCTCAGAAACTAGGTGATTGTTGCAGAGATCAGATCGGATCAAGGCCCGATCTCTGATTGTGTTCAGGTGATGACAAGCTTCCGCAGCGCAAGACGTCAACACGAGAAACGCGCTAGAGGAGACTCTGGAGAGCGAGACGGAGACATACCGACGACATGCTGCGAGTTAAAAGCAACCGAGAAAGTGTGAACGATGAAAGCAGAGAGAGAAATGTAAAATGGACCTAGAAGCCGAGAGCGAGCGAGGGAGAGAGAGACGTTGAGTGGGAGATGGAGTGGGAGTTGGAGAGGGAAGAGAGAGCGAGAGAGAGAGCGAACGAGAACGAGCGAGAGCAGGGAGGAAGAGCAAGGGCGGGAAGAGAGAGCAGAGAGCGCGACTAATGATTCACAATAGCCTATGAATATGTGACTACGCACATGGCAGATGGAGAGTGCGAGGGGCGAGACACACACACACACACACACACACGAAAGAGAGCGAGAGCAAGAGATAGAGAGATGGTAAAAAGAGAAGTGCAATAGAAAGAGAGTGGGAGGGAATAATGGGTGCCGTTGGCTCAATTAAAAACGAATGAATCACAGGAGACGGTATAGGGGGGATCAGAGAGAGGTAGAGACCTTGTGATCCGCATTAACACAGTCAAATTGAGCACAAAGCTTTCATAAAAAGTTGCAGAGCGTCTCGCCCGTGTCTCGGCGGTATCTCCAGAGTTATTTTCTTTCCTCTCTGTGTCTGGCACACAGAGACCAATCAAATGAGACACAAGTCTTTGTTAGAGAGCTAGCAGCGGCCGCCCGCCCTCGCACACGCTGCACAAACACACACATTGCAACAGAGTGACAACTCCATCCGACGAGCACAACGGATGAAATGAATGACAGAAGAGAGATGATGAGGGAACACACTGACATCTAATCTCTGTGATGACTTCAAGTGCTCGAGATGCGCGCGCACGCGCGCACACACACACACACACACACACACACACACACACACACACACACACACACACACACACACACACACACACACACACACACACACACACACACACACACACACACACACACACACACACTAGGAAGTGAGGACAGAGTGGTTGAAAGATAGATTCCTAGAGCGAAGGAGAGAGCAAGGTTGAGAGCAAGAAATGGATTACCCTCAGATTAGTGTGCCGAGCATCGGCACGGCATGGTTGACAAGCTTCTTAAACACGACCACATGCACGCGTCGGAACACCCACGTCTCAAACCCACCGTCAACTCCTATAGAGCTCATACAAGGAAGTCATCCTACAAACACAAGCGCCATAACAGACAATAATGAAGTGGAACCTGTTTGAATGCACCCAACCCACACACGTCACCAGGCACATGTTAAACATTATTGGTCATACAAAAACAACCTAAACAACAGTCCTAATGCTGCCCTATTTTTAATGCACGCAGCATGGCGGCTGATTAATTTATCATATTTCCTTTCAGAATAGTCAGTGAGGCAGAACCTAGATGTGCATAGACCCGCCCCCCTGTGTATAGCGCTTAAATTATTAGAAGATTAAATAGATCAACAGAAAGGAAAATGGATAAAGCATGTTTATTTGTAATTTATATGTTAATGCTTCCAAACAACAGCTGTTTAAAGAACTGGAAATACTAATGTTTTGGTTTATCGTCTGTTTCAGATATGCTCTTTGATGAAAATATGTATCTGCCTGGATCCTTTTTGGCCCTCTTTACTTATGTGGGTCATGTGCCAGTCAAGGGGGGCGACCCTCAGAGCCACAAAGGTACGTCTTTCAGTGGGTTACTAGACACAAAGTAAGCAGAAAGAAATGGGTCAACGACTTGTGTACAGCCAGGTTGACTCTGACCGGTGGAGGACAAGGCCAGCCATACTCATATTTCACCTGTTATCGTTGCTGACGGGACAAAATGAATGGACTGAAAATCGACGTTCTGTTTTGCTCGTTTCATTTCGTTGCGTCGGCGACTGATTAAACAGACCCGTAATATATTTTTAAAAAAAAATCACCCCAGCCTTGACCTCAATCGGTCTGGACGAGTCAAACCGGCTTCACACAAGTCGCTGACCCGTTAACCCCCCCAAGGTATTTTGGCTTACTTCATGACCTAACGTGGGCCAGGTGAGGCCCTAATGAGGACCGGAGACCAGGGATGCAGATGAGACCAGAGCACTAGCCTGAGAGGAGAGGCTTCTCCGAGGTGAGGCTCGCTGCAGCTGGGGCACCCGCGCGCCAGATGGCCCAGAAGACATCAGACTCCATCTTCTTATCAGCCGACATCAAAGTGCAAGACTGTGGAGGTTATGACTGCAGATGGCAGAGGAGGCTGACGGATTCTTTCAAAGTTCCCCCCTCCTTGTGTGTACAGGAATCAGAGAACGCTGGGTTTCTTAACTCGTAAGGCCAAAGTAGCATCCTGCATCGTCAGTCTCTACCCTAGAAGTCACTGGTGGAGCTCGGATCAAACCTTATTTTCCTATTGGAAAGACCACCTGATGGCACTGAATTAGGGACTTATTGTGGACTCGCATTACTATGAAAGCAAGCACCGGCCCACAGCATAGAGACCCACAGCTGTGAAGAGACCCACATTGCAGAGACCCAAGGCCTAGACCCCCACAGAGCAGAGGTCCAAGTTGTAGACTCCCACAGCTTTGAGGTCCACGGCGTAGACCCCCACAGGGCAGAGGTCCAAGTTGTAGACTCCCACAGCTTTGAGGTCCACGGCGTAGACCCCCACAGGGCAGAGGTCCACGTTGTAGACTCCCACAGCTTTGAGGTCCACGGCGCAGACCCCCACAGCGCAGAGGTCCACGTTGTAGACCCCCACAGTGCAGAGGTCCACAGTGTAGACCCCCGGAATGCAGAGGTCCACGGCGTAGACCCCCAGAGCACTGAGACCCCCGGCATACCGACGGCATTTGTACACTTCAGCCTTGTCTGTCTACTGTCCACTAACCGAGCTGGTCTTCAGATTTGCATTTCAAATTTGGTTCACAAGTCAGTCCAGAGCTGCCTTAACAAGGAAATCCATTCTGCTTCTCCATCTACACAGAGAGATTGTGATTAACCATTTGGTTAATCACGTGACTTCACTGAGGTTTGTACACAGGTGTGGAGATCTGTTTGATGATTGTGTAATGACTGATTTGATTGAAAGTCAAACCGCCTTAAGCACAATGTGAACTGCAATTAAGAGATGGTGCTGATGTAAGATGTCGTACACCCAAGTCGATTAAATAATGTGGGACCAAACTCAGAGGTTCGATGGGTAGTGCACGTGACACAACATGCCTGTCAGCTGTGCACTATTAACCCCCCACGGTCTCTATGGAAAGAATCCCTGTCATGCTTAATGTCAGGGGGAGCGGAAACCCGTCAGGATGTGGACTGGTTGAAATGTGGTCACCAGACATTGAGCAGTAGAGAAGGGTACATTCTGTGTGCTTTGTTCTTCCTATTTGATTCTTTATCGGCTCTTATTTGTTCTTCTAGTTTAACATTTGTGTTAAACTAGACCCCCCCCCCCCCCCCCCCCCCTTTCAGTCCCATATCCCCATCTGGGCTAGCAGCCACAAACGTAAACACAACACTTAAACCAATAGACCACACAAATAGATAACTAATTGCACATACTGTAGCATCAGAAGCACCAACAGTTTATGTAAGAACACAATGTGCCAAATTAATAGAATAGATTCTTACAGCGTTAATGTTAACGTTAAACCAAAACGTTATGTTGCGTTTCACACGGAAGTGTGTACCTTTATGCGTTTTAACCCAGTGTCGTATAACAAGTAGAAATTAAATAAATAGCTATTATTTGATTACAAAATTAGCAGCTGGGAAGGGAGCCACCATCCTAACCTGGGGAGTCACAGGTGATGCGGCCCAAAGGGCGTATTTCATCCCAACCAATCACTTTCGCCTCACCTCTGACCCACGTTGAGTGGACCTATCCTCTACCACAGGGGAAGGGGAAGGGCACACACACACACACACACACACACACACACACACACACACACACACACACACACAAACACTTCTGGAGTGTATTGCAGATGAGTGGACATGATGATGTAAGCAATGGTTTGGCACGTCAGGTGAACCCACTCCCCTCCGCGGAGCACCGGGGATGTACTGCATAGTAAGACAAACCTGACGACCGCAGGGGATGATGATGATGATGATGATGATGATGATGATGATGATGATGATGGGGTTATTAAAACATAGGCCTATATCCGAGTGTTTTTGTGTGTCCATACGATCTGTCTGTCAGTCTCTGCGTTTCCTTGACTACGGTGTATCAAGGTGTCTATAAAAAAAAACGTGCATAGCAACTGGCAGGAGCCATTTGATAGCCTAATAATGTCATCACGCACACACACACACACACGTTGCGACATTAATGGGTGTAGAACACGACAACACCTGAACGGTGACGATGGTAGGAAATAATCGGGGACGAAAAAGCAAGGTCGGGCAACCGTCGCTATGTTGTTCATTGAACACCAAAAACAGGGAAGACAGATGTGTGTGTGTGTGTGTGTGTGTGTGTGTGTTCGTAATATATACTATGCTACTCACGCTTTTCTTTCGCAGGTGCAAGCCGTGCTTCAGGAGCCCCGGCAAATCCCGAATTTTGTGTTTGAGCTGAGCCTGGTCCCGGGCGCTCCGGTTCCACCGAAGGCTGGAGAGCAGGCTGTCCTCTGCGGGTTCCGACTCGTCCATGCCTCGCGCTCGCACTCAGTCTTCACGCGCCGCTACTCCGGCATCTGAATATCACTCGAAACAACCGCCGTGGTTGAACATACCTCCCGCTTCCGCTTCCATTCGCCGACATGCAGCTGTGACATACCGCCCGCGCATAACACACAACGCACACAGTATTCCGCAGCACGCGAGGCTGCTCCACCCAATGTCTCGCTCGCACGCCCTCCTCCTCCTCCCCCACCTCCTCCTCCTCCTTCGCGGTACTATCAGTTTAGTGTTTATGTATGAGGGTGTGTGGAAAAGGGGCCGTCACAGGTGCATAAAAGCATTGCATCACTTCCACCTTTCATTAGTCTCAAGTTCACTGAAAAAAAGAAATGGTTTGAGGGGTCGTTTGACGCATACGAATGTCCTACACCTCATGATCCTAAACTCACGACCCATCAATCGACAATCTTGTCTCATAAATATTCAAGGTAATCACTCTTACCTGTAGCATAACACAAAAAGCGCAAAGGCAGTAAACATAAACATTAGCATTTTTTTGGTCGGGTGGGGTAGGCGACCGCCGATTGTTGGGATTGTTGGGTTACGTCACCGCCTCACCTGACTCATATTTCCATAGGTAAACAAAGGCATTATTGTGTGTGTGTGTGTGTGTGTGTGTGTGTGTGTGTGTGTGTGTGTGTGTGTGTGTGTGTGTGTGTGTGTGTGTGTGTGCGTGTGTGTGTGTGTGTGTGTGTGTGTGTGTGTATTGGGGGGGGGGTTCATTAAAGTTAATTTAACTTGCCGAGTCGCCGCTCAAAACATAAAGCAGAGAGAGGGAGAGAGAGAGAGAGAGACAGAGAGCAGAGAGACAGAGACTGGCGGGCATACCTCCATGGGTGTGGGCTTGCTGAACACAACACAGGACACCGGCTACATTGTCCTCTGTGTCTCTCATCATCAGACCACTGGCCCATGCATCACCTTAGCGTATAGCCTACTTTAACTATAATGTGTTACAACATGCAGGGGCATGGGCCGTTGGAAGTCTCATTTGTACAGCAAACTCATGTCATGCCAACACCCATGACAGTACAAACTGTTAAGCTTTCACTGGGTTTATTCATTATAATATGAGCCTTTTTTAAATGAATGGGACTCAATGCAACATACGGGCAATCGCTTTACTACTTTAAGAGTCTCAACCCTTCCGTTAACACTATAATATAATTCTTCTTTGTTGATGCTATTTAATGTCAGCCAACCAACTATTAAATCTTGGTCTGCTGTTCATTGTCACTACCGACTATTACAGATTGCTGTCACATCCATTTGGAATAGTTAGTATCGTTGAAAATAAATTAAAAACCAAGTAGCACGACAGTGCCGTGTCAACATATGGTGTGAATCTATTTGTTTTACTGTGTTTAATTGTAATAATGATATAAGAATATGTTTTAAAAGGAATTGAACTTACTGAACATGCAAGGCACACACCATTGTTGTACTGTCTGTGAGGCCGAGAGTCATTCAAGTTTGACCAGTTAACATCAATCCGGAACAGTTGGTACAGCACACAATGGCACCAAGTCAAGCACTATTGTGCTGTTTGAAGGTATGGTGTGAATGGCTCCTGTCTGAACGCTCCAACGCTCCTATCCTTACCCATCCCCCCGCTTCTGAGAGAACTAATTTCCTGCCAAGATGGCTGACCCTCCTTCCTCGCTTAAAAAACAGCATATAAAAAAGTCCAGAAAGAAACTCTCAACTTTAAATTGGTCTCTCCAAGTTTTCCTGCGAGCAAAAATAATTGGCCAATGCCTTGCCACTACCTCACATTAAAATGTTTCCATTTAAAAGCAACAAAAACCCAACGTGAGCCCTGAATGCCCATGCTAAAATCCACCCAGGGGTGGTCATCAAAAAGTGTAAATGTAATGTGTGGTAAGAAAAGGAAATGGAGCTGATGGATGTAGTACTCCAGGAAGGCCCCCGGTGGTGGAATAAAGAGTTCATCGTGGGTACCAGATGAACAGAGATGTCTGCCACCGGGCGTCTCTGATAGGGTTTGTAATCCGGGATAATTGGCTGCTCTGAGCGACGTGGATTACAGATTAGGATGACATAGATGCTGCCGATGGTAATGAGACAGAACGAACATTCAGGCACATCGGCGAACACATTTGCACACTGACTCTCACTCTCTCTCACACCCTTAAACAAACACACACACACACACACACACACACACACACACACACACAAAAGCTGGCACAGTCCCACATTGATCATTTCTCATCCACACAGGGACAGAATATTAGAACCCACAAGATGAACATGGGAATATTTAACCTCATGCTGCTTTCAGTTGCCATTCTCCAAAAACAATCAACCGGGGAGATGATGAAGACCATGGTAATCCTCGCACCACCATGTTCTTCATCATCTCCATGATGAAGACCATGGTGTTCCTTGCACGGTTCGGTTTGTCCGTTTGCCACGTCTGCTGCTTGATGCAGGCTCCAGATACACATCTACTGCACCCTCGTCATAAGCTTGATTATCCCAGGACCTGGCCGTCATTGCAGTAAATACAAAGGGTTCGGTATTGGAGCCTGCCACACAAGACCAGGTACCATCTCAAATGCCCTTAGCCTACAGGTGCTATTGCTAAAGATGAAGGAATCTTAAACCTCCTGCTCTGTCTCTGTTTCTCTCTCTCTCTCTCTCTCTCTCTCTCTCTCTCTCTCTCTCTCTCTCTCTCTCTCTCTCTCTCTCTCTCTCTCTCTCTCTCTCTCTCTCTCAATATGTCTCTCTCTTTCATGTGATCTCCAGTGTCCTTAATGCTGATAGGAGTACTTCATACATACACCATTATGTACATCAAATAGGATTGTCAATCCACAGTCAACCTCACACAGGCGCCAACTATGCATATTCATGGTTATTAAAGAAAGATACATACAGTATGAGTCTGATTGATGTTATTCCTAAAGTGTAGCATACATAGAGAGTAGAATATAGGCAGCAACGCACTTCCTGATTAAGAGTGGAGTTTTGTTAATAACTTCCTCTAAAATGGCTCTGCGTGAGAATCCATTTTATATTTACATCAGGAATTGCATTTGCATATGGAAAGTCTCAGATGACAGTCATCCTCTCCCAACAGGGGGTGCTGTCGTTAGGATCCCTGTCGTGGGGTTAGTCAGTGAAACCGGGGATTGCAAAGTGCTGAAAATATAATCTTGCCAAAAATAACAGAATGGAAGAAAAGATATGTATATGAAGGTAATAAAAGTCGAGTTTTTAGAAAGATAAAACACAAATGCACATGTACGCACACGCATGCACACACGCACACACACACACACACACACACGCATACACACATACACACACGCGCATACACAGAGACTCACAAACACACATATACATGAATGACACATTAGCATAGCAGCGTCCATACAGTACACCCTTGGCGTCTTGAATAATAATGCATAAGGAGATTATTGTGGGCGGTATGGAAGAAAAAAACGTACGAGTGAATAAGAAAAACAAAAGGGAATGAAATAAAGGAGGAATGGAATAAAACGGCATGCGTCCATTGAGCTGAGAAAAATAATATTTTATGAAGCTTACATAAAAAGATGACATTCATTGTAGTTACCAAAAATGCGCACCCACACACCCAAACACGTCACACATCACGCATAGACGTAAGTCATCACCCTCTTATATATATGCTTACAAACAAATCTCAAGTGAACGCACTCTTGATTAAATATTGAAAAGCCCCCGTGGCAGAGAGAAAGACACACAGTTAGTGAGACTTGAGATGAGAGCAGGAGAGAAGAGCAGAGAGGATGAGAGAGAGAAGAGGATGAGAGAGTGGAGAGGATGAGAGAGTGGAGAGGATGAAAGAGAGTATGAGAGAGAGAGGAGAGGTTGAGAGAGTGGAGAGGATGAGAGAGAGGAGAGGATGAGAGAGAGGATGAGAGAGAGTAGAGGATGAGAGAGAGGAGAGAGAAGAGAGGAGATAGAAGGACAGGAGAGAAGGAGAGGAGAGAAGGAGAATACAGTGAGGGAATGTGTTGAGAGAGCAGAGAGGAAGAGATGTGATGAACAATAAGATGTGATGGAACGACAGGAGAAGGAAAAGGGAAGGAAAGGAGGGAATGGGCGAGGAGAATCCAAGAGGAGAGGATAGGTCAGGAGAAAGAGCAAGCAAGAAAAAAGTGATGGAGATGAGAAGGAGATGAAAGAATGGGAAGAAGAAAGCATGGAGAAACAGCACTTGAGAACATAGATATGAAGAGTGCAGAGATGTAACATGAAAAGATAAGGGTTACTCAAACCAGTAGCAGATGTGAAGAGAAACCACCAAAAGGATAAGCATGCTTGTTGATTAGCATGGAAGAGGCTGGACATGCATTGTTGATACTTGAAATAATTCATTGTTTTAGGGGGCAGTTCTGCAACACGTGCACCCAGCAGTCAGTGTGGACCTACATATGGACACACACATACACACACACACACACACAAGCGCGCACACACACACACACACACACACACACACACACACACACACACACACACACAAACACACACGATGTGGATGTGCAAATGCAGATTCAAAAACACAGAATCAGTGTACAGACTCTGGCTCTTTGTTTGTTCATTTGCATTTGGAGGTGCAACGCTGTGGCATCCAGATCGCTGACGTAATGAACTGTTAAAGTCTATCATATAGCCCCATCTAGTGGTGTCTATAGTGGATTACAGGTTAAACGCTTCTACTTATTCATTAATTTCTGATCCAGCCGTACATTAGTCTGATTTGTGACTACTTTTTCATATTGATAGTTTTCAACCATCTGTAACATGTACAAAATGTACAAAAGTATAACTTTTTTAACATCCTCATTGCATAACATTGTCAAAAGGCCGACCACAATGTGAAGTGCTATTGATACTGATACACAGCAAAATCTGCGGTGTTAAATAGTGTTAATATTTCAGTGTTAATTATTTCGAGTTGCTTAGTGTTGATTTTGGTGTTATTTTAACACTTGCAGTGCTAAAATAGCTCTGTGCGTGGTGTTGTTTAAGAGAGTTGATTGTATGCACTCTCAACGGAGTTAATCTCAGAGATAATTCCATATCCGGTTTTAAGGCGCTCTTTTTCTTGAAAACGGCCATTGCAGTCTTGGTAGAGAAAGGCAGCCCAGCTTCTGGAAGGGGAACGTAATATACTATTTGAAAAGGTAAGGACCAGATATATTTCATTATTTAGCAAGTTACTCTTTATATAAAAATGAGTGTTCATAAATTATGTGACGCAAATGTGTTGAAGTTGGTGAGGATATAATGCTAATTTTGCTTTGGCTACATTAGCTAACTAGCACAAATAAATGGGCGAATTTTTCGCAATTTCGTCAGTTAATGAACTGGCTCTTTTTATGTATTTATTTGTACTCGTTTTATTTAGTTTTAAGTTCAAAGCAATAAGACCGATTCAGCAGGGCTAACCAAGCTGTAGCAATTTAGCTAGCCAGGCTGGGTAAATTATCTATGCTGATGTATTTTCAACAGAAGTGCAACACGTGGTGGGTTCTGGAGGGTGCTTGAAAAGTTTCTGTCGGGTAAGTAACTGCAAAGTTAGATCGATTAAATATGCATGTTATGGCTTGGCCGATTTTTAAATGAGTGGTTTAGTATGTTTGCGTGTTGTAGTAGGCTAGTTAAAATGTGTTACACTGATCTGCATCTGCAAATCATGACCTGCACTCATTCGTCAAACAATTGACGTTGGCGCACATGGCTAATTTGCATTGGCGCACAGGACTGGCTGGCTCCGCAAGGCAAATAATGGAACATATTTATCTATCTATCTAGGCCTATCTGTCTATCTATCCGTCTATCAACGTGTGTGGTTTTAATGTGATGTACTTTCTATGTCCAGTCAGACTTGTATCCCTTGTTCTGTGTGGTCTTGTAGGCTACAGTCCTGTGTGAGCCGAATCACCTAAATGAATGGCCGACGATTTGTGTCGTTTGGTATTAATAAAGACTTGACTATCGATCTAGACTATTAAATTAAAAATGATTCACCTCAGGCTCCGTGAATAGTGGGGAATAGAGGGATAAAAGACAAGAGATATATCCCTTGTCATTTATCCCTCGTCTTGTCGATTAGTTTGTGTATGTGACGATTTCAAAAACGTGTTTTTGTTTAAAGCATGACAACATGCGATTGGTTGGTTAGATGGTGGTATGGAGAGAAAATGAAAATGATTCACGCTTAAATACGCAAATATGTTCTATAAATACTCCCGCTTATCATCACTTTGTATCACTATGTATATACTACAAATCACTATGGATGTTGCACTCAATAACTATTGAACACAAAACAGAAAACACAGCTGCCATTATCACTGTCACTGACACTGTCACTTTTTGTTGCGATCTCTGAAATGAAAGGAAACTTAGTGCTAAGTTAGATAACTAAAATATGCATGTAGTGTATTTTTTAGGTAATGGCCACATGACTTGCAATTTCTGTTTATAACTCCTGGCAAAGGAATAATTAAAACTTTAACATAATCTCCACTGTTTTTTTTTTTTTTTAGATAAGGCATCATGTTGCTGAAGGTGAAATACCAGGGTACCAAGAAGTACATCAGATTGCAGTCAGGCTTCACCTATTTGGAATTCATCAATGAAGGTGAGTAACCATCTTGTGTAACAATATATTGCCGCCTTTACAAAAAACCAACTATTAGGCAAGGTTGTATTTTTTTTCTGTGTTGTTGGGATGAATAGTTTGTTGGACATGGATCATTAACCCTTATGACAGTTAATTGCATTATCAGTTTTAGCCTGCAGATGACAATATGCTTCTTGGTGCAAGCCTTATTTTTTTGACATTTGAAATAGAGGGAACCATTAAATATGGCTAATAGTGCCTACTTTAACAACTGTTTTCAAATCCCCTTATTTTGCTCACAGGTACAGTCAAGGTTTAGAATGTGGTGTAGATTTGGCATAACTTGAATATATTAACAATTTAAAATTAGTGTCCGATATAAATTGCTTGATCAGTCATCAAAATATTTGCAGTTGAAAACCTGCTTCAGGTATTATCTGATGTGATGCTAATCTTTCCCATAGTCAAAAGCAAGTTTGGTCTTCCTGATGCGACTGACCTTCAAATCTTTGATGAAACCGACACAGCAGTGGATGAAGACATCCTTCTTGAACTGATAAGAGTCCAATCCTGACTTATGCCTGACAGTATGTGACAGCTTTTCAGTTGAAGGTAGGCCTATCTGCTGTTTTTGCTGAACAAATTGGTAAAGATAGACTGCTGTATGTCTGACAGTCTGACTAGTGTGACAAAGTAGCTGAACAAAAAAATATTT
Organism: Pollachius pollachius; assembly: GCF_949987615.1. NCBI lineage: Eukaryota > Metazoa > Chordata > Actinopteri > Gadiformes > Gadidae > Pollachius > Pollachius pollachius. The sequence continues at coordinate 20,573,589 of NC_136946.1, read as the reverse complement.
AAGCAAAATGCAGATCAGCATCCACTTTCCAAAACAGTTTTAAAATGTGGGTTGGATTTCTATTATCCCATTATACAAGGTCAGTTTGTTATGTCAACAAACGTATTGCCACAGTGGATGAAGACAAGCTTCATGAAATGATAGAGGCCAATCCTGACTTTTGCCTGACATTATATAACAGCATTCCCGGTACGTTTTTACTGCGGCACAGATTGTAATGGAGAGACAAAATAGGTCAAGAAATTAACACATTTTAGCAAACTATGGATCGGCATCCATTTGCTAATTTTGTTATTGTTCTAAGCATGTTACACTGGGTCAGTTTTCTGAGTCAAAAATGACAGTCAATGGTTTTATTTGAAATCATAACCATATCAAAAATTATTTCTACTTCTGACTGTCATCCCCACAATAGCAGATTTCCTTGTTTTTAAAGTTTTCTCTCCTTTAGATCATTCATCACCATCTTCCCTCACGGATACCATGTCACCTTCTTCGAGTGATAATGACCTCTCCAGTCGAAGAGAACGGGGGATTCCCATGGACAGAAATGTATCCTTGTATACTTCAAAGAAATGTATACTTCAAATAACTTTGAAGTCATGAACAGATGTACCACAGAGGCCTCAGGGTCAGAGGCAGCGAAAGAGGTACTTGAGCAATAGTTGTCACTTGCAAACATATACAGTGTCATTTCATTTGAGATTATCACCAATCAGTATTTTGACATTTAGAAAGGTGCATGAATTAGAATTGTTCATTTAGCGAGGAAAGTAAATCGGAACAGGCACATTTTGGCAGGTTATTGTTCAAATTATTTTATCACAGAAGACTGAAATGTACACTGATCTATTTCTCTTATGTGAAAAGATGGTAGAAAATGCCTTGCTAAGGAAACCTGGAGGTGAGGATGTCCTGGAAGAGTACAAGTCAGAAAATACGTTGACGCACAGCACCCGGAGACACCTTGTTAACATTCTGGCTAGCCATATGACTGAAATGCATGGGTACGTGGTTCTTAAATACATTTTATTAACAAACTTTTCTGTTTAGAAATGGTTTATTAAGAAGGAATGTAATGAATTTTGAAATAACAGTTGTGTTGCTATAGTCATTAGTGGAGCATTTGGATTTTGATGTTGAATTGTTTTTTCTCTAAAGGAGGATTGTTCCACGTCAGCAAAAAGAGAAGTATGCCCTGGGAATCATTACACTCTTTCCCTCGCTGAAGGATCCTTTTTCTCCAAAGGGATATGTAAGTTTTAAAAAAAAAAAGGTTACTTTCTAATAAAGTTTTACAGGCAAGAGCTTTTGGGTTTAGCTTACATGATTGAATGCACTGTTAATTTATACTGATCTAAAAGATGCACGACATAGTACCACTGAGCAAAGTTTGCTACAAAGTTTGACTCGACCATGAAGATAGCCATGAAGACGAAAAATAACCTAAGATCAAGTAGTGATAGGCCTTTGTAATAGTGTTTGAATCATCTTCACAGGAGCACTTCTATGATGGAGTGAAACACAGGATTTTTATCATGGCGCCTGAGGACCATGTCCAGGAAGAACCGGGCGACGGGCAGTCCACAGGCAGCCACAGTGCCTCAACTACAAGGACCAAAGCGTCAAAGACCAGCTGCCACAGAGCCTCAGCAGCTTGATGGAGATGCTTGCAGGGAGGCTATTTCTTTTCTTGTTCACTCTCCTGATGAAGCAGGTGTGTTTGAGAAGATGAAGTTGACCTTACAACATCGCCAAGACCTAGTGCGTGACGCACAGAGATCTGCCGACGTCTTCAAAACGTTTCCACGTTTTATAGATGTCAAAGGACTAGTGAGTTGTGAATTTTATTTAAAATCCAGTCTTTAAACTCTTGTCTTTAATTTGGTTGGGTTCCAATAGTTAATTATACTCTGACCATTACCGTAATGTATTTACATTGGTGTATGATCAACAGCTGAATCAAGACTTCCTGCTGCTGTTTGGTGGTGAAACAGCATCCAAGATGCTTGAAAAGTGGGACACGGCATTCAAGAACAAGGTTATCAAAGAGGCCAAACAACTGACTCAGTCAAAAGAGCTGTGCCGACTTCTGAATGCTGCTGAGAAACCTACGGAGAATGATGACACTAGTAAGTGTGCAGTGTTGGTTTTCATTCCAAATAGCTAGTGCTCTTTACTTTGTGCCTTCCAAGTAGATACTGATGACTTGTTTTGTGTTGTATCTCCCCCCTGATAGGCTGGGACAGTGACATGACTTCTCTGCTGCTGCTCCTTCATCTCTTGCCACCCACAGCTGGACGGAAGAGGAGCAAAATCAGTGCCAGTGATGCAGTGGAAAAAATGTTTCACTTTCACAAGGTATGGATGTCTCATCTGTTCTTTCCCCAGCAACAAAAGAGAGAACTAATGTAGTTGACCAACATGAGTTTTTCAAAGGCTGATGCGTATCGCTTAGCGAGCAGGTAGGCCAAAGGCCCATATACAAAGCAGACTTTTGCATTTGATAAATGACATTTAATACACATCACCCCCATCCTGATGCAACTCCACTGGTTACCTGTTAAGTCCCGGATCAAGTTTAAAATCCTCCTACTCACCTACAAGTCCCTGCATGCTCTGGCCCCCCGTTACCTCTCTGACCTCCTCCATCCCTACACCCCCCTGGGGTCCCTCAGGTCCTCTGCTAAGGACCAGCTGGAAACCCCCCGCACCAGACTCAAGACCTTTGGGGACAGGGCCTTCTGCGCCTCTGCCCCCACTCTGTGGAATCTGCTCCCCCTCCATATCCGCTGTGCCACTTCAGTGGAGTCCTTCAAAAAGCTCCTGAAGGCACACCTCTTCTTCGAGGCCTATGGCCTTTAACCTGCCCCCCCCTGTGTACACCTCTTGTAATGCGACCTTGGGTACCTTGAAAGGCGCTATATAAATTGAATTTATTATTATTATTATTAACAAATGAGAAACAACATTAAACTTAAAAGTAAAAAATCAAAGTAGTGCCCTTAACAGCATTTAACACCTGCTTGTTTCCTTCCAGCAATCTGTAATCATTAAAATATAAAAATTCAGTTAATATTTGGGTAAGATTAAAAAAAAAAAAAGCCATTACTTCATGGACTTTATGATTTAATATACAAGGCCTTCCTTGCCATTAATTTCAGAATTAATTCATGAAATAGAAAAAAGAAATGGAAAAAAATTAGTGATATTTGTCAAACACGATATTGAAAAGCAAACTATTGAATAACATCGTAAAAGGGGGAGCACTAACATTAATGTGTTCAACTTATTCTGTTTTTCAGTCGTGCTGCAGCATTGATGAACACCTGCGTGGGAGAAAGGGTCAACAACCGTGCATCCTTGCTGCTGGTCGCACGCAGAACAAGATTGACAACTTCTATATCGTCGTTGACAAACAGCTCATCCCCTGCCAAGCCACCAGCTCCTTAGGTGCTTTTGATGAACTGTTCAAATCACACTACGTGTTCAACCTGTCATACGAGGAGTCCCTGGTCCAGCTCTACACATTTGTGCAGACAACAGTCTACAACATCGATGTCACAACAACAGATGAGTCTCCAAGAATCCGTGAGTTGCGGGCAAAACTCCTGAACTAGGATTAAAACATGTATAAGTGTTTCATATGTGAAGCTGTACACCAGGCTGTCCAGTCCTTGGTAACCCATTTAAGAATTGATCACAGTTTCTATCCTAGCAGGAGGTTTGAGTTGGTTTGTGCACAAGATCGTTGTAGGCGTCAGTTTTTGTCATATTCCGGTTTCAAAAAACATTTAATGAGAGTTCATGAGGAGAATTTTTGTCAAAGTGGTGTTGCAGCAAAACCCGGAGTCCTTTCAAGCTATCCATCACAGTGTCCAAAGTACTTCAGAAGTTGGTGAAACAGGTGTCCCACAGAGCTTAGAGGCTGGTTGTTTTGAGGACAATGTATCTGGTCTTAACAAAGAACATACTAAAAATATCAGTGCCTCAATTGTAGCTAAACTTCAAGAAAGTGGTATGGCAAATAGTCTTGTTTCAACAATTGTTAGTGATTTGGAAGAACTTGCTACTGGACTGCACTCCCAAGTTAAGCAAGAAATACTATGCTGTGCCTAAAGACAATCCTATCCGATCTACATTAGAAGGTCTTGATACTTTTGAAAATCCATTTGTAAGCTTTAATACTGAAACTAAAAGAACAAGATATTTCAACGAAAAATGGGGTGTTGTTGAGCCTGTAGAAATAATGTTAGGACATCGATTCAATACAAGGTAAAATAAACAAACCGGTACTTATGATCAAGTTCAAGTAAAAGACACTTTTGTTTACGTTCCAATTTTGAAAACTATCCAATTCATGTGCCGCAATTCGGATATTTGTAAATTGCTTGGGGAAACTTTTGTATCCAAAACTGACATATTTGAAGACTTTTGTGATGGTAGTTATTTTAAGACGCATGCATTGTTCTCTAAACAACCGACTTCTTTACAAATTCAGATGTACTATGATGACTTTGAAACTGGTAACCCACTGGGTTCAAAACGCGGTATTCACAAAATGGGTGCTCTCTATTTTGTCCTTAGAAATCTGCCACCAAAGTTTAACTCTGCTGTGATGAACATCCATTTGGTCGCACTGTTTCACACTGAAGATGTGAAAAAGTATGGCTTTGATCCTATTCTTCAGCCTCTTATAAATGACATTAAAACACTGGAAAGTCACGGTCTTGACTTGCCCTTCTCCACTGAAAAAGTCCATGGCACTATATGTCAGATAACTGGGGACAACTTAGGAATGCATGCAATTTTAGGGTTTACAGAGTCTTTTAATGGACGTTATTACTGTCGTTTATGTTTGCTTGAAAAAGGTGATTCCCAGAATGTTTACAGTGAGGACCACCCAAAGATAATCTTGCGTGGAAAAGAGCTTTTTGAAATGCACTGCAATGAGTTGCAATCAGACCCACAGAAGTTATCAGTGTTTGGTTTAAAAAGGAATTCATCTCTTAATGGCCTACAGTTCTTTCATGTTAGCCACAATTTTTCTTTCGACATAATGCACGACATCCTAGAAGGGGTGGCTCAGTTTGAGAAAGTTACTTTTGGAATATCTCTCAGAAAATGTTTTGTCAAAGCCTGATCTGTTATCTAGAATTTACGCTTTTGACTATGGGTACTTGGAGCGAAAAAACCGTCCTACAAGGATTAATTTAGACAGTATTGGCAATAACATCGGCCTCAATTCCATTCAGACTCTTTGTCTTGTGAGGAACATCCCTTTACTTTTTGGTGACATTGTGCCAGAAGGAAACAAAAACTGGCTTTTGCTGTTGATTTTACTGCAGATTATCAACATCATATTTTCTCCTGTTACACTAGGCATGACTGTACTTTTAAAACATCTAATAATGGAACATCATGAGTTGTTCAAACAGCTGTATCCGCACAGAAACCTGATCCCAAAACATCATTTCATGATACACTACCCAGCTTGCATAAGAAAAATAGGGCCTCTACTTCATATGTGGAGCATGAGATTTGAAGCAAAACACTAAGTATTCAAGAACACTCTAAAAAACTTCAAGAACATCACCAAATCTCTTGCCAAAAAACATCAAATGTCTATAGGATATCATTGGGAGACATCACCTTTAAACCATATGGAGTATGGACCTTTGAAACCATTTCATTTTGATGAGGATAGTGAAAGGTTTGCCCGAGCCCTTCATGCTGTACCAAAGGACTTCTTCTCGACTAATTGGGTTAGAATCAGTGGGACAGAGTACAGGACAGGACTAGTTGTTTGCAGAGGGATTGAACATGAAATGCCAGTGTTTTGCAGAATACGAAAGATCCTTTTAGTTGAAAGTGTTATGTACTTCCTAGTGACAAAACTTGTGGTTGATCAATTCAGTGAACATTTTCATGCCTACCAAGTATTTGAAAGTGATGACAAAGATGTTATAAAAGCAGACAGTCTTGACATGTATAAGCCCTTTGCCTTACAAAATGCCTATGGTAGAGATGTGAGCCAATATATTGTGCCTTTGTTTTCATTTTAAATATGCATAGGTTGTGTACATATCCTATTCCTCACGTACTGGTTGTTCTGGTCAACTAACTTTTTTCATGTGCATAAAGTTGTGTTTGTCATTTTCTGAAATGTGTAAATATATTAATTTGGGCCTATTTCCACCTTTCTCATATCCACACTGGAGTGGTTCATTAGAGAGAAGAGTGGAGGAGAGACATTATCTGTCAATGTGTTTGATACCTGGATCTTGTGTGCAATATTGTTTGAGCTGCAATGTTGAATAAAAAACAAAAGAAATAGTTTGTTTTAAGGATTGATTATACTGTAGCAATGTGGTTTTTCTTACAGTTGAATATAGAAGCATTTTAAACTCACACTGAAGAATCCTTTTTTTTTTGGTGAAAATGATTAACTGAAAGTTAAAAATACCCTAGTGAGTAACACCATATAGTGTTAAAAACACACTTTAATGTGTAATAAATCAACACTCTTAGTGTTGGTAAGTAACACCATATAGTGTTACAAATACACTGTAAAGTGTTAAAAAACAACACTGAGTGTTAAATATTTAACACTATTTAAGAGTTAAAATATTAACACTTTCAAAAGTGTTACTTTAACTCCAACTTGGTGAGGATTATATAAACACCAAGAAAGTGTTAAATTTGACTCAGAGTTAAATTAACACTAAGGATTTTGCTGTGTAGGAGACAGAATTTTTCTCTGCTCTTCTGCTCTTTAAAATGAATTGTAATCTCTGTTTGATATCCTTAATTGATCAACATGAAGAAATTGAAATATTTAAGTCATGTTATGATACATGACACAACAAAACTCAAAATAGCATTTTATAATGTGCCAATACATCAGGGATAATGACTCATGTTCTGGGGAAGAACCACGCAGCACTTACTGGTAAGCCCATTCCGTCAGCATTTTGTCCATGCAACGCAATCCTCAAGGTCTTTTGACGCCACCTCTGGTGTGACCAACCTCTGATCTTCCTCTTGCTATGTAATCTTCACCCGTCATCCGATAATTGAAGACATTTTATGAAGGTATTATTGTAGCAAAAGTCTTTAGCCCCTGTAACTGCAGATTTTGTATGCGTACACTAAAGTCACAAATGTGTAACAGTAAATTTGATGTCGTAAATATTTTTACGACATCAAATGTACTTCTACCAAATGTATTTCTACCATTGTAAACACTAAATAGGGTCTAGGAGTTCACAAGTCTGTGTTACAGGTGCACAAATCCTATCCTGTGCATCACATCTTCAAAGAGTCATGTACTTGACACTTTCGCTATGTTGCAGCGCAGTTGGTGCAAAACACATTCGCACACCCTTGTTTCATAATCTGAGAACATGCACAAAAGTTGCACATTTGTAAACCCAAATGTGAACTAATGCATCAGAAGTTGGGGGGCAAACGTACTCGGGCACGGTACAGATGGCCTAGTGTGAGTGCGACAGAGGTTTGCAGAACCAGGGTTTTTGCGTTCATTCTTCAGGAGTGGTTGCACGATGTAACACGTCCGTGTCAGTGAGTCCAACGGGTTGATCCCCAGTTCAGAGACCCTGCTCCATATAAGCTCAATAAGAGGAGTGCTCCTTTCTCTGGTTCTCTACAAGACATGCTCGTGCAAAGGAATGCTGTGTGATACATCCTAAGGACAGGGTTATCAAAGTCATGAAGCATTTTCATTTCCTTCCCTTATTACTCAGAGACATTCACTGGAACAGGGGCATTTCAAGAAACTTAATTTCCAGGTTAAACCGATATTTTGAATCATACAGAAAAGTCAAATACCAAGCTTAGAATGAGGATGTTAAAATGATGACACCAAGCTTAGAATGATAATGCACTAAATCATTAGAAACAGTTCAGTAAAAAGTATGTGTGTGTGTGTGTGTGTGTGTGTGTGTGTGTGTGTGTGTGTGTGGAAAAAAAAAAGCCATTCACTTCATGGCCTTGGTGCTAAGATTGTTGATGTAATATAGAAACCACTGGGAGCCTTCTTAGTTAGAAGTGAATAAGTATAGGATGTACTACCAGAAGTATTGGGAAATAGTGTTATGCCTGCAGCTTGCTTCAGGGAGAGAAACAAGTAAAGGCTTAGTGTTGGTTTTGTTTATGTCTGGGGTATGGGACAGGGTTATGGGCTGGTACACCACTAGATTTTTGCTTGTATTTTTATGTATCTTTATCTTTTGTGGTACCTGCTCCTCGATGTCTCAGGGTTCAAAGTACGTATCACACTTCAAAGTCGGGGTTAAGCCACACACGGCATTTATTGCAATGATCCTTCACCGTGGGGAACACATGCACTCTACATAGGGTCTCCGTGAGCCTCTTTTCGGTTGGGGTCTCCAGCGCTTCCCCCGTGCCACTCCCTCCTGTTCCCCCATTCTGGTGCTCCTTTTAAGATGTCTCCTGGGCCTTTTCCTCCCTCCGGCCAGGTGTCCCCTATCTTGCTGATTGGGGGGAGAGAGGTGATGCTCTCTGTCGCCGGTTAGTGGGTGGCGGCGGTATACGCTGTCCACCACTGATCCTCGGACCCGCCCGGGCCGAGGTTTAAGGGGCGGGATGCCACACTTTCTTAGAAAACACAGAATAACATAAGAAGTACACTTTTTTGTTGTGACCACTTCTTTGCTTGTAAATACAATTCTATCTTTCTCTGGTTACACATGGAAAAAATAACTAATGTAAGATTCATTAGCTGGAATGTAAAAGGCCTGTAAATGGGCCTGTAAAAAGAGCTAGAATATCACCTTAAATAATTAAAAAGTGAAATTGCATTTCTTCAAGAAACTTATTTGTTGTTAAAAGATCAAATTAGACTCAGAAAAGCTTGGGTAGGGCATGTGTTTATTCAAATTTCAACTCACATGTTATTTCGGATCCAGAGGGGGGCTTTGTCGTGGTTTCTGGGCTACTTTTCCACAAACCCCTCGTTCTGGTTAATATATACACCCCAAACTGGGATGATGATAAATTCATAGGTAAAGTTGTCTCATTAATACCAGACTTAAACTCACAAAAAATTCTTTGGGGGTGATCTGAATTGCACAATTAACCCAATATTGGATCGTTCTAATCCTAAATCTACAGTCCCTTAAAAAATGGCCAAATCCTTATCTTTTTTTATGGATCAAATAGGAGGTGTTGGCCCCTTCTTTTCCTCAGTTTATCACTCATACAGCAGAATAAACTATTTTTTTATCGGTTAATCATGATCATGCCCCATTATTACTATATCTCACATTTCCTCTTAACAATTTGGAACGTTCTCCTTGGAAATTAGACAAAACCTTACTGCCTGATAGCTCATTTTGTGATTTGATAAACAAAGAAATTGATAACTATAAAATTTAATAAAAAAGAACATCTCCCCCTCACTGCTTTGGGAGACACTGAAGGTTGTGATCAGTGGTGTGATTATATCATATTCAGCAACAATCAATAAGATGCGAAGACTTGAACAAGACCAGCTTATTAAATCAATAAACACAGTAGACTCACAGTACTCGACGTCTCCATCCCCTGAACTCCATAAAAAAAAGCTTGACCTCCAAATTTAATACAACTTGTTGTCAACTGGTAAGACAGAAAAAAATGCTGTTAAAATTACGTGGATATGCCTATGAACACGGAGAAAAGGCTGGCAGCCTTTTAGCACACCAACTTAAGTCCAAATTTGTTGCCAAACAAATCTCCCAAATAAGGAAACCTAACGGCAAACTAACTACTGACCTTGGAGAAATTAATGAAACATTCTACTCATTTTATTCTAACCTGTATGTGTCAGAAGTGACCAGTGATAGAACTGATATGGAACATTTCTTTTGCAATCTTTGGGCTCCTACCATAAATGAAACGCATAAGACAAAGACGAACTCCCATTACAGTTGTCTGAACTTATTAACGCGTAAAGGCAATGCAAAGTGGTATGACACCTGGCCCCGACGGCTACCAATAGAATTATTTAAAACTTTTTCGAAGAAACTATTCCCAATTCTACTTGAAGTGTTTATGGATTCTTTGTCCCGTGGGTCACTACCACAAACACTCCCTGAGGCATAAATAATTCTCCTGCTTAAGCCAGGTAAAGATAACTCGGAATGTGGTTCATACCGACCCATCTCCCTCCTAAACAGTGATGTGATGATCCTAGCTAAAGCTCTTGCCTCACGCCTAGAAACCACAATGACTGATGTGATCTCTGCTGACCAAACCGGTTTCATTTTGGGGTGACTCATTTACAAATATCTGTCGGCTTTTGAATATTATTCCCTCCCCTGCGTCCAGTGAGGCACCCGAGGTGGTTATCTCACTGGACGCAGAGAAAGCTTTTGATAGGGTTGAGGGGGAATATCTATTCACGTGTTTAAAGAAATTTGGTTATGGTCCAAATTTTATTTCATGGATTCAACTCCTTTATAGCTCGCCCAAGGCCTCTGCGGTAACAACCGGTAGGCAATCACAGTGCTTCACGCTGTCAAGAGCGACCCGTCAGGGATATCCAATTAGTCCACTGTTATTTGCCCTGGCCATAGAGCAGAGGTTTTCAAAGTATGAGAGAGTGAGCCCCCCCTCAGAGAACAAATTTCAGCTGAGCCCCCCCCAAAAAAATTTTTTCCCTGTGTTTTGAAAGATCTTTTAATTATTTTACACATTTTAAACATCTCTGATCATATCTTAAATATCTCTGATCATATTTTACACATTTTAAAGATCTCTGATCATATTTTTTTTAAACATTTTAAACATATTTTTGAAACATTCTAAACATCTTTGTGCGTCTTTAAACACATTTCTTAACACATTTTAACATCTTTATCTAAGCATGTTTTTGCTTAACGATTTTAAAATACATTTGAACATCTTAATCTGTAAACTGCCAGTTTAGCCTCCTTTTTAGCTCACCTCAACTTTAGTGGGAGCAATGAGTTTGCGTAGCTGTGTTCGAAGTCGTTCCCTATCACGGATATAGTGCACTATATAGGGTGCTCGCCATTTTTTAGTGGTGTTCGAATTCTCAGGGGTAAAGTTCATGCACTATATAGTGGACTTAAAATACCCAAAATTTGAGTGAACATATGATGTTCCGTACATGTTACTCCCATATACCACAATGCAATGCAGTGTTTTCCGGAGGAGAAGAAGAAGCTGAATAACCGAAAAAACAAATAGAAATGTCAACAATTTATTTGGGATTCAACATAGAAAATGTAACATTCAAAATTAATAAAAAAAAACCTTGATCAAGAAAATGTAACATTCAACATCAATACAACCTCCAGTTTTCCTCATGGGTGCCCGGTTTGTTTACATGTTTACATACGCAGCTGTCTGCGTTACACAAATACCCGGCGCATTTACTGACGCAAATTACGTTTAGAAACGTTCAGCGTAGTGTCCGAATTCTCGTTTGTTCGTTCCCTATATATTGCGCTATATCATAAACACTATAAAGGGAATAGTGAGTGAGTGAATAGGGAACGATTTCGAACACAGCCCGTCTTCGTCTTTGGGTTTTTTTTGCGTTACTTTTTCTGGTAAATCTTTTTCTCACGTCGCGCCCCCCCTGAAGAACTCTGGCGCCCCCCAGGGGAGGCGTGCCTCACAGTTTGAAAACCACTGCCATAGAGCCCTTTTCCATCACACTCAAATCATTGCCATCAATAAGAGGAATTTTTAGAGGAGGAGAAGAACATAGACTAAGCTTATATGCTGATGATTTATTATTTGTTTTGGACCCTACTCTTAGTGTGATGGTGGCCTTTACATGCCTGGATTGTGTCATTTGCCAGTAGGTATAAACTGAACTTGAGTAAAAGTGAACGCTACCCTGTTAATAACTTGGCACTACAAGTCCAGGATAATATTTTACAGTTTAAAATGTCTAGAAACGGCTTTAAATATTTGGGCATTAATATCACAAGAGATATGAAACGCCTTTACCAGGAAAATGATGCTCCTATACTAGTTAAAGTAAAATTAGATCCAAAGAAATTGAGAACACTCCACTTGTCCAAGGTGAGCATCAAGATGAGTGTGCTCCCCTAATTCCTCTACCTGTTCCAATGTATCTCACTTCTCCTTTCCAGATCTTTCTTTAAATGTATTGATAGTGATTTATTTATTTTATATGGAATGGTAAGAACCCTAGGGTATGTTTAGATCTTCTACAGAGGCCTAAATGACAGGGAGGCCTAGGTCTTCCTAATCTTTTCTACTACTTTTTGGCTGCAAATGTAAAAGAAATAATGTTTTGGCTTCATACTCCAGATACAGACTGGTGCCACTACAAAGCTACATCGTGCACCTCAACACCTCTCATGGTTCTGGTCACTTCCAGTCTCCCCATTTCTACTTCCCAGTTCACAAACAGCAAACAAATTTGGCCTTCCCCGATCTAGCTTATTTCAATATTTTCAAGTACGCCATTTCCTTATGTGCCATGACCCCAACTTCCCAAATGTCTCCTCAGTGTCGGGCTTAGATGAAATGCTAGAGTCCCCCCCGTAATTTCTAGAATACATAATTGTATAGCTTCTCTTAAAAACATAACCATCACAAAGATAAGGGCGGACTGGGCAGATGAGTTGTTGGAAGACATGGAGGATGACATGTCTTCCATAGAGTGAATGACAGTACTTATTGTGCAAAAATTAAGTAGCACAATTTAAAGTTCTACACCGGGCTCACTTTTCTAAATCAAGATTAGTTAAAATATACCCTAATTCAGATGTCACCAGCCCCCTGCCAACTTAACCCATATGTTTTGGTCATGCCCTGCTCTTTTAACTTACTGGTTTATGATCTTAAAACATTATCTGAGGCGCTCAATATTGATTTCCAACCCAATGCAGCAGCAGCTATATTTGATATCACAGACCGAAAACAATCTATACTAAGAAAAAGTTATAAAAACATACTGGCATTTGTGACACTGCTGGCACACAGAAGAATATTATTAAAATGGAAATCAAAAAGCCCTCCGAAAGTGTCTTTTTGGATGAGTGACCTCACTTTATACAATTAGAGAAAATAAAATATTCACTTAGGGGTTCAAGGGACAAATTCTACTCCACCTGGGATCCGGTTTTGACATACATAGGGAAACTCAAAACTATACCTACTACCCCATAGCAATATTTATTGAACTAGGAGCCTAAATCATGAAGTGTACAGTAGATATTTAATTATTTAATTATTTTAGTTTTCTTTGGGTTAATAACTGATTTGGCCACTTCCAGGCCAATCCAATTGGAAACTGCTTTTCGGTTGCGTTGGACATGTATGAAGCATTGTCTATGTATTTATGGTATAGACTGTTGCAGACATGTCAGCATATAACGTATAGTATTTGTGAGTGTGTAAATGAACAAGCACATAAAAATGTTTGACACAGCGAAGTGGGGAGTCCATGCTTTCTATCAAAATTAATATTGCGGGGTCTAGGGGTACCCGAGCAGCGGGGTCTATGGGTACCGGAGGCGCGTTGGGTCTAGGGGTACCGGAGCCGCGGGGTCTAGGGGTACAGGAGGCACGGGGTCTGGGGGTACCGGAGGCGTGGGGTCTGAGGGTACCGGAGGCACGGGGTCTAGGGGCACCGGAGCCAAGCCATGGGGACTAGGGTTACAACTTTTCATGTTTCAGTGTGGCGTCTATACTAAGTAGTTTTTTTTACATGAAAAAAATATTTAGAACAAATTAATATTAAAGGTCCAATGTGTTAAAAACGTCCTGGCACTTGTACATTGCACTTATTCAAGGTACTTAATTGTGTAGCATCTACAGTAGCTGCTATCTTTGCTTTACACGGGGAATGGGTTAGCCTAGTGATTGTAATACTTGCGCTTGGTTCTATGAACATCTTTACTGTACCGACAGCGATATATTGTTTCACTTCTTATGACAAATGTACTTATTGTAACAAATGCACTTATTGTAAGTCGCTTTGGATAAAAGCGTCTGCTAAATGCCCTAAATGTAAATGTAAATGTAAATTTAGAAACATATTGTGGTGAGGTTGCAGACTGCAACCCCTCCCACTTCTTGTGCGAATGACGGTGGCCTGTACATGCCTGGATTGTGTCATTTGCCAGTAGGAACTTCAATGGGTTCTTCCAAAATGATGTCATCGTCTACGACAGCACAACTAACCCAGGACAAACTGTTCTGAAAAACAAAACTTAATATAATAGTATATTCATAACATGTTTCAGGTTCAACCTATCCGACATATTGTGAACTCGTTCCTCGACATGGAAATCAGTCTTCCTGATCCCAAACATCCAGACGGTCCAGGGAGACGCTTGCCTGAGTCAGAGGTCTGGTTCCAGCATAAACAATGGCCTCCGGACTGGTCCGAGACCGGATGGAGTCTGGAGCCTGAGCTACTGCTGATAAGGGGGTCAGATAAGGATGACAGATGCGGAGGGGCTGTGATAGCACATCCTTGTGATCTTGCTGAGTAATAATTCTTATAATGTATCCTTATACGTCCATGACACACTCATTGTTTACATTGGTCAAAATTAATTTCAAGTAAAACAGTTGGCAAGTAAAACAAATTTTAACTTTCATGGATATCAAACCTGCTGCCATCTTTGGTAACCATGCGACTGTCTTCTTTCTCAAAGGTGATCGTCGCTCCTCTGTTTATTGCTCTTGCGACTGAAAAGATGTCGTGTGGGTATGAAGGTATGTACAGTGCCTCTCGAAGTTGCGCTCTGTGCTGGCGTCCGGCGTTGTCTAGTAGGTAGATCACAGCCGTTCCTCTCCGTTGTGCTATTCCGCTGCACTTGGTTCCGTCGGCCAACTCCACTGAATGGGACTCGGGCTGGAATGAGTCATCGAAGCTCTTGAAATTCCCGATGTCATTGATAATGTGGAATGTCGCTCCCCCGTTCACCATGATGCCCTTAATGTTCACATTGTCCGGTGGTTTCTTTCTTTTGGTGTGGTTGACCTTGAAGAGGTGGTCCTGGTTGCTATTCGGTTCCTCTGCGACTCTTCTGGCTCCATCTTGAGTCCTCTTTTTCCTGCATATAGACTCTTGGTGTGTGTTGCTCTTGCAGTAACCGCACCACACTTTTATGGAGCATGCTCTTGACTTGTGTCCTTTTATTCCACACCTGTAGCATGTCACGTCGGAATCTTCCCTTTTTCTGCTGCTGGCGTGCGTTTTGGCGGGACCTCGGCTTGGCCTCACACTCGTCTTCATCATGTTGTCTGCGGGTTCTACTGTGTTTATTTTCTCAGACTCTTCATAAATCTGTAGCCTTCTCTTTAAGTCTGTGAATGTAACCTTATCCTCATTCTGTGTTACATGGACGGCTAGTGGCTTGAAGGAGTCTGGTAGTCTGTTTAATACCATGGCTATGGTCAGTCCATCACTCATAGGGCCCTATCTTGCATCCGGCGCAATTGACTTTCTACACTGACGCATGTGTCGTTGTTAGTTTGCAATTGGCGCAGAGCGTTCTTTTCCCTTCGTCGCCGTGCGTCAGTAAATTAGGGAATGATCTTGCGCCCCAAGGGGCAGTTCGGCAAAAGGAGAAGGCGTGTTCTGGCGCAAACGTTCCCTGGTGCTATTTTGCAGTTTCAGAAAACAATTGCGCCACAAACCAGGATATACCTGGTTTAAAGTCAGTGGCGCGTTGTTCAGATGCTATTTTAAGGGCACATGCATAATGTTGCTTGTGCACCTCGCGCACACTTTGCTTCTCTCATCTACCTAGCCACACATTCTTGGTAAATTATTTGGGAAAGAACAGCTGATACAGCGGTAATAGGTTGTACTATTAAATCAATGCATCTGCAAACACCTTACAGCAAACAAATATTTTCTTGACACAGACATTGTGTACAAGCCCATAACTTTTAGGATTGATGAGTATTTGATCATTAGAAAACATTGTTTTACCGCGAGTGAGTGTTAAAAAGAATGAATGAATGCAGACGCGCGTGTACGCGTCCATCTGTTTAAACACACGCAAACTAAACACGTAACGCATAATACAGTCCAGGGCAATGTATATTAACGGGGGGACACATGCATATAAGGAACACAAGTCGATAACGATAATGCATAGAATGCAATAATGGTAAGAAACAATGTTTGTTAATGTATTGCGTATGTCATTATATAGAACCACAGTTACCGCATATCATATGTGTGTTAAGTTTTCTTTGCCGAAATTTATTTGATGACTCAGTATTTCTGAAGTTGTGGAAGAAAACGCTATTTCATGTGTGAATTATGCCATATTATTTGGCCATAAACTGAGCCATTTGAAGGTTGAAATTCATGTGGTAATGCATCTGTCTCATCGGAGACTGCAAACGCGCTGCCAAAATATCAACTCGTCAGATTCAAATGCGCTCATGGCTCTTAAAGGGGATGGGAGATGGCACTCTCATTGGTTTATTGCACATTACACCCAAACCACACCTACGGGTAATTAGGCTACTTCAGACCAACCCTTTTTAGATTTGTGCAGGGCGCAAGAGTCATTTATGCACCGGTAAAATAGCAACATCACCATAGAACACCCCACAAAGCTACTTGCGCTTGCCGCTTCTCACTTGCATTTCAGACCGTTAAAATAGGGCCCATGGTCTCACCCTCATCACTCAAAGCAGTAATGACGTTTTCCGCTCTTATCATATAGTCAGTAGCACTCTTGGTCTCTGCCATGCTTAACTTGGTCAAAGATGTGTACAGGTTTATTAGTCGAGGCTTGCTTTTTCCCAAATAATGTTCCCTCAATATTCCCAGGGCTTTCCTGCCGTCATCGGCTGCATCGTGCCTGATCAGCGGTAGGCTTTTATCGTCCATCAGTCTTACCAGTTCAGCATAGCAATCTGCGTTGGCGTCGGCAGGCTCGTTCATTATTGTCCCTTTTAGAATAAAAAGCTAATTGCAGCAAAGCGAATAAAAGCTTTGCTACAATGATTCCTACCGTTGCAATTTATGCTTACTCGCCAATTTCACTCGGGGGCTAATAGCCTCTTTGCTAGTCTCTTAGCTTGCTACACTTTCATTGCTAAGCTTGGTTGTTTTCTTTAGCTTTCATGTTATACGTCGCTACTCACGTTTCACTTCTTCCGAGGATCTAAAAACGTTCACTTATCTCCAAGCTGGTACACAAAGCATTCACGTTAGCCTAGCATGTCCAAGTTCCGTGTCTATACTGCGCGGCAACTTCTTCTTCCGGTAATCCATCCGAGATGCTCGTTAACTTGCTTGTGTCCAAACTCTTCCTGGGCCCATAACCTGTTAAGCTGAGATGGGGCGGTGACTCCTCGTCTCTGGCGTGGCGAAGAATAAGCAAAGCGATAGATTCTCTTTAGCCTTCATGGCGTATTTATTCTCTGGAATACATGACTGACTACTGTCCAGTCAGTTCAACGACAATGTACAACGTGACAGTTTGACCTGCGCGTTACTTCACTAGAACGTAGTGACATCATCACGTTGTCCCTTCAGAATAAGGGCGCAATCATATATAAACACTTAACACAGGTTCACATATCGTAACAGTCCTGTTACAGACGAATATGTGCTAACTAGCAGCTCTCGTGCAGGGTACTGCATTATAGGGCCAGCCGGTCATATCACATCATGATATAGGCTATACACTCTTAGAAAAATCGGAGGCATTCGAATAGCGGTCTAGTGATCTAAATAGACAAGAACCTGGTTTTGGGGATTCAGACTATCTGGGGGACGAGACAGACGAACAGCAAAACAACCATGAAAACAAACGTGTTTGGTAACGAGTACGCTGACACCCGAGCAAGCTAGAAACATACAGGGCTCACAACAAAACGGTCGAGCAAACACATTTTAACAGAGACTATCAACATCAAGAAGCCACAGTACAGAGAGGACAAAGTTCACCCAAGGGTACTTACAATTTTAAGAGCAACACGGCCATTGCAAGTCAGCATCCGATTTGCAGTCTTCTTTTTCTTTCAGTTCACGCTATTCCTGAGAAGCTCGCCCAACGTTTACTCGTGTCGGGCCCCTCTGTTGGTCAGTCTCCCTTTTCTCTTCTTCTGTTTCTCCGACAATGGGTTTCTCTATCTCTTTTTAGTCAGCTGATCCATGATGAATGGAACAATCCCTTCGCTACTTGTGTTTATATCGAGCCGGTTCCGGGTTTGTGGGTCTGTAGTGCCGTAAAGCAATTCGGTGCTTCGCGAGACCCGAGAATCCCGCGAGAGTGGGCGGCGGGTCGCCGGCAGAAACTTGCATATTCCCTTTATCTTTTTTCCATTCTATTTATTTTCCAAGCGACCCATAAAGTGTTAAAGAACCATCACAATAACTCTTAACCTGTTATATTAAGGTCAATTAATCCCAAAAAGTTGCATAGTTCCCCTTTAAGTAGTTTTATGCTGACTAAGACACTTGACACACTCGATAGGATCGACAAATGTGTTTCATGCTCTTTACACACAGGCCAATGACCGCACATCCCAGACGCCCCATTAAAATATACAGCTGGTTAAGTCATGGGTGAATACGGGGGCAGGCTGTTTTGGGTGGTAACGAAGTTATCCGTAACATCCGCAAAATCCGAGGAGTTTGAAGCTATAAATAGACTCTTCCTCAAGATGAGGTATTCAACAAGTTGAAGTTCGCATCGCAACATGACTTCTTTATCAAGTAGGTCAAAGTCAAGCGGATGTTGTGTAGGCGAGACTTTTCATGCGCTATTCTGGTGTGAGTGTGTGTGTGTGTGTGTGTGTGTGTGTGTGTGTGTGTGTGTGTGTGTGTGTGTGTGTGTGTGTGTGTGTGTGTGTGTGGTTTATCCTCACTTTCTCCTTCTCTTTCTTGCAGACTTCCCTCTGCTATCTGCGATAACACTGGGGACTTTTGCGTGGTTCACCTCGACCGCTCCGTTGGCCCACCTGGACCGTCCGTCGGGAGAGCCTCCGGGTCGGGTGCTTGAGGCCGAGGGGCTGCTCTGTGACTCCCCGGTGTGGGGTGTGTTCATCGCGTCCACCACGCGTCACAAGAAACAGGTGAGTGGTCCTAATGGCAGCAGAAACAGTCTACCGTGTAACGAGGTCATTTTACTTGTTGGTTTACTTTAATTTAATATTGAATTGATTTGCTGTCACGTGGTTCGATTTATTTGTATGAATGAAATGGTGTATAGACGACAAAATGGGAAACAGGAACGACTGTCGATACGCAGGTCTGCTTGATTCCTATAATAACTGTAGTCCTACATCTTCTGTAGTCATCATCCACATTTCACCATTCTTCTCAAACTCCTCCAGTTTGAAGATGAATTCTCAAGCGAGGCAAATTATGACTTTCTGGAACGAACCGAAATCCCCTCGCCTCCTGCAGGCTGCCCGGTCACCATCAACAAGGTAAAGCCCGGAGGCCTACACTTAATGTAATAAATCATATAAAGAGAATGAATGAAAAATTAAAATAAAATCATTGCTTGAATTTTTTCTGAGAAGTGACTCTCTCAGCGTGAGTGAGAGTTTACATAAATATTATTCAACCTATGTAGGGGAGATATTTATTAATTGCCAATTATACTTGGAAATAGGCAAAACAAATGTTACTTTGTCATTCTTTAGCTTTGTGACTTTGTTCCATGGTAATGTAAAGGGTTGTATCCCAGAAATAAATGTAAACAATAGTATGTGTAGAATTACATCTCATTTGGTAGAGGCTTTGGGTATGTTTAGCCTTGTAGGTCATAATCACTGAGAGAGACATAGGTCCTTGACTCCCGATACATTGGTTAACAGAGCCTGGCGGCTGGCCCTTTTCTGTTCATATACAAATACTTTAGGCCGATATTAAACCATCATGACGTGCCTTGGAGGTTGACCTGCTCTCTCTTCTGCTCCTGTGCAGGAGGCCTGTCTCTTGAGACTGGTAGAGGGTCTGCAGGTGTACAAGGTGCTGCTGACGCACGTGAAGAAGGAGTACCCCGACAATGCCCTTCTACAGGACATCAGTTACAACAGTAACCTTCTGATTCATCTCATTAAGGAAAAGGTGAGAACGGTGTTACTACTACTCTATTAATACACACAAGTTGGCCCAGGTTGGACAACGCAACAGGGCACAAAGGGCTATATCCTACCACAGTCCAATATAGTCCTGTTTTAAACCAAATACTTATTCATTGATTGTTTGCCAAACAGATGAGGCACCCGGAGCGGCTAGCAGTGCTCAGTGACACCGAGGCCCAGAGCATACTGCAAGGTCTGGAAAACACCAACACGTTTCAAAGCAAGCTCACCGCGCACAGCATCCTGCGCAAACTGCACCTGTTCCTGATTGACAGCAACCGCGACCTCTCTCGAAAGGAGAGGGGAGGTTCAATCATCAGAGGCCATAGAGTGGCTCACAAAAGTACAACTCAGTCCAATCAAAGCCATAAAACTTAACTATTCAAAGCTGCTCCGAGTGATCTACAAACGGAAAATTGTCTTTGCTTGTCAATCTAAATGAGTTGCAACTGTTTGTTCGTTATTTTAACTTGGTTATTTAGGTTATTTCGTAAATTTTAATTTATCATATTTATGGTGAACTTATTTATTGTGTTGTTCTTTGCATTCGTGAAGTCACTTTTACATCTTTATAATGTATTTCCTTACCTTGAATGTACTGTTGCCAGTTGGTAGTTAACATTTTTTATATTTCAATGATGCAAATATATTTATAAATATTTATAAAAAATATCACTTGTATAGCAGAAGCTGCACCAGTCAATGTCAGGTTTCAAGAATAATGTATTAGTTTTTCTTTATTTCAACTTTTGTGTGTTAAATAAACAAATGTCCAATGCAATTAGTCTTTATGATATGCATTTTTAAGTCATAATTACAAAAATGGCCATGCACAAGATTTTACCTAGCTAAGAATATAGCATGAACATGTAGGGTAAAATGTTCCTGGTAGAGTTCATAGCAGGCAAACCCATTAGGGGCCACCATAACTTGGACCATAACAAATGAATGTTTCTCCAGGAATGAACCTCACAGTCCAAACGGTACTATGTGTGTTGCTGACCACCAGACCTCAGTGGTAGTCAAGGGACTGTACAATATTACTCTACAGCCTTTATTGTTGCGTGTATCAAACTAAGATGCCAAGAAAGGAAATCTTGAAAATAAAATGTGATATGCAGATACACAGACACTGTAATCTCACTGAAGGTTTATTGTCAGAATCTCCAGGATAAAAACAGCCATTTCCAACATATGCAGATATGCGTACAATAATAATGCATATGTAAACAAAGCATTACACAAATATAAATGGATTAACAAAAAGACGAGTCATGCAACGTTCCCTCCTCCTACAATCACATTGATCCCTTGGTCATCTGCAATTCAGACATAAATACAGATACCATATTCTATGTATTTTATATATACTATATTTCTGAGGGCCATTAGTTATTACAGGAACAGTCCATTGTTATCCACTTGACTTCCTGAGGGCCCGCCCCGCCACGGTGATGGATGGAGTTGATCGGTCGCATGCAGAGCCTTCCTCAGCCCCATAGCAAACTAGTCAAGAGTTGAAGAAATAAAGCAGAATAAACATGGTAAACCTGTTAACATCCCTTTAGACTTGAAGCGGACAATGCTTTGTCCATGTAATTTGTCCAGCAATATAGCATGATCTTTGTGATAAGAGCACTGCAATTATTCAACAAACTCCAAACTGACCAACACATTGATTCAAAAAGGGCTGTATTACCAGAACAAGGGAGTTATTTAGCCATGTTGTATTGTTAACTGAGGTTTTAGTGAAGCCAGGAGGGAAGGGTACAATGGTATGATCACAGGTATGGTCCTCAAAGTGACATTTTGTACACACCTCAGAATTGTGGGTTCAGGCATTCCTGGATCTGCTCCACGCTGGAAGCCTGAAATTAAAACATAAAAAAAAGGTTTTGTTTGAGCCCATCAGGTACAGCCTAATGGAGCATCATACTCATCATACTTATAGGCTATAGCGCATCCTGCCGACCACTCAGGAGGCTTGAAAGTAAGTTAGAATCTGGCAAAAACTGATCACGAATAAAAAAAAAGAACAAGTTCCAATCTGCATGGTTCAGTATGTTAACAATATCTTAACGTTGGAATAAGGGCTGAGCCAGAAAAAATAGCTGATACACAAACAAGAGTCTGTTGGTGTTTCCACGATACAGGCCTACGATGGCTAACCCGAGCACCAGCCCGATAATAGGCTATGAAGAGTAACAACAATATATCGCAGTCACTGTCGGTACAACAACCAAATGCCAAGAACTAAAAATCACTAGGTTAACCCATTCCCCGTATACTACAAAGATAGCTTGATAATTGTTAGTTGTAGTTGCAGACCAAACCATATCCAACCACTCTGCAAGAATGAATTGGATTAACATAATACAGAATACTTGTACACTGTAAAAGGTTACTACTGTGACCAAGTAGTTTGTCTCTCTAAGGTGAGACAAAAATTTTGGTAAGAAAACAGAAGTGATTCCTAAATTACACACTTCCCCTATGGACTTCATTGGTCAACCATTACTCATTCTTTATAAAAAATAAAAAAAAGTCCATATTAAGCCCTTTATTTGCGAACAATCTTGAAACAGCATTTTAAATACTTTATTACGATAAGACTAAGATACTTTTTCCATCCAGACGGGAAATGAGAGGGGCTGACACATTTTTTTGTGCCAGGATTAACGCAAGGGAATGGGCCTGGTTGTTTGATTTGGCTCCAGGTGAGACAGCTCAGTGGGAGGATTACTGCAAACATAACACAGATGTGACTCACTAATTTATTCTCTTAGGTGATAACTAAAGTTTCCCTGGATATTTAAAGTATGTGTGGGGAAGTATTTCCCAACCGGAGACAGGAAGTCCTGTATGATGAAATTGATAACGAAATATCTATGGCTTATGTCGGCAATCTGCAGCATTCTCCTGCAACCCCGCGATACATTTAAAGGTCACGAATCGATGAGCGTCCCTGATGAAATCTTTAACGGATGCACGTTCATCGCAGACAACTCCTCCCCCAAGCACCGCCCACCACAGAGTGAAGGACAAACCACACGTCTCAGAACAACCAGACCCCAACCACATCCACAATATATCGCCACAGATATGTTGATGTCATAAACGGCTAAGTGAAGACCTGCAGCTGAATGCACACTAATACATGGCAGGGCAACTAACTATGATGACTGATAAATATGATTTTTATCGTATTCTTCTCCGGCCTGACTGTTGATTGTCTCAAGGATAATCCGAGGAAGCCCCAGCAGACACTCCTACAAACGAGGCACTGACTCCCAGAGAAAGGTCTGAAGACCGTGAAGACAACCCGGCCTTTCTATTGTACCATCACACGGATAAACACTGTGTCGTGCATCCCCGCGTGTGATCACGAATATTATCAACACATGGTCGAGAGGAAATTATGCTAAGCTACATTGCTAGCTTGACACAAAATGACAGATAACCCCCGAATGTTAAGACACTGACCTAGGTAGAGCACCGTAGGAATGAAGCCCCATCGGATGACGAACTGGCCGCATTGGAAGACCTGCTGCAGCCGCTGCTTGGTCTCTTTACTCAGTTTAGCCATGGCTCACAAGCAGAGCTTCAGACGCGGCAGGCAGCTTCGTGTGGATCAGAAGCAGCAGGCAGACAGGAGCGGAGCGGACTGGGTGACAGGGTTGCCAGATTGGGCTGAAAATCTGTCCCAACCTGGCTGCAGCACGGCGAGCACGCTGCAGTCATTGTTGACAGATTCGGAAAACTGTCCCGCCCAATCTGGCAACACTGTTTGGTGACTTCCCTCGGGGATGCAGTGCCGTAAACCTGAGCGTAGTGTCGTGGGTGAATAGGCCAAAGCGCGTCATCTAGAGGTCGATGTAATCTGTAACATTGTGCGATTAAATATTGAAGCAGTACCGATTTAACGTTGGTCAAGTATTGGGATTTTGGTGTTTGTTGCACATTAGGCAAGTTTTTATTGGGAAGCTGAATACTGAATACCGTAAACGTAATTTCAAGGCGTTGCTCAGGTCTTATGCATGGTGGTGAATTCAGATCGCTGGGAATTACGGTGAAAACATTTTCGCTGCGTCGAAAAGTTCTCGTGAACGACACCTCATGACGCTCTGATGATTCTACTTCCGTTCGGTAACTGGGGCCTGATTTTGACAACAGATGGTGTGTTCCAGATGCCTCGGACACCAGCCGTCCGAGTTGCAAGTAGGGAAATGTCACAGCTTTCTTGCGGCATTTCACGGCATTTTGGAATTCTGATAGCATACCGAGTTCAGTGAGGCAAACAAAAACAAAAATGGCTGCGCCCGTAAAGAGATTTATTTTCTTTGTATTTGTTCCACGTTGGTCATTTTAATATCGGCAATTAATGTATTACACATGACTGTGCGTGCAATAAAATCTAAAGTTGTGTTGTTTGTTGTCGAGCTGGTTTGCTAAAGGGGCAAATGTAGCTAACAATAACAACTCTAGCCAATGACATGACACAATCACTAAGACGAACGCGAATGATATAGAGTGGAGAAGTCACGCCCCTTTCCGGTAGAGCCCATGGGACCTCGAAAAATATGAATTGGTTTCAATGGAGAGAAAGTAATTAGTTTCTGGTCCCAGTCTTTATATGCCCCGGATTACACATATGTTGTTTGTGGATTTAAATGATAATTTTTCATGTCAAGAGTTTGACAGTTTATTGTGCAATTGCTCAGTTAAAGGCTGTAGAGAAAACACAAGGAGAAAGACTACATGTCTCGTATGTGACGTCACGATCCCTGCGACTGGCGTGGACAAGACCGACAATCTCCCCATCGGCATAACTGAAACCCTCCACATGTCCCGATTTATAGTGGTTTCCCCCTCTTTCGATTCTTTTATCTTCCCCTTGGAAAAAAGCGGTGAAGTGGAGCAGAGAGATCGGCATGTCTGTACCGGAGTTCAAAGTGCGGGTGGTGACGTATGTCATTCGCCTCGAGAGCAGCGAAGAGCTTTAGTTCACATAGCAGCCTCACACAAAGCCTAACTTTAACAAACTTCGTCGCGAAAATTTTTAGTTTTCTTTGCATGAAAAATTCTCATTTAAATCCACAAACAACATATGTGTAATCCAGGGCATATAAAGACTGGGACCAGAAAATAATTACTTTCTCTCTATTAAAACCCATTCATATTTTTCGATAGGTCCCATGGGCTCTACCGGAAAGGGCGTGACTTCTCCACTCTATAGAGTTCGTAAGTCCGCCCCTTCCGGTAGACCCCCATGGGACTTTGAGATCGTATTCAATGGAGAGAAAGTAATTATTTTTCATGCAAAGAAATCAAAAAAATTTCGCAAAGAAGTTTGATAATGTTAGGTTTTGTGTGAGGCCGTTCTGTGAACTACAGCCCCTCGCTGCTCTCGACGCGAATGATATGTCACCACCACTCTTACAGACATGGCGATCTCTCTGCTCCACTTAACCGCTTTTTTCCAAGGGGAGGATAACAGCATTGAAAGAGGTGAAAACAATTATAAGTCGGGGCATGTGTAGATTTTCAGTTATGCTAATGGGGAGATTGTCGGTCTTGTCCACACCAGTCCTAGGGAGCGTAACGTCAGATACGAGACGTGTAGTCTCTCTCATTGTGTTTTCTCTACAGCCTTTAACTGAACAATTGCACAATAAACGGTCAAACTTGAAATATTATTTAAACCCACACACAACATATATGTTAATATAAAATAATCGACCTGCAGATATTCCAAATATCTATCAAGGTGTTGCTTGTATGCACGAATATATATATTTTTTTCTTGCGGCCTCCTTGATCACCAACAAACACATAACCTATCTTCCACGCCCAACAGATGGTAGCGGTAATCCTGTTGGTGTGATATATACCGCTGACGAAGAAGAACATTTAGATTCCGAACACAGTGCACGTGAGCGGCCGCTGTCGGGAACACGCGTAAGCTTGAGCGTCATCACTGACGAGGCGTCTCGTTATCACCAGGACCGAGAACGGCGCCATTAGACCGTGTAGGTGTAGTGCTTTGTTGAATAGCGATGTGTTCTATTGACTTCAGTGGTTATCTTTAAAAAAACTGTCAGTGTAAACCTTCATAAAAAACGGAATAAATAATTGTATGTGCCCTTCCGGACACACCATAGAATAGGTTTTAATGGTTAAGTAAATCAAGGGTTTCCACAAGGTTTCTATAAAAACAAAGATGACAAGTTGTATTCCTAGGGATACTGCTTGAATGCCACCTATGGACATTAACCGGTATCCTAGACTCCGTTGAACAGTTATCCCATCCACAGAACTCATAACAAAACCAACAACACACAAATGTAATAGACACACTTTATTCCAATCTAGCATCAAGTTATTTTCAGAGGAAAACAAAGGCCAAAATAAACCACCTTTAGTACGACAACAAGAAAAAACATTTCTCTATCAGCTGTAAAAATGTGATACTTCCCTCCAGAAAATGAGACGATACTTATTACTTTTCCACCAAAATGTGGACACCTAGGAACACATACTGAAATACATCAAGAATAACACACTGGCGTGTGTGTTTAGATAGAAACAAGTTTGACACCCACACAAGCAGATGGATTGCATATGAATCCATTGTCCTTGCAGTGGAAATTCAACTATGCCATGTGACCAAATACACAAAGGAGACGAAAGGAAACATTTACCTTCAGCCCCATCACAGAGTGTGATGTGGTGTGATTTGGAGTGCACAAGAATCAAGATTGCCTCGTAAACTTCTTATTCCCCACTCTCGGAAATTACCTTAAAGGGGCCAAAAGACTAAAGCCTCACATAACGTTCTTAAAGAATAAGGACTTATCACACATGTTTCGTGAACCTTTGGCATGGAGGCATGGGAAATGTTCACATTTGTTTGTCACTAAGCCTTCAACAATGAGGATGTTCAAAACTTAAAAATGAGTACTATTTGTTTGGTTTATCGTACGAGTATGAAAAATACTTCAGATCCAATGCTTCTGCCCTACTTGCAACATCAAACAAAAGATATCCATCAGACAACTGCCCAAAATCAAACAACAAAAATCATGCCATTTGTAAAACACTTTATTCTGCTATGGGACACAGCGATTCAGAGAAAAGGTACTAGAGGAGTACAGAAAGAAAGGACATAAATATTGCTTCCACAGGGCGATGACAATACTGTCCACTTGTAAACACGAAGAATCAGTTGGTCTCCTCCTGCTGCTTTTCTTTTCAGCTCAACAATGTTAAACCATACCCATTAATTTTGATGAATGCAAAGGAAAACCTCGAGAATTGTTGATTTTAAAAGTTCAAAGAAGGATGAACCACAGATGTGTTAACACAGGTTTGTTTCTTTTTAAAGGAAGGATACTTTTGGGATCAATTGCTATTGCTATCAGTTACTTTGAGGAAGTTCATGAAAAGACAGTTTCATTTCACAAAAGAAACGTGATCGTTACATCAATCAGCAGCCAATTTTCTAAAAAACGTTAAAAGACACACACACACACACACACACACACACACACACACACAATTTAACAAATCTTCTCAAACCACAGTTTATAGCAATGTGTGCATAAGGTTCCCCAGTGTCCCGGTTCGTTTAAAATGGGACTGTACTGGGCAGGAACACCGTTTTGTCCTTAGGAGGGAAAGAGGTGTACTACTGGTTAAGTACAGATGGGCTCCATCGGTCAAGCCCAGGACTGGCCCTTTTTGGGGTGCTTTAGTTGGGGGGGGGGGGGGGGGGGGTGGCTAAGCTTATGGAAGCCGACTAGAAGGGTGTTTTGGGGTTAACACTACAGATGGGGGGGGGGGGGGGGGGGGAGACAGGAAAGACACTTGGAACATGGTGGCAAGTGATACAGGAGCAGATCTCCAATCAATACTTTGTGGTCATTTGCACTTAGCATAGCTTGGAGCTCCAGGTCACAGGTACGTGGGTCAGATGCAAATCACAAGTCACATGGGGTACGAGGGGCATGGGAGCTTTGCGGGTCATGGGGGTTCAAAGGTCGGGGCCCAGGTGCACGCTGATGCTGGTGGAGAGGGGCGAGTGGCTGGGCCCGGGGTTCAGGTACCCCAGCCCCTCCTCCTGCATGCTGCAGGAGTAGCGCGTGGCGGCCTCGTGGGCGCCGGCGTCCGACCCTGCATGGTGCAAGTGGTGGTGGTGGTGGTGGTGGTGGAGGTGGTTGGGCACCGGGGCGCTGCTGGCCTCAAAGGAGCGGGAGAAGACGGCGCTGGCGGTTCGCGTCAGGCTGCTCAGAGCCCCCGCCTTGGGCACCGATTGGCTGGAGGTGAGCGTCAGCCGCTTGACGGACAGCTCGGCACTCTCGCTGGTGGCCCGCCCCCCCGGCGCCTGGCCCGTTTCCTTGTCCTTGCTTGTGCGCCCGGCCAGCCGGCACTTCTTCATGGCCCGCGCCCCCAGGCTGGGCGTGGTGAAACTGTTGCTTATGGTGATGGTGGGTGGGGCCGCGTCGCCTGGCACCGTCAGACCCGGCCACACCCCTTCATCCACCTCTGAGATCTCCATCAGCTCGTCCGGGGAACCCAGATCAACAGCATCTGAGGGAGGGAGGGCGGAGGTGAGGACGAGGAGAAGGGATCCACATGGAGAAATAAGCAGCACAGAGAAGAATGGGGGGGGGCAATAAAAAACACTGTACCATCTGTCACCAGCCTCTGGCAGCCAGCCACACGTTTGAACAAATCCAATTATGATAAAAATCAACCTGGCTCCTTATACAATTTAGGTTATTACACTGAAACACGTCAATCTTAAAAAGATCAGCTGCAGGTGATGGCAACTTTTCATTCGTCATGTAACGTTGCTCAACCGGATGCGTGACAGATGGTCAGTTTCATTGTCTTCCAGCAGGTGGTGCAAAAACAGTTGTTTTCCGTCCACATCGCCGTAAGACACGGAGCATACATCACAGAGCTACACAAAGGTTAGGTAAGGACAGCCAGGAGGTGGAGTCAGTGGATTGTTTTCAGAGAAGTGCTTGATTCCCCCACCCCAAGAGAGCAGGGTAAGGAAGGTAGGGGTTAGTGTCTCAAAAAACAGAACCATTGGAAAAAGTTACAAAGGGAAAGAACAATTTGGAGAGACCACTAAAAGTTAAGACAATTTCCACTCCAGGGGAAATACAAGCACACATAAAGTCAAACGCGTACACACACTTTGTTTGCATGACCATAAACACCTGCACCAAAGGGTCCCACCGTCCACAATAAAATGAAAGTGGTTGACACACACACACACACACACACACACACACCTCTTAAGCTACTAATCCTACTCATCAAAGGGACCAAATCTGTCTCCCATAGCAACCCGGTAGTTATGTATTGAGGCATATTATAAAGGCGAGAGCTCAACAAATTCCGAGATTGCATAAAAAAGGTACTCGCAACAAATAGTGAGAAATGTGTCTTGTACTAATCAACCTAATATCTCAGAAGAAAAGTCATACGACTAATACTAAAGTAACACATTATATAATAATAAATTGATACTCGTGGCCACATTCAATACTCTCAAGGTTCATACACGCAAATACAAAATTTCAATTGTACATAATTTAAGACCCCGGGGTCAGTGTGAGGTCACCGGCGCTGTGACATCACAGAAACATACCTCAGCTCCTTGTTGCTCACCTCTCATGCTCTACCGTATTTCAAAAGGATCTGACCTCCTTTCTAGAGGGATTCAATGGCTCCCAAAAAGCTAATTTGGTAATCCAAATCAACGTCTCTTTAAGCATGTAGCATTACCTACCACCCCCGCCCAATGCTGGCATCACATGGAAGACACGATGTATCATCACCATCATGGGAAATTCATCAAATGTGTCACTGATGAAACAAGGTTATCTGTATTCCAGAGCAGGAAAAGGAGAAATCCTGATTCAGGATTTAACGCCTTGTGTGTCATTACAAAATGGTAGCTGGACCTTAACTGAACCACTTTCATCTTCTGATGGAAAAAATTGCATAAGACAAATTATAGTTTGACATCCCATTATTGCATTTTTTTTTGTTATGTTAAGTTGCAAGTGCATCATTTAAAGCTGTTGGTTTTTAGAAGCATTTATGAAATTAATCCTTTTATATAATCATAATAGGTGTCCAAAGCACGACTTCACAACAGTATAATAAGAAGAGGACAGACAGAATGAGTGAATATAATGAA
The DNA here is from genome assembly GCF_949987615.1 of Pollachius pollachius. Lineage (NCBI taxonomy): Eukaryota > Metazoa > Chordata > Actinopteri > Gadiformes > Gadidae > Pollachius > Pollachius pollachius. The sequence continues at coordinate 20,543,258 of NC_136946.1, read as the reverse complement.
AGTAATGGACGGATCATTCAGAGGAGAAAAAAGGTGAAGAATCACAGCAGTGCCATTTAGGAGTCATGGGCCCAGCATGAAAGAGGAGGAGGAGGGGGAGAAGAGGGGAGGGTGCTAATAGGGAACATGCAGTTCTTTACGCCACTCCCCGAACAAGATTACCGTGGTTACCCTTGGAGTCGGGCAAGGGGAGGCAGGGGCCGGACCTTAGTACTGACTCCGCCCTGCCAGGACGATCCCTGAACCCTCGTTCTCCACCATGCGCCTGACAGATTTCTGCCTCCTGACCTCCTGACCCCGGCCAGTGAGGTCGTGACCTCTGGGTTCCGGGCTGACCTCTGAGGCAGCGCCCAGCGGATCGCCGTCGGACAGGGCTCGGCCGTCGGGGCGGACCCGCAGGGAGTCTCCGTTGGGCATTCGCTCGCCGCTCACGCCCGTCAGACTGATTTCGGGGATGGCCACGCCCCCCGGGGCAGACTCACTGTCTACACTCACCTCCTGGGACTCTGATGGGGGGAGGGGGAGGGGGAGCGAAGGGGGGGGGGGGGGGGTTGGGTGGGATGAACATCACACATGGACATGTATACAGACGACAGATGAATGGATTGACACACACACACACACACACGCACACACACACACACACACACACACACACACACACACACACACAAAATATAGATATGGTCATGTGCACAGGCACACACAACCACACAAAAAGACACACACAAAATAAATCAATGTAATGGCAGAAATAAATTTAAAGACAGAAATCATAGTCATCACATCTGCAACATTCAAAAGTACATGCTTTGTGGGGAGATGGACGTGATGTATATGACCACATGCATGTTCCCATGTGCCCCTTGTTCAATCTGACGAGTGAATCACTAATGCGCCATCTGTTAAAAACAAAAGGGCTCTCTCTGGGCGTAAATGAGTGGGTTCGGGATCCGGGTCTGAGAACCATCCCCGGATCACTATGAGACAATTCAAAGGGTGCTGGGGACCCCGGGTGAAAGCTACGCATTATGTCTCCAGACAGGTCGCTAATGGCTGTAATTTAAACTACTTTTTGTCTCTCCGCTCGCCTTTACAACAAAGGCCCTGGCTGCAGACCATTTATTCAGCACAGCCCTAATAGGAGCGCAGCAATGATCGCTACACAAGGGAAAGGGGGGGCAGGGGGTGGTTGCTAAGAAAGCAACAATCTGTGAGCTGCTGTGCAGTCATAATGGAACTATGCCAAAATACATATTAAAGATAAGACTGGAGATTTTATGTTTATGACTGTAAATAATGCGGCCCTTGATTTCTCCTGGGGTCTTCGCATCTGTAAGTCTTTTCCACAGACACACCAGTGGTCTCCAGTGCGGACTCTAACTCTGATGGAATCCTTCACCTTTCGCCTTTGATGTTTTCCCCTGGCTCATTTGGAGGACACCATGAATCTAGAACAAGCCATCCCAAAAACTCCCCGTTGTATTTGTCTTCAATACATTGTTATAATAAATGTAGAAAAATTTAACAACAATGCCAAAAGGGCATTCTAGCCAAAAGGGCAGTGTCTGCAGTGTCTTGCCACAGACACACAAACGTGTATCTGTCCTTACCGTGTCTCTTCCAGCGGTGGCCCCGGATGGACAGGGAGGTGACGGCGTTGCGCGAGATCCGCGAGGCGGTGGGCGTGATCTCCACCTGGATGCTGCGCGGCCCCTCCTTGTTGTTGCTCTTCAACGCCGCGCAGTGCATTGACGACTTAATGGCGTTGCCCACCTGGGAAGGTGGACACACACACACACACACACACACACACACACTCTTTCAGGAGGGTGCTACTGAGGAGAATAGAAGTATGAGAGACAGACACACAGATACAGGTAGATAGATACATACACGTATACACACTCAGTGAATATTTTTAGGGCAAATTACCCCCAAATAACAAAATATAAGAATGCAGATCCTAAAAACTATACATTAAACAGACTTTCAGAAAAGCCCCAAGACATTATTGAACTATCATTTGTACGGAGGTCCACGTTGTATTCAAATATGTCCGTCTGTTGTTCATCGTTATACGGGAGCGCTTCATGAAATAATAACGGCTGAAAGCATCGCGCTTCTCTGTCTGTTGGCTGTGAAGAACTGGATCCATCCAGCATTTCACTCTGCATTTGAATGCCAAGAAGAAGGAGGCATATGAGATGGTTTTCCGCTAATTTTCTTTCTACAGTTACCCCTTGCTGCAAAGCAGCTTGAAGCAAATCCTTCGACGGAGCACGATATGCCAATCTTTGCCAAAGCCTTGCCATTAATCCCTGAGTTGCTGACAGCAAGCTTTAATTACCGGCCCCATCATTCTTCGGCAGATCCCAAACAAACAGTGAACTTAAGTCCAGCTATAGGTTTCTCACATGATTACACAGAGGTAGGTGAAAATGATCTATGAATCAATGAATAATACTGCAATTTCAACTCAAATTTTTTCGTGATAACCTCAACACTTGAGTTATGGACATTTTTATCCTGCTGTTTGGTAACCTGGCGGGATGCCTTGGGGAGTCAACTATTTCAACCCAAAAGTGTTTTGTGTAAAAAAAAACAACGACACACAAACCAACAGCAAAAAGGTATCGATGGACATGAAGCAAAATACCATACTAGGGCTGTGTTGTATCCGTAAATTTCAACAATGAGAACCTATCAATCGATTAGATACATCTATAAAGGATAAACGTCATGAGGAACACGAGCGTCGCTCCCGCGGTCGAGTAGGACCTAACATGTGATGGTAGCGGAGCATCCTAATCGCTACACAGCATGCCTATTGATACGTACGCAACACACACCCCGTGGGGTGGCTATTGGGTACATAAATTCACATACCCATGTACCCACACAGTTTAGCAACCACCTGGTATTAGCATTCCTAGAAGACTTTAACCCACTGGACCGTTCCACCTCTGGCTAAGGCTTTAAATTCGTATAAGATTTGTATTGTTCTCAATCTGTTAATCTGCTGTTTACCGAGGCGTAAAGCATTCCCTTGAGAAAATAATATCACCCTGTTTTTCTGAATTAGCGAGATTATCTTGAAGTCCCGGGAAAAGATTTACGCAAAAAATAAATCTGCTGTATAATTAGCGTATCATTTTCCCAACAAATATAAACAGTGCAAAAAAATGTTTTTCCCAAATGAAAGAGTTAAGGTTTCCTAGCGCTGACACACGCATTTCCCATCTTGGATTTATAATCCAAATCGTCATCTGATTTCAGGTATCAATGTTTCTGAGGATGGCGTCTGTATGGCACGGCCAGCAGCCCACCGTCTGTGGTGGACCTGTGGGCCGCTGCTCTACGGTACAGTCTTAGGGTCAAGCCTCCTGCTCCCAGGGACTCCAGGATTAGGGTTGAGCGGAAACCAAGTAGAGGGCATGCAAATAATCTCCAGGGATTACATAGGGCCCACGGTATCCGACAAACACACACGCGAGAAACCAATCAATGCATTACATGCATGGCAACACACATACAAAAACATAGTGGGACAATAGATAACAATAAAAAAAAAATGTATTAGCACTCACCAGCAAAGCTTCTGGGAAGAGTTCTAACTGAGCCCGGTACAGAACGTCATCGAGGGCTTTGGAGCCCACCTCTACATCTCCGTTACACCTACAGAACCACAAACACATTTATATATATGGAGTGCACAGATTACCTGAGTGAGAGAGTGAGTGAGTGAGTGAGTGAGTGAGTGAGTGAGTGAGTGAGTGAGTGAGTGAGTGAGTGAGTGAGTGAGTGAGTGAGTGAGTGAGTGTGTTCCACCCACAAGGCGTAGTGAATCCCTGTGATGAGCTGGACCAGGAACTCGGACGTGACTGTCAGTCTTGAGCTGATGCCTTTGTAGCGCCGCAGCTGTTGCCGTGGGTAACCGCATATACAGACCCTGGCAGGCATCCAATCAAAATGAAATACATTTAAAAAGGCTCTTACTTCACTCTGGGTTAGCATGTATATGGACATGTTGATTACACTGTATTTAGGGATATAACAGTTACCGGTGTAACGATAAACCCCGATAAAAATGTTGTCAATAACAATTACCGTTTTCATTTCAAATAAAATTATTATCTAGGTAAACCGTATGCTTAAATCCTTCTCAGCGCTTCATCCGAGTCTCCTGAAGTTGCCGCACAGGCGCACTGTGTAGCCTACACCAAAATGTTTTTAAGTTTCTTGAAGTTGGAATCATGGCGGAAGGAGGAGACAACAGCGCTCAAGATATCCATGAGCCTTCTAAGACGACTAAGTCTGAAGTAGCATATTTTGGGTATTATAAGAATTCCGAGAGACAGTTAATTGAAGACAGTTATCCTGTCTGCAGAACGTACAAGAAAAAGTTTCTGCTAAAGGTAGCAAAACGTTGAATCTCATGACTCATCTCCGTGACAATCACCCACAACTGTATAGCCAATGCAAGGTAAATTACCGTTGACATTTTAGCTGTAATGCATGGTGTGGTGGGACTTCGGGTTGAGGGAGAATGCAATGATCCGTCTGTCTAACTTAGTAACTTGTCAATATTGTTAACAGAAGCCTAAGTGCAGCGCCCACCCCCAGCGTAGGCTATGTATTAAGAAGGCATTTAGCTGCTTGCTAACAGCTAATATTCTAAGCTAAACAGCTAAACTTTCATTCACGATGAGACAGTGAGGTTAAATTTTCATACCATTACATCCCTAACTGTATTGAAAGACCTCAAATATTCAATTAGATGTAGGACTTCTACAAAACAGGTCAATTAAAAGCATTATAATATAAATTCCCCTAATCTAAAAAAGTGCAGTGTGTAGAATTGGATGGCATCTAGCGAAACAGACTTGGCAGAAATGGAACATAATATTCAGTATTGTTTAATTTGTGTACAATCCCAAACAAATAAGACTTGTTGTGTTTTCATGACCTTAGATGAGCCCTTTATATTGACATGGGAAGTGGTCCCTGTTCCACGGGGGCCACCATGCACACTACATAACTATATTCCCATGAAAATAGAATGGATGTGTGTGTGTGTGTTAGTGTGTGTGAGGGTTTTACCTAGAGCTGAGCTGGCAGAGAGACTGGAGAGAGGAAGGGGTCATGTAGCTGAGAGCAGCATTGTAGCACAGCAGGAGAAAGGTCAACACCTCAAACCTTAAACAGCACACAAAGATGTGCGCGCGCACACACACACACACACACACACACACACACACACACACACACACACACACACACACACATACACACACACACAGTCAGTGTTCTATCTTTCAAGTGGAATACAATCAAAATATATACATATCCAAATAGTTCTGCCGTCATGTACGTAATGGTATATTTTGGTTACATAATAAATACTGTGTAATTTACATATAAGAGTAATTATATGCTATATATCTATATACCAGGGGCTTTCACCCCGGTGGAGGAACATTGAAGCCTTTACCTGTTCTGAGCGGTAAAGGTCTCTCGTTGGATGTGTGGCCCACTGTACACCACCCTGCTAAGCCCGTGATTGGCCAGAGCACCTTCCGTCAGGGCCATGGAGCCAATAGTAGAAGGCTATAAGGAGGGAACAAACAGAAACATTTTAAAACCCTCATTTAAAATGTGGGTCTTTAAGAACACATAATATATATATATATATATATATGTGAGAGAGAGAGAGAGAGAGAGAGAGAGAGAGAGAGAGAGAGAGAGAGAGAGAGAGAGAGAGAGAGAGAGAGAGAGAGAGAGAGAGAGAGAGAGAGAGAGAGAGAGAGAGAGAGAGAGAGAGAGAGAGAGAGAGAGAGAGAGAGAGAGAGAGAGAGAGAGAGAGAGAGTGTGTGTGTGTGTGTGACCTCATGATACACTGATGGCTTTGAGAGCGAAGGGACGGTAAAGGACAACACTTTACTCTGTCCATCTTTATCGACAATTTCCTGCAAAAGAAACAAACAACCAGACCCATACTTAGCAGATGGACCCTAGAATGCTAACAGAAAAGCTCTGAAATGAATGGTGTTAAATTAACCTCCTCTACGGTGCTCGCTGGCGTGACCCAGTGTGTTTGCCTCTAGGGTGTAACACGCGTGCATGCTTGTTTATATGTGGGCAAGCTTGTGTGTGCATGTGGGTATATTAATGTGTGTGCGTGCATCCATGAATGTGTTTCTATGGGGGGGGGGGGGGGGGGGGTTAATGTCAAGTAGAATAAGGGAGGCCAGCCAGCTATGAGACGTGACAGCTGACCTACTCTCATATGCTGAGGCAATTTTAGAGGTGAACAACTCCATCTTCTACATCTCCTTATTCACAGATGTGCCATTTATTAAATAAAAGGTTACATCGTCTTGATATTCACTTTTTAAAATCCTTACCCAAGAGGGATTCTAATATTTGACTCTTTACTACTTAACTGAAGTTTTTATCCAAAGCGGCTTGCTTTATCGAATGTTTTATTTATGCGTCAATTATTTTGGTACAGGTCAATACAAAAGCAAGTAGTGTCTTTTTCTGACTCCCGGGACCTGTGTGTGTGAGGCACATACCCACGTTTCCTTTATTCTATTCTTGATTGGCTAACAACGCTCTCACTTTAGGTGGTGGGCGTGTTCACCGGGAATTAGGAGGCAATAGTAGTGGTCATATGTGATTTCATTGTCCTGTTTTTTTTTTTTTTGGCATTGGAAGAGAGCGAGAGTGAGCTTTGGAGTTAATTTAGTTACCACAATTGCGCACACCAATTTAAGTTCATCATGTCACTGGTACCAGTACGTGTTTATGAAGAGAAAGAATTAATTATCAAACACATACCAAGAAGGGGGACTGAACTATTTTAACTATGCGCATGAAAGTGTGTTTTCCCAAGTTTAGTCACAAACCCAACACGGATGAATACATAAAAAACAACGCCCCCCCCACGCCCTGCCCGGCCGGCCTACCAGGTTGTAGACACCCAGCAGCAGGGCCTCGATGCAGCCCGAGGTGTGCGGGTCCCTGGCTGAGCTGGCCGACAGCAGGCTCCACAGCAGCTCCGGGAGGAACTGCAGGGTGAAGCGCTGCAGCCGCGGCTCTCCGCTCCGGTAGAACTCAAACAGCTGGTGGCACACGGGCTCCAGCAACTGGTCCCGGGGTAGAGGACACGCACACGCACACACACACAGTTACAACTGAGCTCAACTGACTTGACGCTTGTGTTGCTGACAAATGGTGTGATGTATTCAAGGGAAAGGATTACATAGGTATGAATGAACCAATGTGTTTAACTTGAACCACTTCTGGACTTGTATATCATATTTTAATTGTCTATTTAGTCGGTTATACTAATGGAGAAGCAAAGGGAGGAATCAAAGCTGTGTCTTGATATTGTGGCTCTATTGTTTTTACAACCTCAATAAGGATTGTGGTTGTGTGTGTTTGTGTGTGCATGCATGAGTGCGTACGTCGCTGTAGTTCTCCCGGATGACTTTGTAAAGTGCGGGAACCAGTGCTCCTTTGTCTTTCAATGATGCGGCATAGTTGGACACAGCATTGTCAGGTAGCGTCTGAAACAACCCCCCCCCACACACACACACACATATATACACACACACACACACACACACACACACACACACACACAAGTAAACAAACTGCTGAGGGAGCATTGAGAAATTATTTATCTGTAATCTATAATCCAATAATCAAGCACATACACGTTGTAATATCCACCCCAAAGGGCCCATTAAGGAGATCCCGGAGAGATCAACAGAGCATCTTCTCTCCCCAACTCAAGGACAGACTCTCTAATGGACTAGAGTCACTCACATATTGATGATGCAGTTTAGCACTACTCTTGAATTAAAAACCCTGATCAAGTCTTGGGTCTTTTACTGAGTGTGCATGCCTCAGACAGATGGTGTGCACTGATTGTAGCCACACAGGGGTGTGTGTGGTTAAGTCTGTCTGCCAAATACGGTTACCAAGGATGCCTTTGCACACAGACACACACACACACACACACACACACACACACACACACCTTATATTCGGACAGCCATTCCTCCACCACTCCTTGGTCCATAGCCAGCATGCTTCCTCATCTGCAGCGGGGCTGCATCTACCTGAGGGAGAAAGAGAATAATAATTTGTTAAACACACACACACACACACACACACACACACACACACACACACACACACACACACAAGTTTAATCATGCAGAACTACAGCCTCCAACCGATAAACCATGCATCGTTGTGGCAACCGTGCTGGATATGTACTGACTTATCCAGTACTAAAAATGCTTTTCCCTGCGTTGAGTCATGCAGCCTCAGTCCCCCCGTCCTGCTTGGAGCGGTGGTGGACAGAGCCTCACCATCACGGTTTGCCCGTATGGAACCAGACCGCCAGACCTCCAGCTCCCGATGAGCACGCAGACAAACAACTTGTGACAAACAGTCGTATCCTGGCAACGCAGAGTATATTTTAAAACTACCGCAGACCCCATACACACAGTACAGGATGTAGGAGGCGAGAGTCCATGCGTATATGATTGAGTGTAGGTGGTGTAGGGGGGACAGAGTTTGCCTTGAGTGCTGGTGACTTGATGACCCCCCCCCCCCCCGCCCCCAAACAAGAAAGAGCTTCATTCTAAAAGGATTATTAACACAATCAACATTTTGTCCTTTAAGGAAAGGCAATTTGAAGGAGCAATTTGACTGCTGCCCTCCATCCGCCTGTATGTGTCCATCTACCGCCATTGCTCCTTCAACCCCTGCCACACTGTGTGCCAACATCTGTTTGGTTCATTACCAGTGGCGATACGGCTGTCCCGAGGAAAAAGCAAGCAAGACCATAGCAGATTCTGTTTCCACCAACAGTAGTCTGTCTGTCTGTCCTCGTTTGTTTGGAGACTGCTGGTGAAAGAAAGTAGTGCTATCAAAAAGTCCATGTTTGGGAACCAGAGGCTGCGTGTGTTTGGTGTGTAGTGTGTTGTGTGTAGTGTGTGTGGGATAATGACAGATGGGGAACAAGACCAGAAACAACCCGGTGTGTCATAACAGAACCATGAGTACAGGCTGTAGTGACTCAAGAATTTAAAAAGTTCAGAAGTTCTTGTGATTCTTCGTCTTCAAGACATGCTGGGAGTTAACCCCCCTCGAACACACACACACACACACACACACACACACACACACACACACACACACACACACACCTGCTTTCCAAAAACAATAACATGGCCTTCTTAGGAGACTTTTTCGTCATTCCAACACGAAAACAAAAATGTTCCCAGACTTACTATAGACCTACTTCCTTGTGAATCGACAGCGATACACAAAAGCCTGGCACAATAACAACAGCCAGATCCAGTATGATATGCTGCTCGGCTCCTTGGGGCCAATCGTTTTCACCCTGCTATTTTTGATGTCGTCTCCATGGTATCCTGCCTCTTGTTTCCCGCCTCAGGCCCTTTTGTAAATGTACAATACACATCCATTGTCGCTGGAGACCCTCATATCCACTTCATAATCCACCACACATCCAATAAATCTGCTTCTCCTATGCATTGTGTCCTACAGCCTCACTCAGTGTATTTATAGGCCCAACCTCAATGCTGATGGAATTAAATGGAAAGGAAACGCCGGGAAAAGAGGGACTCAGGTAATCCATGTCCACTGCAGAATTATCTCCATATTAGTCAACAATTTGACACACACACACACACACACACACACACACACACACACACACACACACACACACTTTTTTCAAACGCAAGCACATTTTGAGGAAAACCTTGTAAATGCAGCATGTGTTTGCCTACAGCCCCTGCTGCTCTAGTGGGCTGAACGCAAGGGCATTGTGATTGTTCTTATCCAAAGCTCAAAGCCAGCCATTCCATTCTGGAGTTATTTTCTGAAAATATCGAGCCATGAATGCAGTGCACAACATATACATCCAGCTTCCACGCAAACAGAGCCTGCGGTCCAAAATGAGGAAGGGAATGTCTTGTGACTGTCACACAAAAGTGAACACACACAATCTAGACTCAGATGAAGCCCCAAATCCCCATTGGTGAGAGGGGCTGGATCTTGACTTGTGGCAATTTGTGGAAAAAAATTAACGCATACAGAAATAGAGAACTCTGAGGCATTGAGACTTATTGCAACGTCAGGGCAGTCAGCCAAACTTCCTCTCCAGCTCTATATGGACTGTATAGCAATGAAAGTGGAAGAAGATCCAATAAGGCTGTGACCACATCGTCTCTAATGAAAACGCATCAGATGTGCGTCTCCCGTTAAGCTCACAATTAGCCTGGCACGGCGTGCACATGCCAATGATGTACACAAGCACTGAGCAGATGCGATACTGCATGTGCAACTCTGATCCAGGGGACAGAGGATGGAATTGGTGAAGGTGAGCTGGATGGGATGGAAGAAATCCGTGAAGGAGGGATGGAGACCAACGATTAACAGAGAGAGATCCCTAACGAGGTAGACAGCTGCGGTGTGATGGATGACGGGATAAGAGTGATCGAGAGGGGTGAGGGTTTCTGTGTAATTCGAAGAGGAATGAGACAGGGTTGGGTGGCGTTGATGAACACAGACTTCGATGCTGCCAAGATCGCAAGTGGAGCGGGGACTAGGGCAGCAACATATTACATTACAGTTCAAAAGCGCCTTACAATAAGTGCTTTTAACCCTGAAGTTACAACGCAGATATTGCAAGAATCATGCAAGTACATATAATGAATCAAACAGGCAATCTGATTCGATTGCTTAACTTTAGAAAGAAGCACAAACACACGCACACAAAAAACAAACACACAAACATACACTCACAAACACAAGCGTTAACCTATTGATCCAAGCTAACGATGATATCAACCCTTTTGCACCTGGCGAGTAGTACAGATTCTCACACGTACAGTTTGAACAACACAACATATTGAAGTAGCAGCAGTGCCCACTATTCGGTGCAGAGGGACAATTTTGTTGAGAAAGGTTGTGCAACGCCGCCTGCCCTGCAGTTTCACAAAACCTGTTCCTATGAGCTAGCTCCGTTGTCAACCCATTCCCACTGAAATTCCACCAATCCAAAACACACTCTCTCAAAATGATCTCACCGTGGTTAAATTTCAGACATGTATATCAAAAACTATCTGATAATCCCCCATAAAAATGACTAGGTTTACTTGGTTGTTTTTTCCGAATACCATGGAACAGGCCAAGTTAGAAGCAGTACAACACATTACACATTCCAGGCTAGGTGTAAACAAACTTACAATTCATCAAATGTAGAACCATGGTTTGATTGGGTTAAAATATATATATATATATATATATATATATATATATATATATATATATATATATATATATATATATATATATATATATATATCAACAGAATCAGCTAGTAGACAAAAAAAATAAGAATAAAGACATTATCTAAGACCAGATCCTATGAGAGGTTAACCTCCAAAGTTCATATCATAAGGACACACCTGGCAGGATGAAACAAAGTCTCAAACACAGATAACACCACCGGGGCATTACTCAATTCATGCTCATAAACATTTAAAGACCTGAACTACCTCCATCAACTCCTTCCTGTAGAAACTTAGAGATCTTACCTAACTTGTCGAGCCAGTTGAGGGAATTCAGTCTCGAGCAAGTAAAACCAAACTGGTATGAGAGAATAACGCATACACACCCAAACACTCCTCCATTCAACAATGACTTCACTTCTGGTTGCATACGCTTACGACGTCCAAGCCCCTTTTTCTACTTCCAGTCAGGAAGTGAATGGACCAATGGTATCGAGAGCTAGTCCAGGAGAAAGAAAGCATTCGAGAAGCAAAGTGACTGTTACGGCAGCTAGATTACTGCATTTCTTTCTCTTGTGGTACAGGATGTGAGAACCACATACACATGCACCCTTTAATATCCACCTTTAGAAAGCCTCGAGCTGATACATAAGACCATATCAAACCATTATTACGTGTCAAGATGCTGCCAGGGCTGACTCAAGCGCATGAATAACCAGACCTGACCCACCCATCACTACTCACAAGCTGTTGTAAAACCGTGCTCCCCAACAGCCACTCTTCATAATAACAAGTCCAACGACCCGAGGCCTCAGTGTAAAATGCTCCTTGTTTCTTTGCACAAATCGAACATCAAATGAAAAGTTCAAGTGGGAATGCATAACAGGAGAAAAGTGTGGCATACAACATGCTTTTCAAGTTGAATTAGCCTTAATAGCCATCGCAGTGTCTGTTCCTTTGCTAGTCTAGTTTCATTTTCCCTCCTCGTTTTGGGTTTTGCAAGTTGCTTCCCTAACCCAATGATCCCCAATCCTGTCATGTCAAGTTTACCTTCCTTCAGTTTTTGTGTTTTCATCACTGCCTCCCACCATGTTCCCCCCCACAGCATGAGAGCGGATGTGTTTAGCTTATAATCAGGGTGTTCCCTGTTATACTAACACACACACACACACACACACACACACACACACACACACACACACACACACACACACACACACACACACACACACACACACACACACACCTCTCAAGGGAGTCTGTGTTTTGTGTCTCCAGTGTGCGTGGGTGTGTATTCGAATGCATGCGTCAGGAAGAGCGAGCGAGGGCGGAATCCTCTTATAGTAGCGTACACTTCCTGCGGACCGAGCCAGTCATTCTCCCTATCCATGGCTCCCCCTGCTCCCGCCTCCCTCCGCCAGGGAGCCTTATGGGATCAGCAGTAAATACTTATGATTTATCACTTCAGCCCGCGTCTTCCCCTTAACCCCTGCCCTCTCTGAGTGTCAAGTTCTCCCCCTTCCCTCGTTAAGACAATCGCTCTCTCTCTAGGGACATGCAGCAATTAATGTCGACCACCGCAGGGTTCCATTTCACCCCCTGCTTTGCAGATAATTGTCTAGGTTCCAAAAAAATCCTCTGGAGACCTAGCACCAGGCCTTTCCTATTTATATCCCAGACTAACGCTACCATCTTATGATGCTTTGAACAAAAAAAATTGTCCAGTTTTCCCCAAAAATGTACAGTGATTCTTCAACTATGTGAATTTTCCAATGGTTTATTTGACATGGTGCAGACGTTTTGTAATTGAATGAATGGATGCCATCGCAACAGGCTGTGAACCAGTGTACTCTAGTGCTGTTTGCATAAGTGCCTTCTACATCTGTGATGCGTGATGACAGCAGCCCCATCGATAGCTTGGTGCTCATTGGCCAACTCGGCTTAAAGAGAACAAAGAAATCAGAGAAGGTCATTTTAAGAAAGACATATAGCCAGATATACTGTACATGGTCACGGGATGCGCGCGCGCACGCGCACACACACACACACACACACACAGTCTGAAGTACTCGTAAGAAGTAGAAACAGCACTAAATGCATTAATATGTCTTTTCAGCATAAAACCAGCATGAAACAAAAAATGTGGTGTCGTCTTAGGGCTCTGCATCAGAGGAAACTCGTGGCAACGGTTTCGAATGGTAAAACGAAAAAAGCTAACATCACATGATGGTTAGTATAAAATCCCGGCCAAGTAATTACAATGCTCAGAAGACTGGTATGGAAAACAACGTGGAACAAGTTTCAATCGAGGGATCAACTCCTGAACGAAAAATAACACACACACACAACAACAGGGCAAAGCCAAGTACAAAATTGCTCTCTGTTGATCACACAGTCGACAGCCTGTCAGTCAGGGCAAGGGGCCAATTATTATTACAACTGTGCTAGAAAATTTGGCACTGCATGATAGGCTTTTCCCACAGACAGCAGAAGTCGTTCCTTCCATGTCGGTATATATTATACTGTTAATGAATAGATCTTACAGGTCGCAGGTAGACACAGGTCACCAGCTACTTTGGTCTTTATGAAACCTTCACTGAGGCTGGTATTTCTATGGTGAACCGCGGGGGTTAACCTCACGGTGAAGGCAGACTTTCCGTTTCCTCTTGGTGCAATTTCTCGGTCCATTGCTCAATCACAGGCAGCACCATAACCTTCTCTGTCGATACAGCCTCTCAATGGCACAATGATTTCCAGCTGTCAATCTGATCGCTTTAAGATTAGCTAGCTAGCTATCCTTCAAACATCGCTTTATTAAGTAGTCTGTGAACTTGTTTACTTACGTGCATGCTATCCGTCCGATTCGGAGGGGTCGTAGTCCTCTACGGATCCGACCAGACAGGTATCTAGAGTCACCTACACAATAAATACCCTTAATAATTGAACAACATCAAACTGCTCCATCTTCATTACTTTCTCCACTCAGACTACCTTGAAGTCGGGGAGACTATGTTGAGTGGCAGACGTCTAAGCCAATGTCTATGCGGTCCATAGCAGGACAGCCGCGCCCCCAGAAATGCGCACCAATGAAACGATGGATAGGGCTGCATGTTCATAATTTCCACCATCAGGGTAAGTTGTAGCCCCCAGTAAGGCTCTTTGACAGCACAAAGTTAACTATCAAATATGCCATTAATAAATTATTCGCCTTAAACCGATTTAAAATCGAGTGATTTTTAAAAGGGCTTGCTAGTCAAATAATGTAGAGGACATTTGATTTAGCCACCATTTAGAAAGAGTCGGCTGCCTTGCTCGATATAGGACTGTATTTCAGATTTGAATGACTAGACTAGTCTAGGATAATGGTTCTCAAATAGATAAGTTTTTCATGTTTTCATATGAGATGAAGGTAGGACGTAAGATAGGCTACATACATGGGTTTCATACAAGACCAAAAGTAGTTTTCCACTCACTAAGAGTCTCCTACTACATTCCCCTTCGCAAATAGTTTAAGCCACCACTCAAAATGTCTTTAATATTCCAACAATTCAAATCCCCTCTGTATTGGTGACACATTATTTGAAAAACGTGCAAAGATTCACAAGGAATTAAGTCTTTCATTTAATATGAATTTACTGGGCACATTAAGCTGTACAATATATATATATATATATGCATTAGTAATAAATGCCATTTAACATTGGATAATGTCCTTCACTTATGTACTTATGAGAGCAAATCCAAATAGGACAGTGTAAAATATAAGGATACAATGCCCCCTTCTGTTGAACTTGACATAGGAAAACTTGACATAATTTGTATAAAACTATTATTGCATTAGAAATAATAAATGGCACTGTTCACAGTTGTCATGGCTGAAGTCTTCTAGTTGGAGTGTGTGTGTATTGTGCATGAATCTCAATGTAAAGCATGAATTGTATTTGCATATGTGTGCATGCTTGTGTATGTGCACGTCCTTTGGTGTGTTTGTGTGTGTTTTTCTATGGATATTTATGTGTGTGCTTGCGTAAGTGTGTATCTTTGCAACGTGCACGTGAATAAACCACTAGGGCTCCACTCCGGCTAGCTGAGCCGCCTCATTGAGGACCTCCCCAGCTCTCTGTTTGTATCCCAGCGATAGCTTCTTCCCCCTCCTCATCTCCCTCAAGCAGGCCTGCAGGTTCTCCTCCAGCCGCTGTCGCTCCTGGTAGTTGGGCGCCGCTTTGGCCACCTGGCCGACCAGCTTTTCCTCGCTCCGGAGCAGCCAACCAATCAGCTCCTGGAGCTTGGTCCCCAGCGAGACGGTCATCTTTGCGGCCTGAGACACGCCCCTCAGCTCGTCCTGGGCCGACAGCAGGCGTTGAGGGGGTGGCTCGCTATTCCGGTCCTCCACGGACTCCACCGGGGCCGCAGACAGGTGGAAGTCATAGCCCTTCATCTGGAGGCTGATCCTGTAGTGTAGGTCTACATGCAGCAAACAATCCAAATTTACCATAAGCTCTGGGTTTACCGCTCATTTTGCCTTCAATGTAAGAACATTGAAACTTGTGTTTGGGTCGAGTCAGGTGTCATATCAATTACGCGCATCAGTTATGCGGCAGCTTAAGAGGTGTGTGTGTATGTGTGCGTGTCCTCTTGAAGTGCATGCAGACCGTGCTCATCTCTAATCTTCTTCACGCAATCGGAGAGAAGAAGTGTGTTGTCATGGTTACAGCCGTAGGACAGCCGCAGGTGGGCGACGCATCGTGCCAGGGCCTCGTAGTGTTCCCGCTGCTCGTTAAAGGTCTCCGCAACGTCAGAGAACCTCTGGTCCAACTCTGACAGGCCGACCCTCCTCATCTCCAGCCTACCGCTGTGTGTCGTAGCTGTGTCTGCTATGTTAGTTGACACACACCAACACAGGTGAGAGGGAGAGACCGAGGCAGGGATACAGCGATAGGATGGAAGAGATATCATTAGCATGGAATGTAGTACATTATTTTACAGTGTCCTTCTTCGACATAGGTCGACTTACCAGTGGGAGCTGGCCGGGTCTGTCTGGCGGATTCAGTCGTGGTTGGTTGTGTGGATGCTGCAGGTTGAAGCAACGGCCGCCTCTGTGTTGGCAGGGGTACATGAGTTGCATTTATTTATTTCTAAACAATTACTAGACTTCTTCAATGTCAATACAATAATGAGAGATTTGATCCTAGATGTAGGCGCAAATAAATGTATCCTAGATGTAGCCGTCATGAACTTCACCAAACCTGTTTGGTGAAGTTCATGACGTTGTACTTCATAAAATCGTTTGCCTGTTAACAGCGCCCAACATTGTCCATTATTTCAGAAGTGCGTAACGGATGGGTAGGTCTGGGTAGGCCTGGATATACAGATTATAATAATAATCGGTTTATAATCTCATATTCCCCTTGGTTCCTCGCAAACTCATACCTCGTCATCGGCGTTTTCCCCAGAGAAGCAACAGCAACACAGAGAAGCCATGTTTCTCTCTGGGCTGTGTGGTCGCCAGGTCAATCATCTCTCTGCTCATTTGTGTTTGCCCTGCATTCCTCATGACGTCAGCGTCATGGGATTTATTTCGATTTTCTTCCTGGATTTTTAGTGTAAAGTTGAAAAAGTTGAAACAGGTGCAACGAGGGGAGGAGCAATGGAAAGAGACGATCACAATATAACCCTATGACATTTTACTGCTTGCTTCAAACCCAAACTGCAATCATTAGTTTGATCAAATTGGTACAAACCTGTTGGCCCAAATAGGTCCATGGCTGGCCCGAACAGATCCTCTGAACAGGGTCTGTGTCACGAACACAGTGCGATCTGTACCGAAAGTTGACTGTCAGTTCACCTTGTGCCCGCGAGAGGGCAATCGTTTATTTAATTAAACTACAACCACAGAAGAAGATGACACACCCAATAAGGAACAACAGAAAAACATCAATACATCTGAATACAAATAATTCAACACACATCTTTGAAAACAACTGGAGATTACAATTAAAACAAACATTGTCAGAAATCCGTTGAACACCATCCCTGACACCAGTTCAACGATGGTCTGGTGAGGACTCTAGAGGACCCTTATCTGCCATAGCATCAACGTTAGCTCTGCTAGTCTTGTAGGCGTTGCTGAGTTGTTTTTGGTTCAAACTCAACAACTACATACATCTACATTGGTTGGTGTGAACACGACCGTTTTCCACCGTTTTCCACTTTGCCGAATCCAGCTCGAAATGACGGGGTCGGTGGCTTCTCCACAGAAAGCTCCGTGCACCAGGAAGAAAAACGAGAGGAAATGTGCAACCAAAGAAGAGTACAGGCAGCTTACTAGCATGCTGGGAGTCATGAACAACCTGAGAAAGCAGGTTTGTGTGTGCGTGTGTGTGTGTCAGCCACATATATGCTTGATTGTGCTAAACTCAATATACCATTTACATTTTCTCAAAAGGGTACCCTCTGTGATGTGATCCTGGTCGTTCAGGGAAAACATTTCCATGCTCATAGAGTTGTGCTTGCTGCTGCCAGCCACTACTTCAACCTCATGTTCACCAGTAAGCCACACACACACACACACACACACACACAATGCTGCATGTTGGGGTCGTATCTCTTCAACCTGTCTTTCCTCCACCAGCCAGCATGCTCGAGTCCCTGTCCCATGAGGTGGAGCTGCGCAGCGCAGAGCCGGAGATCATTGAGATGCTGGTGGAGTTTGTCTACACAGCCCGGTAAGAGGCGAGACCACTAGTGTTGAGCTGCAAGATGTATTGTTACCGCGGTTGTATGCATACAGTTCATAATGGCAGCGGATGACCCTGTTAGTGCTTAAGGTAATAAGACCAGTTTCTGCTTTATATATGTTGGTGGGAATACATCAGCTAAAATGGTCTATTTAAACCCTTGCTGGGATGTTTATCTTATAGAAGGCAGTTCACCCCACACTGGCAGTTTTCTTTTTCAAAGGGACTAGTGAGAATAGGACCAAAGCATAGAAAGAGTGCAGTAGAGCTATAGCAATACGCTCAGGGTTATCAGTTCAGCGAATGCTGTTAGTTCATATCATCAAGTTGGTTCTCAATGTAACATTAGCAATAACAACAAGTTAGCTTTCACGGCAACTCTGGACTAAAGAAATGCCCCTGTGCTAAGAGTTTTTATTCTAACATTTAAACCCCACCTACTCTAATGTGTGTGTGTGTGTGTGTGTGTGTGTGTGTGTGTGTGTGTGTGTGTGTGTGTGTGTGTGTGTGTGTGTGTGTGTGTCTTAGGATCTCTGTAAACAGCAGTAACGTCCAGTCCCTGCTGGATGCAGCCAACCAGTACCAGATCGAGCCGGTGAAGAAGATGTGTATGGAGTTCCTCAAAGGACAGGTCGACGCCACCAACTGCTTAGGTGAGAGAGAGAGTGAGTGAATGAGTTGAGTCCAGGGATGGTTATGTAGCCCAGTATAAAGGTAGACTCCAAAATTGGACTGAACCTTTGAAACATTAATTGTCATAATTTCTCGTGTTCGAATAGTAGCAAGTCTTTTTCTGAGGTGTCAATGAGGTGAAGTTTTATTTCAGTGCAGGGGTGGGCAGTACAACGTTTCGAAAGTCTTGAGACTCACGAATAGAGCCTTTATCACCTCTATTATTTAGGTTGGGGCTCTGGTTAAATCAACCTATGACCTGATACCCAACTCCCCCGATGATAAGTTAAATCTTCAGAATTTGGGGGGTCCCTGTTGCCGCAGGTGAGGGCTTGTTTGACCTGGTCCCCCTCCCTCCCTCCCTTGAGGCAGGTATCTCTGCCCTAGCGGAGTGCATGGACTGCCCCGACCTGAAGGGGGCGGCGGAGGACTTTGTGCAGATCCACTTCACAGAGGTCTACAAGCTGGACGAGTTCCTGCAGCTGGATGTGGCGCAGCTCACGCACCTGCTGCACCAGGACCAGCTCACAGTGCGCGCCGAGGCGCAGGTGACGCACACGCACATGCATGCACGGACACACGCCTGCAGATACCTACAAAAACACAATGACATGCATGCACACACACTTTCACGTAACAAATTTCAAACATTTCAATAAACTGAACATTCAAAGAGTCATAGAGCATACCACATACAGTCTGTACTGTGTGTGTATTTCATCTCTTAGAGAGAATAAACCAAAGGATGATCATCAACCAAATTCATGTAGATGTTTGAGTGCAATGAATAGAATAGCATAGAACATCTATTGTGTGTGTGTGTGTGCGTGTGGGTTCTGCATGCGTGCAGATCTACGACGCGGCGATGCGCTGGCTGAAGTACGATGCGTGCAACAGGCAGCGTCACATGGTGGAGGTGCTGGGCTGTGTGCGCTTCCCGCTCGTCTCCAAGACCTTCCTGTCCAAGACGGTGCAGGCGGAGCCGCTCATCCAGGACAACCCTCAGTGCCTGAAGATGGTCATTGGTGAGTCACACACTTTCACATACACACACGCTCCATGCAAATGAACAATATTTAATTTTGAGAACTTTGTCAATCCAAGCTGTATGACGGGGAAGAGGTAGTGAGGTTGGTTAGTGGGGGTGTTTGAAACAGATATAAAAAGGTCCCGGGTTTGAACCCCATTACCCGCAGTTTACCCTTGGCCGTCCTTGAGAAAGATGCCTAACCTCTCAATGATGAAATGTATCACAGCAATTCATTGCACCTCATTCTCAATCAAAGCCTCTACCAAATGATGATGAATGTAATGGAGTGGAAATGATGCTGTGATGATGTCCTTTACCTCCTGTTGATGTCCCACCCACTCCCCGTCGTGGCGTGATTCCCTAGGCGGGATGCGCTACCACCTGCTGTCCCTGGAGGACCGGGAGGACCTGGGAGAGAGCAGCCGGCCGCGGCGCAAGAAACATGACTACCGCATTGCCCTGTTCGGAGGCTCGCAGCCGCAGTCCTGCCGCTACTTCAACCCCAAGGTAGCAGCACACACCGTACTAACTCACTCACTTTGAATCTTAAAACCTGTGTCATCCTATTAATGTGCATTAAGTGTTAGTCGATTTTGTCAATACCACTATTCTGTAATATACTGTTGTAAATACTGGTGGTCAATGGACAATACTACGGAACCAGTGTTGCTAGTGTAAGGGCCAGATAAGGTCCTTTGAAAATGGCCGCCAATGACGATGTGTGTGTTTCTGGCTGTGTGTCTTCGGCCAGGACTCAAGCTGGACAGACATACGGTGCCCATTTGAGAAGCGTCGCGACGCCACGGTGGTGTTCTGGGACAACGTGGTCTACATTCTGGGCGGCTCACAGCTCTTCCCCATCAAGAGGATGGACTGCTACAACGTGCTGAAGGACAGCTGGTACTCCAAGCTGGGGCCGCCCACGTCACGGGACAGCCTGGCCGCCTGCGCCTCCCAGGGCAAGATCTACACCTCGGGAGGCTCCGAAGTGGGTGAGCACCAGGGGCCGGCTTTCATTTGATTGTTTTTCCGTTCGACAAAACCCTCCCGCCAGATCAAAGGGTGACATTGTTTTTGTTAGTGTGAACAGGTGGATGCACTCGGGTGTGTTCTAAGTAAATACAGACCCATTTAAAGTACACACAGTTTTCTTTGAATTTTGTCTATTCATGGTCGCGTGGCCTTTGTCTCATCCAGTCATCCCTTTTAATTTGAGAAAAGGGTGTTCAAATTCTGTGTTAAATAAGGGGATCAAGCCATCGCAGATGGCCGGGAATTCACAACAACTCAACGTAATCAAATGATGTAATAACGATGTCACTATTATGCAACAGCAATAATACTGAGCTCCAGTGTGGTCGTTCCAGACCTTGTAAGGACCACACCTAAAGCCGTATCATACCATGCCCTGACGTCCCTCTCTCCCCCGCGGCAGGCAGCTCGGCGCTGGACCTGTTTGAGTGCTACGACACACGCACCGAGACGTGGCAGGTGAAGGCCAGCATGCTGATGGCTCGCTGCAGCCACGGCTCGGCTGAGGCCAGTGGCCTCATCTACGTCTGCGGCGGCACCATGGGCAACAACGTCTCGGGCCGTGTGCTCAACAACTGCGAGGTGTACGACCCCAGCACGCAGCAGTGAGTGTGGCGCTCGCCGATGACGGGTGCATTGGATTGGCTGATCCGTTCATACCTCCCTTGTGCTCTCTCAGTCCTCGGTTACCTCTTCATGTTTAATCACGTCGAACAACAAGCAGAACAAGTACAAATACAAATTGCATCGTTCATAATTTCTTCATAAGGAGAATATAATTAATTTCTGGGCGGAGTAGGATAGTGACGTGAAAAGGTTCTGGGTTCGATCCCGAAGGTCAGCCATGTAGCTGTATGTATCCTTGAGGAAAACCACTAGCACCTCCCTCCCTCTTGTTTGACTTGTACCTGAATCCCTCCCCTGTCTCCCCTCAGATGGAGGGAGCTGTGTGGGATGAGAGAGTCCAGGAAGAACCACGGCCTGGTGGTGGTCAACAACCGCCTCTATGCCATCGGAGGCCAGGGAGCCGTGGGTAAGAACCATAATCACCTGACTTCATCAAGTGTTTAACAGCCGATAGGAAACACGGTTCGATGATGGAAAACAGACTTAACAGTCGGGCGGAACATAGGGGCCGCTGCCTATCGGTGGTCACTGTAGATGTCGATCGTGGTAAAGAACCTGTGCGTTCATTGAATATGAACTGGATCCATGCATGTGTGTCTCGCCTCACGGCTGATATGTCCCAAGGCGGGCTGGACTCGGTGGAGTACTACGACATCGCCAGCAACGAGTGGCGCGCCGCCGCGCCCATGCCCTGGCGGGGTCTGACGGTCAAGTGCGCGGCGGTGGGCGACATCATCTACGTCCTGGCGGGGTTCCAAGGGGTAGGGCGGCTCGGGCACGTCCTGGAGTACCACACCGAGAGCGACAGGTGAGAGGACACAGACGGGATCCTCTCCACTTCAATCTTAGTCTCCAGGAATTGTAGACTCCACAGAGAAGAATAAGGACTTAAGAGTATGCTAAGACACATTTGACATGTGGGAGGGTCCCCCCAGCATACCCAGTGGACTGTGCAAACTGGTAGGCAGATCTATCCATTACATATGGGTGGCCTAATCCCCATCACAGCCGTATATTCAACAGTAAGATAATTAGTACGTGTGTGTGTGTGTGTGTGTGTGTGTGTGTGTGTGTGTGTGTGTGTGTGTGTGTGTGTGTGTGTGTGTGTGTGTGTGTGTGTGTGTGTGTGTGTGTGTGTGTGTGTGTGTGCGTCCGTCCGTCCGTCCGTCCGTCCGTCCGTCCGTCCAGGTGGGTGACGTGCACCACGGTGCGAGCATTCCCCGTCACCAGCTGCCTCATCTGCGTGGTGGACACGTGCGGAGTGAACGAAGAAGAGGACATGGACCTCATAGACTCCCAGACCCACGCTGATGCCAAGGCCCCAGCTCCGCCGGCAGCATCGTCCTCATCCTCATCAGCGGCCGCCTCATCAGAGGAGAGGACTCCCGACCCCGGGGCCACTAATGCACTATGTTAGCGACACCCTTTTCCAAGCATGATTTGTATTAATGTAATTTTCCAGAGTATTTCAATTAGTGAATCACGGTGGTGTGGTGTCAGGATGTTGGTCAGGGTACTGAGGGGTGCAGCTTCTCGTTTAGGATCCTTGTTTTAACTCACATGAGGGAAGTACTTTGGAAACTTGTAAATCGTTATTTTAAGTAGTTCAAACGTTTTTTTTATTTTTGGACTGATTAACCTTTATGTCGTGTTCGTTTCTCCCCCCTTATTTTTTTGTCAAATTTGACTGGCCTGCTTTAACTGCCCTTACATTAAAACAAAAACCATTGATCATCAACAAATTTTATTTAACTCCCTTTAAACATGTAAACAATGTCTCAGACTACTGGTTTACATGAATAACTGCAGTAAATAGACACAGAAATTGAAAGTTGTATTCCAAAATTAACATTTATTGTAAAAATAATTACAGAAAAATCAAAACAGAGACCAAATTCACAGAACATCAGAACATCAACATGAACACATAGTGTGTGTGTTCAAACAAAGGAGTGGCATTTTGCAATCAGGTCGCAGTGTGCCTTGCAAACGTAGGCATCACATTTGAAACATGTAAGACTTGTCTCATTGTCTCTAGGGGCACAGAGCTCGCATCTCTTCTGTTTCTGCCCCTGGTTTGGGGGGGGAGAGCGGCCAGGGCAGTGACTGGGGCTTGCAGACTCCTCACCAGAGTGCCAGAGGCAGGTGTGCGGGGAAGGTGCTTGCGCCGTTGAATTAGAGGAGTCACTAAAGCTTTCCCAAGCTCTGCCAGGAAGAGTCTCCTCTTGAAACATTTCCCCTGATTCCAGGCTGGGTCGATCGCTGTCCACACCACATATGCATTACATGCAGACACAACGAGGATGTTGTGGAACACCGCCACAGGCCAATGAGCTGTCATTCGCTTCCAGGTGTATGTACCAGTAAGCTGCAATGAAAGAAACAATAATGAATAGATTGGAAACAATATTGAACCTGTCTTACACAAAATGCAATGTTTTACATGAATACAAGTAAATCAAATGCATGACAGATGAAAATATACATTACCTTATCAAGGCAGTCAACGCCTCCTTTGTTTCTGTTGTAGTCCAGGATGATCTGGGGTTTCCTGTGCTCTGCTTTGCTGACAGCATCGTCTTTGTGCAGAGTGCTCATCAGGATGACATTCTTATTTTTCTTGGGCAAATATGACACAAGACTGTGTGTGTGTCGACACCAGTGCAGGGGGAAGTTGAGGCTTGTTCTTCCTAACTGTCCCCACCATGGTGAGCTTTCATTTCAGCAGCTCCTGACCAAGCCCAAGTGATGTGAAAAAGTTATCACATGTGATGTTATGCCCCTTGAGACCGGCTGTAATGTCCAACACAACACGCATGCCTTGTTTTTTTTCTGGCCTTCCAGTAACAGGATCCCATACTTGCCTGGTTTGCTTGGGATGTACTGTTTGAATTGACAGCGACCTCTGAAAAGGACCAGGCGCTCGTCCACTGTCACCTCAGGGCCTGGATTGTACATCAGTGTTAGGCGCTCCACCCACCTGTCCCAAACGTTCCTGATGGCAGCCAGTTTGTCGTCTCGCCAGCGGAAAGTTTGTGTAGCTCTGTCATCAAATCTGATAACTCTTGAGAGGACATGAAACTGCTACAGGGACATAGTTGACCGGAATATAGGCCTCCCTGACTCTGCATCCCACAGACTTTTTGTAGCTTCATTGTTGGACCGATGTACTCCTGCTAGAATCAACAGACCCATGTAGGCTCGGAGGCCTACCTGATCCAATGCCTTCCACGTGTCCGCAAACACACGCCCCCCTTCCAGGTTTGTCATCACCAGTATAATTTCCACTATGGACTCTGGTAAAAAGAGTTGGAAGCTGGACTTGATGTCATTCACACGAGATGTTGCATACCGTGTGTAGCGGGTTGGATGAATGAGAGCAGGCGGGGTTGTCGTTCTCTCCGCAGGAGATCGGTTTATTTTGCGACATAAACTGAACAGAAATCTCAAACGGTAACAAAAAGGTCATTTAGCCGTCTCTCGGTGAATCTGGCTCAGCGTCACGCTCGCTCCGGACCTCCCTGGTCCGTTTGCTCCCGGGTCTCCTACTATAACAGAAAACAGGCACATAAGTACAGCCTCCCTGATTGACCTGAGTGCAGACACCTGCTCGTCACCAGGTTCAATCCCCCCCCCGGCCAATCCCGTGCGTTCCCAACCTGTCCATACTCCCCCTGCAGGCCAGACGTCGCACGTCCCCCCACACGCCCCCACCGCCCGACACCGGCCGGGGTCACATCCGGCCGCCGACTCACTCCCCCCCCCCCGGAGCGGGAGAGGAAGTCTGCCACGGCCATTTGTGCCCCAGGCCTGTGCATGACCCGAAAGTTAAAGGGCTGCAACGCGAGGTACCACCGGGTGATCCTCGCGTTGGCGTCCTTCATGCGGTGGAGCCACTGGAGGGGGGCGTGGTCGGAGTAGAGGGTGAATGCGCGCCCCAACAGGTAGTAGCGAAGGGCGCCGACCGCCCACCGGATGGCGAGACACTCCTTCTCCACCGTGCTGTACCGACCCTCCCGGTCCGATAGTTTCCGGCTCAGGTACAGCACCGGGCGGTCAACCCCCTCCACCTGCTGGGTCAGGACCGCGCCCAGCCCCCTATCCGACGCGTCCGTCTGCAGGGAGAAAGGGAGATCAAAGTTAGGGGCGCATAGGACCGACTCTCCACAGAGGGCTGTTTTAATAGCCTCAAACGACACCTGGCACGGCTCCGACCACTGGACTGTATCTGGGGCCCTCTTACGGGTGAGGTCGGTCAAGGGGCTGGCCAGGTCCGAGAAGTGTGGCACGAACTGCCGGTAGTACCCTGCCAGCCCCAAGAACCGCCTCACCTCCTTCTTGGTTCTGGGCCGAGCGGAGGCGGCCACCGCCGTGGTTTTAGCAACCTGTGGCCGGACCTCCCCCCCCCCCCAGGTGGTACCCCAGATACTGGATCTCCCTCCGCCCGATTACGCACTTCTTCGGGTTGGCCGTGAGCCCCGCTCGTCTCAGCGACTGAAGGACGGCCGCCACCTGCCGCACATGCTGCTCCCACGTTCCACTATAGATGACCACGTCATCAATGTAGGCAGCAGTATACGCGGCGTGTGGCCGTAACACCCGGTCCATCAGTCGCTGAAACGTGGCCGGGGCCCCGAACAACCCGAACGGAAGCACCTTGAACTGGTATAAACCGAGCGGAGTGGAGAACGCCGTTTTTTCCCGGGCTGCTGGAGACAGCGGAATCTGCCAGTAGCCCTTCGTGCAGTCCAGAGTCGTATAATAGGTGGCCATGCCAAGCCGGTCCACGAGCTCGTCGATCCGAGGCATTGGGTAGGCGTCGAACTTTGAGACCGCGTTCACCCTACGATAGTCCACACAGAATCGGACCGACCCGTCCGGCTTCCCCACAAGCACGACGGGACTGCACCAGTCGCTGTGGGACTCCTCGACCACGCCCAACTCTAACATGGTTGCTAATTCGCGCCGTACCACATCTTGTCTGTGGACGGGCAGCCTATAGGGGCGTGTCCGCACCGTTAACCCGGGCTGCGTCTCGATGTCGTGAGTAATTAGCGGGGTGCGACCGGGCAGGGGCGAAAAGACGTCATCGAACTGGAGTTGCAGGCCGGCAACGTCCCGCGCCTGACTCCGCGAGAGGTCCTCGCCCTGACCTACCGGAGGGGTGGGACCTGGGCCTGGGACTTCCGGCCTGAGCTCTTCTCCCTCCGGCAGCGTCGACGCAAACGCGACAGGGACCACGTCGTTCCACCTCTTCAGGAGGTTGATGTGGTACACCTGTTTGTTTTCGCCCCTGTCCGAACGCGCTACCTCGTAATCCACGTCCCCGACTCGCCACGTGACCACGAAGGGCCCTTGCCACTTCGCGAGTAATTTGGTGTTAGAGGTGGGCAGCAGTACCAGGACCTTGTCCCCCGGGGTGAGATCGCGTAATCTAGTCCCTCTGTCGTACAGGCGTCTCTGACTCTCCTGGGCGCGGTGCAAATGCTCACGTGACAATACCCCTAGTGAGTGAAGCTTTGCACGCAGGTCCATGACGTACTGGATTTCGTTTTTGCTGTCACTGGACCCCTCCTCCCAGTTTTCTTTGATGAGGTCCAGGACGCCCCTGGGCTTGCGCCCATAGAGTAACTCAAATGGGGAAAACCCCGTGGAAGCCTGGGGCACTTCCCGCACTGCAAACAACAGAGGGTCTAGCCATTGATGCCAATTTCGAGCATCTTCATGTACGAACTTGCGGATCATGGACTTTAACGTCCGGTTAAACCTCTCACACAAGCCGTCCGTGGCTGGGTGATAGACGCTTGTGCGGACGGCCTTGACCTTCAACAACCCGTAAAGTTCTCTAATCGTGCGTGACATGAAATTGGTGCCCTGGTCAGTGAGAATCTCTTTCGGGATTCCCACCCGCGATACGACATGAAACAACGCCTGCGCAACACTCTTCGCGGTGTTGCGCCACGGAATTGCTTCCGGGTATCGGGTTGCGTAGTCGATCAGGACTAACACAAATCGATACCCTTGTGCGGAACGTTCTAATGGCCCGATAATGTCCATGCCAACGCGGTCGAAGGGGGCTTCCACCAGGGGGAGGGGCCATAAGGGAGCCCTGGGGACGGCTGGGGGATTCACCAGCTGGCATTCGGGGCAGGATGCGCACCACCTGCGCACTTCCGCCCGAATCCCCGGCCAATAGAACCGGGCCATTATCCGGTTGAGTGTTTTCTCGTACCCCAAATGGCCCGCCATTGGGTTGTAATGCGCCGCCTGGAAGACCATTTCCCGGCGGCTCCTTGGCACCAGCAACTGGGTGATCACCTCCTCACTCTGGGTGTCACGACTCACCCGAAATAGCCTGTCCCTAACCACCATGAAGTGTGGGTAAGTCAGCGCCGCGTCTGGCCGGACCCGACTCCCATCAATACTTATCACCTGGTCGTAGGCTGAGCTCAATGTGGCGTCACGAGACTGCTCGAGGGGGAAATCCTCCACCGGTGGGAATCTCGGCGCTGGGACCTCGGGGTGAGGACCCCCCCCTTCCCCCGATTCCTGTGCAGCGTCGGGCGCCCCCGCCTCGGCGCCGAATACCGCACATGACTTACATATCCCTACCTGTCGTGTCCGCATCCCCGTAGTCCCCCTAACTGCCTGTGGGAACCCCGCCCAATCCAACCCAAGAATCAGGGGATGCGAGAGGCTCGAACTAACCGCCGCCTTCACCCTATATTTTCTACCCCCACAACGAATTTCGATGGGGACCAAAGGATACTCGTGCACATCCCCGTGTATACACCTCACCGAAACGTTCAACGCCTCCACCAATGCCTCGGACCGCACCAGGCGCTGGTGGATCATGGTCTGCATGCATCCCGAGTCCAACAGCGCCTGGTGCGTCCCCCGCTGTATCCTCACCGGGATACGGTACGCCTCGCCGGGACCGTGGGGAGGAGACGGGGCCCCGGTGACGCGGACGACCTGACCCACCTCCATCATGGGGCACTCCCGCCGGAAGTGGCCAGGCCGCCCACACCGCCAACACCCCTCCCCTGCCGCCTGAGCGGCCCGAGCTCTTCTCCCTCCGGCAGCGTCGACGCAAACGCGACAGGGACCACGTCGTTCCACCTCTTCAGGAGGTTGATGTGGTACACCTGTTTGTTTTCGCCCCTGTCCCCCCCATCTCGCCCTCGGCGCCGGGGTTGGCCTCTCCCGCCGTGGGGCAGCCGCCCCGGTACGTGGGCCCGGTGTCGGCGGTCGCTGGCTCGCCGGTGGTGGCTGCAGGTGGCTCTCCGCCAGGTCGACCACAGCAGCGAGGCTCTCGGGCCGGTGGTACCGGACCCAGGCGGAGGTCCGAGCCGGCAGCCCCTCCACGAATCTTTCCAAGACCACGTGCTCGACCACGTCCTCCGCCGTGTTCCGGTCTGGGACCAGCCACCTCTTGGCCTGGTCCCTCAGCTGCTGGGCGAAGGGTCGGTCCCCCTCGCTGAAGGCCAGCGCCCGGAATCGCCGCCGATGTTCCTCGGGGTAGAGACCCAGCCGGTCCCGGATGGCCCTGGTGATCGCGTCGTAGTCCCGCTGGGCCCCGGCCGGCAGGCTGTGGGCCGCGAGCTGCGCCCCTCCGGTCAGGAGCGGTAGGAGCCGGTGCGCCCACTCCGGTCGAGGCCACCCCGAAACCTCGGCTACCCCCTGGAAGGTTTCGAGGAAGGCCTCCGCGTCGTCGGCCTCCCCCATCTTCGGGACGTGAATCTGGGCTGCGGGTCCCGGCCCTCGGGGTCCTCCGCCGCGTCCGCTGGAGGCGAGGAGCTCATGGAGCATGGCCCGATCGGCGGCAAAGGACTGGGCCAGCTCCGTGAGCACCTCGTTCTGTGCCCGGTGGAGCTGGCCTTGCCTCTCGGCCATCTGGGCCAGGTGCCCGAGTACATTTCCCAACGGGGACTGGTCCAATTATCTGCTCTCGTGGCCCCACATTGGGCTCCAGTGTAGCGGGTTGGATGAATGAGAGCAGGCGGGGTTGTCGTTCTCTCCGCAGGAGATCGGTTTATTTTGCGACATAAACTGAACAGAAATCTCAAACGGTAACAAAAAGGTCATTTAGCCGTCTCTCGGTGAATCTGGCTCAGCGTCACGCTCGCTCCGGACCTCCTACTATAACAGAAAACAGGCACATAAGTACAGCCTCCCTGATTGACCTGAGTGCAGACACCTGCTCGTCACCAGGTTCAATCCCCCCCCCGGCCAATCCCGTGCGTTCCCAACCTGTCCATACTCCCCCTGCAGGCCAGACGTCGCACGTCCCCCCACACCGTGTTTGCCCTGGCATCATCCTAATGATATTTTCCCCTCTTGCTCTGCCTCCTCTGTCCTGGGGGGATGAATACCAGAGCAAGTTGCCATCTTTGGACTGGAATGTCACCTCAGGTGTGTCTTCCCCAGGGGCCTCTTCCCCATATGCCCCCTCCCCAAGTGCCTCTTCCCCAGGTGCCTCTTCCTCGCCATCTGTTGACTGTTCGGTCTCATGATGGTCTGGATCAAAATCAGGATAGTTTTCTTCTATTTCTGAGACATCCTCCTCTATTTCTGGTTCAACTTCAATCCCCTCTTCATCAGTTTGAAAAAAAAGGTCAAGAGCCTCTGACAGAAAATCGTCTGATTGGGCGCCGACTCATTGTGTTCAGAGTAAAATAAGAGCAATGCACAAGCAAGCTATATATAGGGGATCTGTGAGAAGATATCATGCCCGGGAAAGAGCCGGGTTCCCATAGCAAACACCTAATTGGTAACTTTGAAATGTGCAACAGGTGTTATACGTTTAGTCTGGAAGGTGTGGTTCACGTAGGGGGAGTGTGTGTGTGTGTGTGTGTGTGCGTGTAGTGGTGGTGGTGGATTTGTGGTTGTGTACTATCTGATGGATGAACACAATCTAGGGTCACCTTTTCATTTCCTATGGTGGTCATTTTTGACCAGGAACACCACAGGTGTTACAAATTTGACTAAACAACTCAAAATTCAATGAAAGTAGTGATCAGCAATTGTATATGTTCAAATGCCTAGTGTTGAGGATATCATAAGCCCTCGAGACAAATGTAAAATACAATATTTATGATTGATTGAAATGGAAATCGGTGAGATTTGACCCGAACAGGACAGGAAGGTTAAACTGAATTAGGCATTAAATGTTCCTGCTTGCTTATAACTTTATTGGTAATGAGATTGAATCATTCTCCTTTTATATGTCATGTAAACTCAGCTGTGAATGTGCCGTTTGCTGCTTTTTGTTTCGGAATGAACTCTAGGTTGTGGTCTATACATATAATCGTTGTCAGAATTCATTGCAAGGCTTGCGGAATATTATATATTCATGGTTATACGTTTTTTTTGGGTTATTTGGCTGTACCTTCAAAGTGCATTCCTACACCCCCTTAACCAAAACTGGAGGGAGGGATGGTGTGAGGGAGACCTGTTTTTTAATAGATTGCTGCACAATAGATTTTTTTTATTAAAAACATTTAAGATACAAACAATGAAAGTTTTTTTGTTGAAGAAATAAAGATGTCTAAGGCAGACACAAAACAACACACAAAGACATCACATTAAAATGTATTCATGATGGTTTTTGTTTGGGTTAAAAAAAGCACCACTTTACCTTAAGTCTGTCAAAGCTAAAATTACTTTTCATAAGTTGCTTGGTAGCACAATTGCAATAGCTGCGATGAAACTTGAGTACTTGAGTAAATGCAATTGATCATCCCTTTTCCAAGTATATCTATGTATATCATTTCATAATTTTATTTAACAGACCATATAAAAAATATATTTGTGATCACCGAAGTGCTTCAGTTGGAGGCTCAGAGTCTTCTGAGACATATGCCATGACAAGGTACAGATTCAGAAAGAACATGTTATGAAGATCATGACTTCGCCATGACTTTAAAATGAATGCTGCCTGAAAGCAAATCGCAGACCAAACTGCTATTCACCCCTTGCAAGCACGTGACCATGACCACGTGACGACGCCATGACGGACGGCAAAATCACCAGCAGAAGAGTGTAGTAGACGAGCAGGAAGTTTAAATAACACCATTAGATATATATATATATATATATATATATATATATATATATATATATATATATATATATATATATATATAGATATAGATATTTAAATAACAATGTTAAATACTATATTAATAATAATATTATTTATGGATTCTATCGTTGTTTTGCCGTTATCCTTGGAGGTAGGGCATCTGGTAGGTGCCAAACAGACTTAACTTCAGACTGCATCAAGTCGCTTCAATTTGAGTGAGCTTCAATATGACAACAGCCTAGTCATAAAATATAGGGAAGCTGCCTGAGAAGGCTACTGTACCACCAAGAGGGCGCTGAGAACCATGGCCCCTGCCTATAACTATCCTATCTATGAATGTATCTATCTATCTATCTATCTATCTATCTATCTATCTATCTATCTATCTATCTATCTATCTATCTATCTATCTATCTCTCAGTATCTGTGGACATATAGCCTACTTATCTATCTGTAATAACCACTCGTGTAAGATACAGATGACACTGTTTGAGACTGATCAGTGAATTCTGACATTAGGCTACGTTTGTGAATGGGTAACGTTAGACTGCACAGCCCCATCACGCTAGTTGGCACTTGCCCATAACACAGGCCACTCATGTTACAAATGACAATTTGACTGGGTCTCCATCTGGACATGGATGATGGTATGGCATTACACAGATTAAGTACAAGTAATTGGGAAATACATGAATCTTACCTTGTAAAAAATGTTCGCTGCAAATCCTCGAGTACTTGGAGGGCTGCCAGTCCTTTCTGCTTATAGCAGCAACGCATCGCTGCCTTCTCTCCCCATCGAATGGTATCCGGTAAAACGAAACATTGGCTTTACCCTGCCTATTGGCACAGCCAACTGCACAACAAGAAATAACCATGGTACACGAACGAACGAACAAACACGTACCAGAGAATGTCTATTTTGCTTGCCGTCCGCCGACTACAGCATAGCTTTTCCGATACTTCCGCCGTCCGTCATGGAGTTCATAATTCGCGCGAGTTTTGCGTGACGTCACTAGCAAGGGGTGAATAGCGCAGCACCTTTTAAAGATGAAAAGCAGGACGTACTGTTACGGAAAATCCTTAGCATAGCATTATAAAAACATTGGAATGTTCTGCCTCTTAAAAACATGTTCAGCTCGAGCTTGTGGTACAAAATTCTCTCCTTCAGTACACCTATTCAAAACCTTCCTCGGTCATCAAGAAAGCAAACCTGTTGCTTAAGTCCGCCTCCCCTTCGCCTCCTCCGCCTCTCCCCCTGCCTCTTCCTCCACGTCGCCTCCGGTTTCTCTTCGCCCCTCCACCTCCTGACGATTCCTGCGTTATAGAGCTGTAGTTTCTCAGTGCGTCCAGCAGAGTGCCGTAGAGCTTCCCGGAGAGGGGACCGCCACCCAGCAGGGATTCAGCAGATTGGCCTGTGCTCAGATTCTTGAGCAGGCCGTGCACCAGCGAACCGCTGAACAACCTGGGAGACACGCGAAGACACCAGGGGCTGTCAAATATGTATTGGAACAAGCAGTTACAGTTAACCCCCACTCCCCAGATGGGTCTAGTCAATGAACACGTCTTCCCATCACCCTGGTATATTCATATTAAACCGTACTCATAATCTCCAATGAGGACAACCAGGCTTGTCCTTCAGACAAGGCCTAACATTACATTATCACTTCGGAGGCATAACAAAGATTTTAAAAGCTTCTGAAACCGAAGACTGTACCAGTGTGAGTATCTTACCAAGACATATGGGCCTGGGGAAGGGGCTGCAACAACAGGTGATTGAGGCATGACGCGCTCCAGAGACAAGCCTGCCATTGGCAGTAACCATGGGCTGCTCCGATATCTAAGCCCCGCCTCTCCTCTGGCCTCACGCGTAGCCTGTCCAGACGCCCCCAGACACCTCGCTCTGATGCCCAGTTCAACTGAGGGACTGGTGGCAAGACACAGTGGAAAACATGAATAAACTGATTGACTCTTCATCAAAGCCATATAAGTCTGATGTGTTGCTGAACAGGAACTCTAACTCAAGATAAAGACTTACTTGAAAACTGGTTGGCAGTGGCTCCAGGTTGGTTGTTGCAGGCCACTTCTCCGTGGACCATGCCCAGAATCAGAGCTTGAAGCTGGGGCAGCGAGGGAGACGGACTGGCCTCTCGAAACCAGAACATGGTCGCTCCCACTGCCAGCCAGAGATTTGGTGAAATGGAGGCCAAGGCAGAATCTTTGACCCCAAGGATATCCAGAAGGAATTTTCTTCGAACTGGCAATGGAGCCTGAAAGGGACATAAAGGTTATCACCATAACCTAAAATAAATATGAATCAAAATGAGCCATGTTATATGAAAGGATCAGTTTGTTGCTATGGTTACCTGGACAAGGGAATCAAGAGGCAAGGCCTGACTAGATGGTAGTAGCTCCACCTGGTTCCTCTTAAGGTTGAGATGCTGCCGGTCGTACTCCTCCACACAGATGGGGGCAGTAGAGCCCTCGGCCAGAGCCGTTCCCCCACTGCTGCCCTGCCCGCCGACCACTCCATCTTTAGCTACACTCTTCTGTTCCTGTGAACCGTGGTCCTGAACCCTACCTCCACCTCCACCTCTACCACGTCCTCTACAACCTCTCCCTGTCCCACCTCTATTACCCTGGCCGGGACTATCCTGAGCTAGGGCAATACCTCCCGGGCCTTCAACCATCTGACTACCTCTTCCTAGGTCCGAGGTGTCTGCTCGCTTCTGAGCCGTCCTCCGAAGCAACAGCCCATATATTGCCTGGCGTATGGCTCGGGAGCAGTCGTGGCAGCTCGCTTGCTTGCTATTCTCCACCTGTGGATAGAGCAAGACCCTGCGCATCACCACCACATCCCACACCAAGGGGGACAAGAGCCCACCAGCCGCCGCCAAGCCCAGGCACTCTGGCAGAGGAGCGGTCAGAGACGCCATAGCACCTGGAGCGATCTTTCCTCCAGAGAACCAGGCGGCAAGGGAGCTCTCGGTTTGAATGCAGTACTCCTGCATGGCAGTCCAGAGCTGGGAGCTAGCTTGACCCCTGGTGGTCTCCTGCTTTCTACCCCCTCCTCCGGCTCCAGGTCTCCCCGATTCACCCAGTAGTCTGCTGATCTCTACCAGGGCCTCTCTCGGGCCTGGAAAAGAAGAGAGCCAGCAGAGGAGGCCTTCAATGCGGGTCGAAGACGGCTTCCCCGGCCCCCTGCCACCTTTCATGCCGTCCAACCGGCTCAGATCCAGCATGGCGAAGAGCGTCTCGGTGCATTTGGGTGTGCCGTAGTCGTTCCCGCTCAGCACGGCACACAGCGGCAGCAGCTGGTGGTTCAGGCCTCGGAAACAGCGGCACAGCAGCTGGGTGGTGTAGCAGCGGGTGGGGATCCACTGGTGAGGATATCTACCGTTGACGTTGGTCCAGTTGAAGAAGCGAAAAGGCAGGTAGCCACCTGAAAGTGAGGAATAGGGATACACGTCTATGGTACAGGGTGACATTATGAAAAACATTTTGAGTCCAAT
Organism: Pollachius pollachius; assembly: GCF_949987615.1. Lineage (NCBI taxonomy): Eukaryota > Metazoa > Chordata > Actinopteri > Gadiformes > Gadidae > Pollachius > Pollachius pollachius. The sequence continues at coordinate 20,508,219 of NC_136946.1, read as the reverse complement.
AAAACATAAAAAACAACAAAAGATAATGGTTTCTCCATATACAGTTGAATATGTTTTAATATAACATAAGGTCAACGTTGGTTGTTAGGCCTACGTTCTGCCACTACTCACCAGGCAGGTCGAAAATAAAAAAGTCACTGTCATTGGTCAGAACCGGGCAGTTCCATTGGTGAGCCAAGCAGGCAATCTCCCAATCGGCTTCGGCCGGGCACTGGACCAAAGGAACACCCCTCTGGGTGAGGACCTGAATGAAGACATCCCTCGTCAAGTATGGGAGAACGGATCCGTGGCGACCGTGGGAGAGACAGTCTGCCTCCTTGATCTTGGACTGCAGACGCGCTCGCAGTGTAGCAAATTTTTTGTCACTAGGATCCATACCTGAAAAAGTCATGAGCGCTGAAATGTAGAGCCTTAAATATGTTTGTGGGTAAATATATGATTTGATGTAACTGGCTACTAGTTCCTACCTCCATCCAACACCACAAAGGGTTGGATGTTGCAAGCCGCTAGGGCTGAGAAGAACTGGTGCAGCAGAGTGGAGAAGGCATCATAGTCGCCCCCGTGCTGCTGGTCCAAGCTATGGTTAAAGTAAAGGCGAAAATACAGACTGCAGCCATCGATGATCAAGACGCTGTCTCTCAACTTTACGTCCTGGAAGAACTGCTTGTTCCCCTCCACGTAGGTGGTTAGGCCATGCACGCCCATGTGATCACCCGTTCTAGAAACATAAAATATGAACAGGTATTATTAGCAGTGGTGCACATGGGCACTAGGTATTTGGCTTCCCTTGCAGGACCGCAACGTTAGAGCACACCATGCTCCGTTTTATAGCATGTGGGCCCCCATAATTCTTCCTAACGCGACTAAAGATGAGTGCATCGATAAATGGGGAAGTAGATCAACTGACCTGGAAAATACCCTTTCCCCTGACTTGAAATGGAAAATCTACCACATGTAATATCATGGGCGAAACCTTACAGACACACGATCTCCAAGTACATTACTGCATGTTTATAATTGAAGATATTAGCGTATGATGGTGCATACGAAAAGAGAAAATGTTTGATATTTGTTTAAATCAGCTACTCTGCCTCCCATAACTGTCCCTCTCCTTCGGTTTCTGCTATGTTTACATTGGTGTATGACATTTTGTATGACAACTTCCTCACTTATGTTCCTTCAAAGTAAAGTTAAAACTGTAAAAATAAAAATATTTGTAAATCAATATTTTCTCGCAAATTTATTAACTATAGTAATCAAGTACATTTTTATAAATCAACACTTTGAATAATTACAATCCATCATCATGACAACCCTTCATGGCAAACCCTTACTTGATTTTGGGGATACTGTTATTTTGAAATCCAAAACCCATCTCGCGAGAACGTGGCTCGACTACGCACCAGCTAGCAAGCGGCAGGCTAGCCAGTTTTGTCTTGCCATTCGAGGACGGCTGTAATTTCTTATGGCTACAATGTCTGGAGGATCTAACTTGGTGATGGCGGGGACGAGTCAGTCCGGCACAGGAGCGAATGCACACCGAAAAAAAGAAGGCATTATATCTGCTAGGTTCTGGGAAAGCCCGGACACTTTGATCCAATTGGACAACGTAAGACAGTGGATCGGGAAGCATTACAAAAAGGTACGTAGCCCGAGAGCTAGCTGCCTAGCCGCCCCCTGCTATGAGCCAGTGTGTGCACGACTGTAAACAAACACTGCCTCCCAAGAAGTTACACGTTATTAGCAGGCTGCATGACGTTGGCTTGACTTGCTGGTTGCACCGAGTGGTAATTGGTTCTTGCCTACGTCACTGGGAGGTGATTGTAGATGTTAAATGTAGATCTGCTAATCAATGCTAACCAGAATTAAGGAAAGTTTTTAATGACATCAATGTTTGCATGTCCATCGAAAGTAGCATACATATAATCATCTTTGGCACATGTCCCATGAACAACATGCATTTGTATCTGTGTATCTTTAGTACGTGCTGGTGGATGCTCCGTCCTGTCAGTCTCTGTCTGCAGTGACCTTACAACTTCTCCAGTTCCACGAGGAGACCTTTGGAAGGCATGCTACAAGCCCTGCACTAACAAAACTGCCCGTGAGTCTCCCATTACACACATGAGCATGTTCTAGAATTTGTTTATTTATTCATTCATTAATTCATTCATTATAACTTCTGTATACTAGTGATGATCCGATAATTTCTTCTTAGGCGCAATGCTTTCTTGACCTCCGACCAGGGGGCGGGCTCTGTCACATACTTGGTTGTGCCTACAAATTTAAGGCTGAGCAGGGCTGGTAAGTAGTTAACCTTCAGATCCATATTCTTTATTGTATTCAGTACTGGCGATGCCCACTGACCTTTACGCTTACACCTGCACCACACAAACATGAATTATGTTGTGTACTTCTCGTCTTTTTGTTTTTTCTCCCTCTTCCCTGTCAGGCGGCGCTTTGACCTGCAGAATTCGTCACGGACAGAGCGCAACGTGGAGATGTTCAGCACCATGGAGAGGGCACTGGTTCAGGTAACACAACAACACAAGCTTAGCTATCACCATGAGTCTACAATTCACCTGGATCAGTTTGCATGAGCCCAGCCTCCTTACATGAGGTTAAACAGTGTTTTCGTTGATGTGGACAGAACAACTGCCTGGCACGGCCTGTGGTTTACCTGGACACCGCGTTGGACCAGGAGCTGGCCAGCAGGCTGAGTAACGTCATCATCAAGCATCAGGTTAGTTGATGCTGACTTGGGTTCAATGATGGCGTTTGCCCCCTCTCATTGCCCTAATCCGTCATACTGACAAGAAAAAATCCCACTTCAGGGCTCAGTAACCGAGGACCGAGCGCTTGCCAGTCATCACCTTTACCCATCAACACCATCATCAACAGACGAAGGTACGGTCACAACTCCGGGTTCATACTTTAACGTGTGTATGTCAGGTTGCATGTGGATGAAGGCGGCGGTAGCTCAGGAGGTAGAGTGGGTTGGCTGATAACCGGAAGGTTGCTAGCCTCACCCTCACTGCTCCCAAAGAGCTGGCTGTCGCCCTGCGTGGTTGACTCCTCCGTCGCTGTGTGAATGTGTGTATGAATGGTCGCTTTGGATAAACGCGTCAGCGAAATCCCCTAAAAGTAAATGTAAATTAAGCGGTTTTATAGAAACTCTTTAAATGTTTACTCATAGGTGAATGGATGCGTCCGATAATGAAGAGAGACACACATATCCTGGTGCACTGGGGAATGAACCCTGATAGGTAATGTGTGCACACATACATACACGCATGGGTACACTGTGAAATGTGTTGTGATCATGGGTCACCTGTTTCCCCATTTAACAGCTATGACAGCTGGCTGCCCCTGGTTGAGGTGGAGAAGGAGGTCGAAGAGCAGCCGCAGTCAGAGAGACCCTGGAGGGTGAGCACAACCACCACTACACTGACAATCAAAACACAATACCCTACTCTGCATGGGGAAGGCAGTAGCTTAGGAGGTAGAGCAGGTTGACAGATCACTGGAAGGTTGCTAGTTCGATCCCCGGCTCCTCCTAGCGAGTGTCGAGGTGTCCCTGAGCAAGACGCCTAACCCTGACTGCTCCTGACGAGCTGGCTGTCGCCTTGCATGGTTGACTCCGCCGTCGGTGTGTGAATGAAAGGCGCTTTGGATTAAAGTGTCAACAAAATCCCCTAAATGTAAACGTAGTATAGTGGCCCGAGTGTTACGTACTGGGTTCACTGTTAACCTGTAGGAAGCTTGCAAGATGCTTTACGCTGAATGTCTAACAGAGTAAATAGTACACCCACAGGTTTCTGAAGTACACTGCATTTTAACATCAAACACTGTGCTGCTGTTAAAGTATTGGTCTACCGTAGCATGTAGTAGCTAGGTGTATTCAAAATCTGCTTGTTTGTGTGTGTGCGTCCTCCTAGGTCAGTACACGCTGGGTTTTGGACACAGAAGTTTACAACGAGTGGATGAACGAGGAGGACTACCATGTGAACGAGAGACACGCCCCCATCATCTTCCGACAGAGGCTCCACCTCCGGGAGGAGCAGGTGGGTTCGAGGTGGTAGAGGATCTTTTCTGAACCACCCTTGTGTATAAAGGCACCTCAATGAAACTGTTGACCAGACATAATAGGAAAATAAATGACCATGATAATAAATGTAATAAAATACCTGTTTTCCCTCCCTTCCCCGAAAGGATCAGAAGTTAACCCCCCTCAAGAAGAGACGTCGCTCCCCCTCTCCTTCCTCCTCTGAAGGAAGGAAGAGAGGAAAGAAGGGGTGAGAGATGTCGATCACTTCGTTACAGTGGCAGAAACAATGTGATCGTAAGCATTGCTTCTAAAATTCCCTCCGTCCCCTTGGAAGCAATCTTTACGTGTGTTTGTGCAGACGGCGGCATGGGCCGCAGGAGGAGGTGCCAGAGGAAGATCTGACCAAAGACATGGAGGACCCCACTCCTGTGCCCAACATGGAGGAGGTTGTCCTGCCCAAGAACGGTGAGTCAGCCCCCCAAGAAGAACTCTGTTCTCTGTTCTGTCCAAGCCGCTCTTCTCCTCCGTCCGCCGTTGCCTCCTGTGTTTCTTGTGTATTTTCTTAGCGGTATTAGTCTCAAAATTTTCTCTTCTCTTGCCTCCATAGTGAACTTCAAGAAAGACAGTGAGAACACGCCTGTGAAAGGAGGGACAATGGCCGACCTAGGTGAGTGATGGAAGGAAAATGCACATTGTCTGTGTTCAGGATGTAGATACGGGGTGGTTGCTAACAGCTATTGGATGCTTAATGAAGACTGTGGTCCAGGGCAGGTGATGGTTAACATTCATCAGTATGCTGTCAGATATATTCATTATGGCTCCTTCTGTCTGCCTGCTCCCTCTCAGATGAGCTGGACGATGACTTCCCTGGACGGGTAAGGAGATATTTTGATGACATTTAATAAAAGATAAAAAGTCTATCTTTGTGTTTATTTTTACATTTGTTGATGATGATGATGATAATGATAATGAAGCTTTTTATTATTACAGTAGTTATTACTGTTGTATTCATGATGCTTGTGTTATTGTTGGTGGTTGTTGTTGTTGTTGTTGACGTTTGTATGCAGGAGGACGAGGATGGTCGAGCAGACTTGTCCCACCTGTCGGACATTGAGGACAACATCCCAGAGCAGACGCACCACATCATCATCCCGAGCTACACCTCCTGGTTCAACTACAACAGGTCAGTGGACCGCCCTCATCTGGATCATGGAATCAAAGGACCAGAGAGTTTAGAGTGTGGATCTGTTTTTACATTCAGGATAATGATAGCACTTAAAATGACTTTTGATATACTAATTGGTAGTATATTTAAGTATATGTGCTTATTTAAATATATGATTATCATTTAATTACCCTACTTTATTCTTCTTGAAAATATGACTTCAATTGCAGATTTAAAAATCCAATTCTTGAGTTTTAGTATCTTAATAAAGGGTCATCTGATCTTACAGTCACTTACCGTCTCCGTCTCTGATCTCCCCCAGTGTCCACCAGATCGAGAAACGAGCTCTTCCGGAGTTCTTCAACGGCAAGAACAAGTCCAAGTCTCCTGAGATGTGAGCGCTCCCAGCCCTCCCTGTAGGACCCGTCTCCCCGCTCCCATACTGTCCTCTCCCAGCCCTCCCTGTAGGACCCGTCTCCCCGCTCCCATACTGTCCTCTCCCAGCCCTCCCTGTAGGACCCGTCTCCCCGCTCCCATACTGTCCTCTCCCAGCCCTCCCTGTAGGACCCGTCTCCCCGCTCCCATACTGTCCTCTCCCAGCCCTCCCTGTAGGACCCGTCTCCCCGCTCCCATACTGTCCTCTCCCAGCCCTCCCTGTAGGACCCGTCTCCCCGCTCCCATACTGTCCTCTCCCAGCCCTCCCTGTAGGACCCGTCTCCCCGCTCCCATACTGTCCTCTCCCAGCCCTCCCTGTAGGACCCGTCTCCCCGCTCCCATACTGTCCTCTCCCAGCCCTCCCTGTAGGACCCGTCTCCCCGCTCCCATACTGTCCTCTCTCGGTTGTAACACTTACTCACCCCCTCACACAGCTACCTGGCCTACCGCAACTTCATGACGGACACCTACCGCCTGAACCCCCAGGAGTACCTCAGCTCCACCTCCTGCAGACGCAGCCTCACCGGGGACGTCTGCGGCGTCATCAGGTACCTGCGTGTGTGTGTGTGTGTGTGTCTTTCAATGTGTGTCATGAATTTAAAGAGGATACAGTAGTATGTATATTAAGTTACCCAGTTAATTAAGTTGTGGAGATGGGGTGTGTTGGACAAGGCGGTAGCATTGAACCTCTGTATTTGTGTCATTGGCAACAGAAATGTGTGGCGCGCTCTGCGGTTGAGGATCAGTTGCGAATACCATATGTATAATGTATATCATATAAATATAATTTAAGAAGATGCAGTATGTATAGTCGGTTACGCGGCAGCTTAAGAGGTGTGTGTGTCTGTGTGTGTGTGTGTGTGTGTGTGTGTGTGTGTGTGGTGTGTGTGCAGGGTCCACTCCCTGTTGGAACAGTGGGGCTTGATCAACTACCAGGTGGACGCCGAGAGCAGACCCCTCCCCATGGGGCCCCCGCCCACCCCCCACTTCAACGTGCTGTCGGACACGCCCTCCGGCCTGGCCCCGCTGCAGCACAAGCCCCTGCAGGTACTGCCTCGCTCCGCTGACCTAGGCCTCAGCTTTAAGGGTTCTTTCTGGTTTATCTTTGCCTGGATTTTTTTTATAATATAATAATAAGACTCTCTCTCTCCGACTCCCTCTCTCTGTCTCCGTGTCTCTGTCACTCTCTCTTTCAACGCTCTCCCTTTCATCTCTCTGTCACTCTATCTGTATCGTCTCTCTGTCTCCCTCTCTGTCTCTATCTCTCTCTCTGTCTATGTCCCTGTCTCTGTGTGTGTCTCTGTGTCTCTCTCTGTCTTTCTCTGTCTGTTTATCTCTCTGTGTGTCTCTCTCTGTCTCTGTCCTCTGTCTCTGTCTCTCTCTGTGTCTCTCTTAGGTCTCAGCCTCCCAGCATATGCTCTTCTTCCCAGAGAGGATCAGAGATAAGCCCACCGACTGCCAGAACTTTGGCCTCCGCAACGACATCTACGCCCGGAAGCACCCTAAGGTGCCACACCGGGGCTCCCACATAATGAAATAAAATGTATTTATTACCCCGAAAAAAGGCTAACCGCACCTTCTGTCTACTCTCTGTACTTCAGAGTAAAGGAGCGAGCGCAGGAAGGGAATGGGCCGAGCAAGAGACCCTCTTGTTACTAGAGGTGAGCTCCTTCCTGTCCCACTGACATCTTTGTTTTTGGTCCCACACTGTGGCGCCATCTCAATCCAAATCTCCCCATGTGACCCGTTCATCTTTAAATGGCACTCTGCAGTAGCACACACATGTATACCTTGTACTCGTATGTTCTACCCTTATTCTAACCTTTTTTTAAATATCCAACACGCTGGTTACCTTATCGATTACAAAACCTTGAATGACATTTAAATTTTTTACAGAGAGAGACCAGTGCCAAGCACTAACAGTCGCTAGGTTTACCCATTCTCTGTATACAACAAAGATAGCTAGGATAAGAAGCTACACAATGCTAAGTACTATAACTAAGTATGACATACAATAAGTGCGTAAAAAGTGCCAGGAAATACAACAGACAATAAGTGCGTACATTAGGTGCGCCCGTCCCATGGAGTTGATTGGCGGTGAGGATCACAGAGTAACAACCCCTGTCCTCCCAGGCCCTAGAGGTGTACCGAGACGACTGGAACAAGGTGTCGGAGCACGTAGGCTCCAGGACCCAGGACGAGTGCATCCTGCACTTCCTGCGGCTGCCTATCGAGGACCCCTACCTGGAGGACTCCTCCGCCTCGCTGGGGCCCCTGGCCTACCAGCCCGTGCCCTTCAGCCAATCGGAGAACCCTGTCATGAGCACGGTGGCCTTCCTGGCGTCCGTGGTGGACCCCCGCGTGGCGTCGGCTGCAGCCCGGGCCGCTCTAGGTGTGTGTGTGTGTGTGTGTGTGTGTGTGTGTGTGTGTGTGTTTGAGAGAGCCTGCCTGTTTGTGTGTGTGAGAGTGACCCCGTGTGTGGGTTGACAGACAATGTATGCGTGTGGTAGTATGGAGGGTATCTACTACAGAATGTGTGTGTGTTTCTAATGGTCTGATTCCCTGGTGTGTGTACAGAGGAGTTCTCCAGAGTGCAGGAAGAGTCCGTGGAGAAAGCCGCCATCCAGCTCGACAAGACAGGTAGGGCCAGGGCACCGCAAACGATGGAACGGATCCATACATATCATTATTATTATTATACAACAGTTATTAATATTAACCGTTACGTTATAAACAAAAGCCCATTCACATCAGTCAAAATGTAATTATTAATTAATTTAAGTATTTTAAAATTTAAATGTGTTACTAGGTTCTCTGTACATTTGTTCATGGATTCATCATCTTTTGGTTCTGAAGCGGGCATTAACCCATAGCTACTCTACTTACCCACCTACTCACCCTCGCTACTCTCTCTCTCTCTCCTGTCTCTCTCTCTTTCTCCTGTCTCTCTCTCTTTCTCCTGTCGTCTCTCTCTCTTTCTCCTGTCGTCTCTCTCTCTCTCTCCTGTCGTTTCTCTCTCTCCTGTCTCTCTCTCTCTCTCCTGTCTCTCTCTCTCTCTTTCTCCTGTCTCTCTCTCTCTCTCTTTCTCCCGTCGTCTCTCTCTCTTTCTCCTGTCGTTTCTCTCTCTCCTGTCTCTCTCTCGCTCTCCTGTCTCTCTCTCTCTTTCTCCTGTCGTCTCTCTCTCTTTCTCCTGTCGTCTCTCTCTCTTTCTCCTGTCGTCTCTCTCGGTCTCCTGTCTCTCCTGTCTCTCTCTCTCTCTCTCCTGTCGTTTCTCTCTCTCTCCTGTTGTCTCTCTCCTGTCGTTTCTCTCTCTCCTGGCTCTCTCTCTCCTGTCTCTTTCTCTCCTGGCTCTCTCTCTCTCTCTCCTGTCTCTTTCTCTCCTGTCTCTCTCTCTCTGTCCTGTCGTCTCTCTCTCTTAGAACCTCTGGACGGCGAGAAGACGGATATCCACCCCAGCGCCCTTCAGGTAAGCAGTCAACACAACAAAACATGGTAGCAGCTGAGCCACGGCTGGTTGGGGGGCTGAGTGACCGCCGGCCGGGCCTGACGCTGTGTTTCCTAAGGCACCAGGCGGACTGGACGGGCTGAAGGGCGAGCCCAGCGGGGGGCCCGCCGAGGACAGCCGGGTGAAGACTGAGAATGCTAACAGCATACTCCCGGAGGAGAGAGATGGTGCGTGTGCGTGTGTCAGAACTGCATGTCTCTGCCCTCTATATCGCCTCACAATCTATTTACTGGGATCTCTCTTCTTCTCTCTCTGTCCATCAATGTCTCTCTCTCTCTCTCTCTCTCTCTCTCTCTCTCGCTCTTAATTTGTATCTCTTTCTTTCTTTATCTCTTTCTGTTTGTCATGTATTCTTTCATGCCACCCCCCCCCCCTTGCTGTGCACCAGACAGGGGAGATGATGAGGAGAGGGAGGGGGAGGGCCTCCAGCACAGTGGAGGGATGGAGCTGGAGCTGGTGGAGTGCAGCGTTGCCACGGCAGCAGCGGCCGCCCTATCCTCGGCAGCCACCAAGGCCAAGGTAAGGCCCCCCCTTCTCCAAACCGACCTATCACAGAGAACGGTGTTGATGGCATTTTTTTATGCATGATTTTATCAGCCTCTGATCAGTGCTGGATAAATCGTTTGCCCTCTTCATAACCTTCATAACCTTGTTGCCTTGTTGACAAGACGTTGACATAATGGGGAATATAATTTATGGTTCAGTGAAGCTCAGTTTGGCGATAAGCGTGTCAGAGATGGCAGTTAGATTCCCACTGGGGCCTCCCAGCATTGGGGGTTATGAAATGCATTAAAAAGCATTCCCTTAATGGAATGCAAGATAATTTTATTTATTCATCCACTAAATGGCATTTGTAACAATGACCGCCCCCGTAACTTATTTTTTCTCTTACTGACACAATCAGCCTCGGTAAAATATACGCTTTGAGCATATGTTTTCTGTGTTTGCAAATACCAATTTCTGGTCGACAGTATTATTTGCCCGGTGTTGTTAATGTTGGATTTGTAATGCATTGATTGGGAACAGTTGAAAGGCAGAGGTGTCCCGTTATTGAAAAATAATGCACACCCTCGGAACGTAATGGACCAATCCAATCAAGCATTCAACAATCAGGTGGTATAAATGTACTGTCAATTGGCAATAGAAAAGCAGGCCATCGCGAGCGGTCAGGGGTAAGCTTTCCCTATTGAAGGACACCCTGTGTGTGTGTGTGTGTGTGTCTGTGTGTGTATGTTTGTGTTTGTGGGTGCGTGCGTGCGTGCGTGCGTGCCAGCACCTGGCGGCGGTGGAGGAGCGTAAGATCAAGTCCCTGGTGGCGCTGCTGGTGGAGACGCAGATGAAGAAGCTGGAGATCAAGCTGAGGCACTTTGAGGAGCTGGAGACCATCATGGACCGCGAGAAGGAGGCGGTGAGTACCGAGCGCTCGCGCCCCGCCCCCCACGCGTCCGCCACGCTCCAGTCCTCCGGCATGTTCTCCTGAATCACAACTTGTGACGGGCAGGCCGTGAATGCTTTGCGTCGTCTTGCGCGGTTCATTATCGCAGACAATAAATGAGGTGTGTGTGTGTGTGTGTGTGTGTGTGTGTGTGTGTCTCTAACTCACCGATGAGAGTTGACCACTCCCCCTGTGTGCTCTGTGCAGTTGGAGCAGCAGCGGCAGCAGCTGCTGTCGGAGCGGCAGACGTTCCACGCCGAGCAGCTCAAGCACGCGGAGCTGAGGGTCCGCCAGCAGAGGGAGCCACCGCCGCAGCCCGGGTTCACCATGCAGCACTCGGGTGGGGATGACACACACTCACACACGCGCTGAGGTCACCGGGTTCAATCCTTTATTTGAAGTAATCTTTGATCGAGACGCTTGGATGCACACCTGGTCCTTGGTGACGTTATCTGAAGTCACTGTGAGTCACTTTGCTTTTAAGGCTCTGCTGATTGACTCAATAGTTAGGAGTGGTCGGTATTCATCTTTAGGGCAGGATCACACCACTGAAGGCTAAATGATTGACACTGGATTCCCCTTCCCCTCCTCCTCTCTCAGGCTTGTCTGTGGCCGGTAGGATGATGCCAGGCGGGGGGAACAGCCAGCCAACAGGTCCCCGGCAGCCAGGGGCCCCCAACGGCATGTGTGGTTAGGGGTCTCCTCTCCTGAGTCTTCATAGGTTTTTAAACGGCGCCTTCGGCTTTTTAACCCCCACCTTCCTCCTCCGCCACCTCTCCTGTGAACTGAACCGGGCAGAACAGAGGCAGACACAAGCGGCGTGTTCCACATGTTGTTCCGCTGTTTTTGATACATCTGACCATTTTGTCTGGTTTTGTGGTGATTCTGAAGTTGTGCGTATATAGATGTGGGTGCGTGAAGATGTGTTGCCCATTTATTTGTATTTTTTTGTCTCTGTACTGTTACATAGCTGTCCAGACTGTTAGTAGAGAATGACAGAATCTGGCCACACATTTGGGAAGATCTTCAAGTAGTACGACGCATTGCCGCAGGCGCTCACAAGGGCACAGTGCACTCAACTTTACAGCCTCCCATTGTGAGAATAAGGACGCCGCAGCTGGGGATCGGAAACCCACACATTTTCACTGGCGGACTTTTTGGGTTTGTGTTTTGACTGATAAGTGCTAAACATTTCTGTGGAGAGGCAGGGCGGTGGACAAGAACTAACAATCAGCTCTGCTCATTAAAATTGTTTTATATGAAACCCATTTCTGTTTGTGCCAATGATTATCATTTGAAGCGTGTGTGAGAATGGGGTTTGGTTCGTTTGCCAAGTCGCCAACTAAAGGCATAGGAGAACTCAAGTAAAAGAAAATTATTGATGAGTGGATCGTTTTATTTGGTTTACACTCTCGTACAGAGATTGGTCATTGTGTTATGTTCTTAAATGATGGATGTTATAACGGGAGCAGGAGGCTATCCATGGTTAATTTCCTCTATATTTTTCTAAGAGCCAAAAAATAGATCATAGTATGGCGAGTTGAACCATCCTGTGAGCTCTCGTGTTGGAGATGCGTCGTCAGGCACGCAGAGTGTGGCTAGAGTTCTGAACCACTTGATTTGTGTGTATTCATTCGTTCCTGTAACTATATAAGACTCATTTAAAAAGAACAATGAAGGTTTAGAAAGAGGCACATCGCTGTGATTTCAGGTTAATATTTGGTTGCACAACAAAAGTTGAAAAGGGACAAATTTATAGCTGATTGGTATCATTCTAACATCTGGACATTTACAAATATTTCCTACAAATATTTCCGACAAGTGATAATCGATAAGTTATTTTACGAATGTCAAGGACATCATGTGGTACTCGGAAAGAGAAAAAAGAGTCTGATCGGAAATAAATTGCCCCCTAATGAGCTATTGAGACTAAACATATAATAAATGTATCCTAATCTAATCTAACCTGTATACGCTATTGGCCTAATATAAAATAAAATGACTGCAATAAGTGTGTGTTGGATCATCGTCACAAGACAAGCACTTCATCAGTTAAAGACACCCTTAAGCGGTAGCCCTGTGGCGTTTTTTCATGTGACCATGCTGGCCACCCCCTCCCCACTGACGACATGGCCCAAGAAGATTATTTCTCAAGCAAGTGGCACTTTCCAGGTTTGAGGCGAAGGCCAGCTTGGCGAATGACTCTAACCCCCTGACCAATGCTGGCCAGGGCCACCTCAAAGTCTGCGGCATGGGCGAGGAGTTCATGGAGATACACAATGCATCAACATTGGCGAGGACCATCAACATCAACTGAAGGGGGGGTGCATCGCAGAGGCCAAGGGGCATGACCTTGAATTACAACAGCCCTTGGCATATGGAGATGGCTTTCTAGGCCGAGCCCCTGCAGCGAGTTCCACCTGATAGTCCCCGATACAGAGGTCCAGCTGAACCTCCGGACACCCCCGTTACAGAGGTCCAGCTGAACCTCCTGATGGTCCCCATTACAGAGGTCCAGCTGAACCTCCTGACACCCCTGTTACAGAGGTCCAGCTGAACCTCCTGACACCCCCGTTACAGAGGTCCAGCTGAACCACCTGATGGTCCCCGTTACAGAGGTCCAGCTGAACCTCCTGACACCCCCGTTACAGAGGTCCAGCTGAACCTCCTGACGGTCCTCGTTACAGAGGTCCAGCTGAACCTCCTGTCCCCGTTACAGAGGTCCAGCTGAACCTCCTGACACCCCCGTTACAGAGGTCCAGCTGAACCTCCTGTCCCCGTAACAGAGGTCCAGCGAGCTGAACCAACTGCGCCCGGTGATGTCGTCCACGGCAACGTCACTACGAGGAAGCGGGTCAGAGTCCTTATGGGTAACAGCATTCAGCCAGCAGTTGTCCACACAGAAACGCACGCTTCTGTCTATCTTGCGGCCCAGAATAGCCGGTGCAGCCAGAGGACTACTGAAGGGCTTGATGAATCATGCCTCCGCCACCTTCAGGATCTTCAGCTCAGCACCTGCTCACTTCGCCCTGAGGGCAGACGACGAGCATGGAGAAGGACGGGGTGCACGTCACCAGTGTCAATCTCATGGTGCACCGAGGTGGTCTGGGTGCAGTGCTGGTCCTCTCTGTGAAGATGTTTGGTGATGTTGTCATGTCTGGGTTCAGCAGCTCCTCCGGTGACTGTTTCTGGGTGGAGAAGACACCTCCATTCCGCCGCTGAAGTAGCTCTAGCAACGCCGGCCGGGTCCTGGTGGAGAAGTCAGGGTGAGGGAAGGTTGTTGCAGCTGGTGGTGGGGGGATCACTGTGAGGGCCAGCTGGTGGGGGGATCACTGGGAGGGCCAGCTGGTGGGGGGGTCACTGGGAGGGCCAGCTGGTGGTGGGGTGGTCACTGGGAGGGCCAGCTGGTGGGGGGGTCACTGGGAGGGCCAGCTGGTGGGGGAATCACTGGGAGGGCCAGCTGGTGGGGGGGTCACTGGGAGGGCCAGCTGGTGGGGGGGTCACTGGGAGGGCCAGCTGGTGGGGGGGTCACTGGGAGGGCCAGCTGGTGGGGGAATCACTGGGAGGGCCAGCTGGTGGGGGGGTCACTGGGAGGGCCAGCTGGTGGGGTGGTCACTGGGAGGGCCAGCTGGTGGGGTGGTCACTGGTAGGGCCAGCTGGTGGGGGGGTGGTCACTGGGAGGGTGGGAGCTCCAGCTGGTGGGGGGGTCACTGGGAGGGCCAGCTGGTGGGGGGGTGGTCACTGGGAGGGTGGGAGCTCCAGCTGGTGGGGGGGTCACTGGGAGGGCCAGCTGGTGGGGGGGTCACTGGGAGGGCCAGCTGGTGGTGGGGTCACTGGGAGGGCCAGCTGGTGGTGGGGTCACTGGGAGGGGCAGCTGACTTGCAAGAAGAATATCGACCTACCACCTGCAGTGTCCCCAGTACCCTCACGTGACTGTAAGATAATTGGTTTATTCACACTGTTCCTGCTGGTTTTAATTTTGGTTTCTGTTCGCCAATTTCCTTTAGGGAAAAACTCATTCCTGTTAACTATATCAGTTTACTAATTATATTGCAGCTCAATAAGGATCCATTTGAAATCATAGGGCAGTTTCACAATTTTTATAATTTAAAGTGTCAGGCTCCTAAACACACAAATGTGAGACTACATCTTCAAACTCATTGGGGCCATTCCTAAAAGCTAACCAAGTCAAGCCCTTATCTCAATTATTCTAACAAATCTTTACTATAGTTAACACTTAGTTAACTTTTAACTTTTGACCAATGAAATCTTAATTGGTCTTTTAATTTTTTGTTGTATATTACACAGCAAAGCATAGCAAATAGACAAAAAGAATTCTAGCAAGTTATCTATTGGTTATTTTAGTGATTAATTGATTTATCCATGTGATTCATTTTCAGCCAAGAACACATACAATTCATTCAGATGGCTTTTCAATTGAATAAGAGCAGAAGTTAAAGACAGGAGAAAAATACCTCATTATACAACTAATTATTAAACATGTAGGAATATTTCAAAATCAACGTTGAATAAGAACAGGTTTTAGCCTAAACATGTTCTAATCAAAACTCATTCAATAAAAAATCAAGGTAGCAGGCCAAATTGTGATTTTCTTTTGATTGTGAACTTTAATAATGAATGTATGTTGCTGCTATGGCAAAAGCTCTCCCTTCTAATAATAACGTTTATATTATTATTGGATGGTGAATAGATGGGATTGAGGATGAGGAACATTCCCTTCATTGATGTTTCGACTGACTGGCCTGTAAAAATTAAGCCATTTATAACAAAATTAGTGACAGACAAATTTTGTAATATAATAATATAACTTCTTTATGATATTGTGAATGTGCCCCTCACCTGCATTCTAGTGGCAGCGAATGCACCAATACAAACACCAGCGCCGCCCGTAATAAGTGCTGTTGTCATATTGTTTGCTGGCATCTCAATGGCTACAGCAGAGTGGCTATATCTTTGAGTGCCGTCAGGTGTTGTCATCTTCATCATTTTATCAAAGTCGATTGAAATATTACTTGACTTGTATCTCCAAAAAGAAAAAATGTTATTTTAGATTTTACACTAGCAATTCAGAGAATTCAGCCTTATTCATATAATTCAACATTTATCCAGAATAAACTAGTATCCAGTTTATTAAAATTGATTATTCAATAAGAAATTGCATTTCAAACATCTCATATACCTTTACATCTATACCAGCTCTTTAATGGTATGCATGATTTGACATTGCACTTTGTACAAAATTGTTCAAGTCAGTGTAAGGAAATAAGGTGAATTATATATATATAGGTGAAGATAATGCAATTTACGATTCTAGTTCTTTGGACATGTTGAACACTTGGGTCCTTCCTTCTTGGTCTGGGTGACAGAAGACACACACACACACACACACACACACACACACACACACACATACACACACAAACACACACACGCGCGCTCACACACACACATGCACGCACGCACACACACACACACACACACACACACACAATCTCTCACACACACACACACACACACCACGTAGGTGTATTATTGACTGCCGGTGTTCTCGGGGAGATCATCTGCTCCTGTTGTTCCTGAAGACAAGAAATTAAAAAAGACAGCAAACAAATGATGTTCTTCCACCGCATCATTCAAAACCAGAGACTGTCGAAACATTGCTGTGAGTGTATGTGCTTGTGGGGGTGTCTTTGTGTAACTTTGTGTGTGATATGTGTGTGAGAGTGAAAAAGAAAACGAAAGCATTTTTGTATGTACAGTATGTCTGCGTGTGTGTGTGAGTGTGTGTGTGTGTGTGTGTGTGTGTGTGTGTGTGTGTGTGTGTGTGTGTGTGTGTATGTGTGTGTGTGAGAGAGCAAAAGAGCATTTGTGTGTGTGAGAGAGAGCAGGCAAAATTGTGATTGTCTTTTGATTGTGAACTTTAATGATGAATGTATGTTGCTGCTATGGCAAAAGCTCTCCCTTCTTATAGGAATGTTTATATTATTATTGGATGGTGAATAGATGGGTTTGAGGATGAGGAACATTCCCTTCATTGATGTTTCGACTGACTGGCCTGTAAAAATGAAACATTTATAAAAAAATTGTGACAGGCAAATTTGTAATATAATAAATAACTTCTTTATGATAATGTGAATGTGCTCCTCACCTGCATTCTAGTGGCAGCGAATGCACCAATACAAACACCAGCGCCGCCCATAATAAGTGCTGTTGTCATATTGTTTGCTGGCATCTCAATGGCTACAGCAGAGTGGCTATATCTTTGAGTGCCGTCAGGTGTTGTCATCTTCATCGTTTTATCAAAGTCGATTGAAATATTACTTGACTTGTATCTCCAAAAAGAAAAAAAAAAATTTATATTATATTATATTATAAGAAAAAAGTTATTTTAGATTTTACACTAGCAATTCAGAGAATTCAGCCTTATTCATATAATTCAACCTTTATCCAGAATAAACTAGTATCCAGTTTATTAAAATGTATTATTCAATGAGAAATTGCATTTCAAACATCTCATATACCTTTACATCTATACCAGCTCTTTAATGGTATGCATGATTTGACATTAAAATAAGTCACTTTGTACAAAATTGTTCAAGTCAGTGTAAGGAAATAAGGTGAATTATATATATATAGGTGAAGATAATGCAATTTACGATTGTAGTTCTTTGGACATGTTGAACACTTGGGTCCTTCCTTCTTGGTCTGGGTGACAGAAGTGTTCTTGTTGTGTGATCTTCAGAAGAGCTTTCTCTTTGGACCCTTCCTGCTGTTTTATATTGTTTATGAGCTGTCTCCTCCTCTTCTGTAAAGGTTTCTGCATACAGCTATGACAGTCTATAGCTATATCAGTCCCATTCAGAACTAGTTCAACTGGTTCAAAATAGTTTTGAAACATTTGGGTACAGAGACAGCAACAACAATCAAACAAAAAAACAACCAGCGATGACAAATGTAGTAATCTTAATTATGTAATTGAAATGAAGATGTAATGAATTATAGGGGTTAAGCATCTTGAATTTTCATAACACTTATTATCTGCAATTGTGTAGCCATCACCAAAGGCATTGACGTTTTTTTAACAATGAACAAGGATGCTGGATTTACACACATCCACACATACTAAGACACACACACACACAAAAGCAAACACACACAAACACACACACACAATCTCACACACACATACACACACACACACAATCACACACACAATCACACACAATCACACACACACACACACACACACACACAAACACACACACACACACACACACACACACACACACACAGGTTGGCATCCACATAGGTGTATTATTTTCTGCCGGTGTTCTCGGGGAGATCCATCTGCTCCTGTTGTTCCTGCAGAAAATAAAATAAAAAAGACAGCAAATAAATGATGTTCTCCCACTGCATCATTCAAAACCAGAGACTGCAGAAACATTGCTGTGAGTGTATGTGCTTGTGTGGGTGTCTTTGTATAACTGTGTGCGTGATATGTGTGTGAGAGTGAAAAAGAGAAAGCGAAAGCATGTTTGTATGTACAGCATGTCTGCGTGTGTGTCTATGTGTATGTGTGTGTGTGTGTGTGTGTGTGTGTATGTCTGTTTGTGTGTGTGATTTTGTGTGTGTGTGTGTGAGAGAGAGAGAGCAAAAGAGCATTTGTGTGTGTGTGAGAGACAGAGAAAGAGAAAAAATGTTGCATGCATGTATGTGTCGGGGCCTGTGTGTGCGAGAGAGACAAAGAGAAAACTAAAGCATTTTTGTAAGTGTGCGTGTGTGACAGAGAAAAAGAGAGAAAGAGCATGTGTCTGTGAGTGTTTGTTTGTGTGTGTGTCTGAGAGAGCAAAAGAGAATGTTGTGTGTTTCTGTGTGGTTGTGTGTGTTTGTGTATGTATGAGGGTGTTTGTGTGTGTGCGTGTGTTTGTGTATGTATGAGTGTGTTTGTGTGTGTGCATGCACATATGTGTGCATGTGTAAATGCACACATATGTCAATATGTGTTTATTGGTGTTATTTGGACCCTGAGAAGTGTGTGTGTTTGTGTGTGTGTTCACAGAAAGGGGGGTGGGGAGAGGAGGGGGGGCTTTGGTGTGTGCGGAAGCAATTTATTTCTGCTCTGTTTGGCAACACATCACTAAACATTTTCCTCTTCAGTTATCTCACTCCTAGTTTCTCTCTTTCCCTCCGCCATCTCTGTCCATTCTCCAAAGCCACTCTCACACACATACACACACACACACACACACACACACACACACACACAAGCACGCACAACCACACACACATGCATGCATACACACAAACACAAACACACACATGCATGCTCAAACACACACACAAAGGCACGCATGCACGCATTCAAGCACATACATATACACACACATAAATAAGCATGCAAACACACACACACACACACACACACACACACACACACACTACGCTATCTGTCCAACACAGAACATATGGAGCTCCCCCCCCTGCAGACATTTGTTGGGTGGTTCCTTTAAGAGTTCGAATAGTAAAGATAGAAGGGAGAAGGGGAATAGAAATGGCTGCTGACACCAGAGAGATCAGGAAACACAGAAGGAAAAGGAGAGAGGGATGAGAGCGTGAGCCGTCCAGGTGGCCGCGCTGCAGAGGGGTTGGCGGCGGCCAGAAAGAGGCTGAAGCGGGGCTCCTGTAGGGTGGAACCATGGCTGAGTGAGGAGAGGGGAGGAGCCTCATGGAAGGGGAGGGGCTAGGATGCAGCGTATGAAGGAGAAGGGATGGGGGGAAGGATAACAAGAGATGCACCTATGCATCTCTAGGGGTTTAGGGTAAAGGGTAATGGGGCGCAGGTATGCGTATGTGTGTGTGTGTGTGTTAGGGTGGGTATGCATGGGTGTGTTCGTGTGTGAGGGTGGGGGGGTCATGTGAGTAGAGGGGGGTGTTGTAAGCTTTCTGCGGAAGCGTTGCCTCACATGTTTACACCTATTGCCTGTACTAGACAGTCCCTGTGGACACACGCACACCCAGAATAAAGGGGTGGATGTGTGAGTGTTTATGTGGGTGTGTGTGTTTGTGTGTGTGTGTGTGTGTGTGTGTGTGTGTGCGTGTGTGTGTGTGTCTGTGTGTGAGTGTGTGTGCGTGTTCAACCTTTTGGACCCAAATTAATTAATCTGCACCCATATATATAGGGTGTGTGTTTAGGGGGGTACGACATAATGTTGAAATTGTGCACGCACGCTTACACACACACATTGCAACAAACTCACAAACACACATACACACACACACACACACACACACACAGACACACACACACACACACACACACACACACACACACGCACAAAGGCAGCATTTAAGCCTGTGTGCCGCTGACACTTGGACACGCGTACGTTGCGCGCGCGTATCGCCGATAGCCCCGCAGCCAAAGGGCTTAGCCGATCGCAGAAAAAAAACGTGCTCATTAAAATCTCGTCTGCAGACCTCCGCTGGTCGCGCGCATTACTCCCGGTGCCGCTGAGCCAACTCACATACGCGCACAGGATATTGAGTGGCTCTGCTCAGCAGCCCACAATGGAACCGAACCCGAGTCTCTAACGGTTCTTAGGATAGACACGTAGCTAGAGATCACGGGTTGGTTTGGCGGGGGGATCACGGAAACATGGCGATAACAAGCAAGATCTGAACTTTGAGGATCAGCTTTTGGATTAGCCCCCATCGACAACCTCCGATTTTACCGGCGAAGCATCATTTGCCCACGGTTAAATTAAACGGATCGTATCCGTTTCAGTCTGCATCGGCGGCGTGTCTGTGGAAGTGTTCAGGACTCGGTCATGGCTCGCGGTGTCGCTCGGTTAGGGTTCTGGCAGTTGCTGCTGACCATCTCTATGGTCACCATTCCGCTCGCAGCTCACGGTAAGTGAACTCACTGAGAGGTGAGTGTGTGTTTGTGTGTGTGTGTATGCGTGTGTGTGTGTGTGTGTGTGTGTGCACAAGTGTGTCTACACGCGTGCTAGTGTGCATTATCATAAAATGCAAACAAAATCTCATCTTTGCACGCATCGCCTCCTTGGTGCTTGCCGCTTGTAATATCGAGTGACACCTGCAAGCCCCAGCAGTCAAGAGTAGCCTAATTGATTTTGCAACTAGGCGAATACATATGGGAGTGAGCCGTACAGATGAGGTGTCGTTACAAACCCGCATGGTCAAGCCATTGAGAAAAAGCGAGGAGGACTTTTACACGTACCATCTCCCAAACGGGATTGCCAAATCCGGGTGGCATCGATTGATTATTGCAGTGAAGCCCAC
>NC_136946.1:20472314-20479814 GCF_949987615.1 Pollachius pollachius | reverse complement strand
TTAATGATAATAATAATAATAATAATAATAATAATAATAATAATAATAATAATAATAATAATAGTATTCATCATTAAGTACATGTTTCGTCATTCTTTGTCGTATCCTGGTTCATCTGCATCACTATTGCTGCCCTCCACTCCGAGTGTGGTGCTCAATCATGTCCTCACTCTGGACGCACTGAAGAACACGCCTTCTCTTCCTGTCCCCCAGTAAGTACCGCCCCCAGAGCACCGAGCCGCAGACGGACGGCATGTCGGTCTCCACCACGGCGGACGGCTCGCAGCCAAACGTAAGGAAACTGTGTGACACCCCCCCGCCCCCTCCCCCAGCCCACGCCCACAACCTGGCGTACTATGACAACATTATCTGTCAGGTAGGCCCCTGCCCGGCGCCACTCGTCATGCCCCGCCTCCTTTACTGTTCATGAACTTGTCTCTGTCTCTGTCTCTGTCTCTGTCTCTCTCTCTCTCTCTCTGTTGCTCTCTCTGTTGCTGTCTCTGTCTCTCTCTGTCTCACTCTCTCTTTCTCTCTCTCTCTCGCTCTCTCTCTCTCTCTCTCTTTCTCTGTCTATCTCTCTCTCTTTTGTCTCATACTCATGTCATTCATGTCTGTCCTGTTCTTTACTCTCTCCATCTATCCTCTCATTGAGAAGAAAGGCATACTGCAATCCTCTTCTTCTGTCCTCGCCTTTCTTCTCTACCATTGCCCTCTGTCTACATCTATATGTTTCTACCTCTCTCTTCTTTCTCAGCTTCCTCTCTCTCTCACTCTCTCACTTTCTCTCTCTCTCCCTCGCTCTCTCTCTCTCTCTCTCTCTCTCTCTCTCTCTCTCTCTCTCTCTCTCTCTCTCTCTCCCTCGCTCTCTCTCTCTCTCTCTCTCTCTCTCTCGCTCTCTCTCTCTCTCTCTCTCTCTCTCTCTCTCCATGTTCTCTCCTGAGTCTTTTCTCTGTCATGTTCCATCCATATGTTTGTGTCTGTAAGCATGAGCAGTGTGTGTTCCCACTCTTGTTGTCAGCGTGTGTGTCAGTGTTTGTGTCAGTGTGTGTGTCAATTGACAAAGGCCTGGTGATTTCCTAAAGATCTGCTCTTGAGCCATTCACTCACTCAACACTTAAATGTCTTAACCGTACACACATTGTCCACAACCTCATGGAACTGGATGGTCTTTAGCACCAGAAAAAGAGGAAAATGGTGGGATTTGTGCTATGTCTGTACCCCTTTGACACCACTGCTCACTCACCACCTCACTCGTCTATTCAGAAGCCCGCGGTGAGCAGCTATACATGGGAATATAAGCCCAGAAACCCTTATAACCACCACCAGGTAAGCAGAGAACCAACACAGATGTACTGCAAGCTTCTCCCTTTGTCAGCTGTGCATCCATCTTACCCCCTTTGCAACTGATAATCATGTCACTATGGTGGTTAACATGTATTTCTGTGAGTATGGTTAACTAGTCATGTGACTGTGTTTAACTGGAAGTCATGTGACTATGGATGTTAAGTTGTAGTCAGGTGAATATGGTTAACTAGTCATGTGACTATTGATAACTAGTCATGTGATTATGGTTAACTGCTAGACATGTAACTATTGTTAACTAGTCTTGTGACTATGGTTAACTGGTAGTCATGTGACTATGGTTAACTTGTAGAATGTGACAATGGTTAACTAGTTGTTATGTAAGTGGTTAACTGCTAGTCATGTGACTATGGTTAAATAGTAGTCATGTGACTGATTAACTGCGAGTCATGTGACTATGCGAGTCATGTCACTAGTTAACCGCAGTCATATGACTAGCAGTTAACCATAGTCACATGACTATGTGACTATGATTAACTGCTAGTCATGTGACTGTGGTTAACTAGTAGTCATGTGACTATGGTTATCTGGTAGAGTGTGACTATGGTTGACTGTTTGTCATGTGACTATGGTTAAATAGTAGTAATGTGACTATGGTTAACTAGTAGTCGTGTGACTATGGTTACCTGGTAGAATGTGACTATTGTTAACTGTTTGTCATGTGACTATGGTTAAGTAGTAGTAATATGACTATGGTTAACTAGTATTCATGTGACTATGCTTAACTGCTAGTCATGTGACTATGGTTAACTGCTAGTCATGTGACTATGGTTATCTGGTAGAATGTGACTATGGTCACTGTTCTTCAGGTGACTATGGTTAACTAGTACTCATGTGACTATGGTTACCTGGTAGAATGTGACTATGGTTAACTGTTCGTCATATGACTATGGTCTAGTAGTAGTAATGTGACTATGGTTAACTAGTAGTCATGTGACTTTTGTCGCTCCCAGCCTTACAACTGCTCCTGCCCTTGAACCTTAACTCTTTCAGCTCGTGACTTCATCCCAATTAAGGCAAAAGCTGAATGAGTTTGAGTTCAGTGAACCTTCCTGCTGCTCTCTACAGTTGTGTAGATCTACAGTCTACAGTCTGTCTACAGTTATGTACACAACATCATTCCATACTAGCAAGCTCCTATGCACACCCACTCCCACACCTGTGCCCATGCTATGTATCTCCTGAGTTTCGTTACAACCTCCATTTTGGCTCCTACGTGTTGTATTGTATTGCTCCATAAATGCATAAGGAATCTTAATAATTAATATTCTACTATTTCGATCCTGCTCTCTCTACCCTTACATGCTCTGACATTTCTTCTATAAGGAACGTGTGTGTGTGTGTGTGTGAGGGAGGGAGGTGGGGGTCTAATAGGGTTAATATGGATTCACATGCAGTCATGCACTTTTTTTCACATTTTCTTTGTATATGTCTGTGTGAGAGTACACCACAAGTTGAATGAATGAGTGGTGAAATCCATCCTCTTGGAGAAATCAGTTCTGCGAGAACCGACCTCAGCAGAACGGGAGTGTGCAGCATCAGCTCACTATACAGTCCCGTCGCCATGGAAACCACAGACGGGTCCGCTTAGTTTGCTTAGTAGGACAAATCCATAGTGGTCCACTTCCACCAGCATCTGTCCCTGTGACCTTCAGCAGTCTGTGATCAGCCAGTCGATGGCTGCCCTGCACACTTACAACAACTCACTACATCTGCAAAACAACAGTACCATATAGGTCTTTTAAATGCACAAGATGTCCATGTGCGTGAGAGTGTGTGTGTCTGTGTGTGTGTCTGTGTGTGTGTGTGTGTGTGTGTGTGTGTGTGTGTGTGTGTGCATGCTTGTGCGTGTGCGTGTGCGTGTGCGTGCATGTGCGTGTGCGTGTGGCTCCCACTCACATCCATTCACGGCTACGACCCCGGTTGATGTACTATGTGGCTAATGACTTTGCCATTATCAACTGTGTGCGGAGCGAATAGGCTATACATCAACGCCTGTCTCCAGTCCATCCCCCTGTATATACGTTAGGCCATGTTCACCCCCTGCTAATGGGTGCAGGGGACTCAATAAACTGAACTGGCATTTATTTTAAATACATCCTATTCACTGATTGGCCAGCGGGTATCAGGTGGAAGAGGAGTTGTGGGTTGGACAGAACATTCAGGTGGTCTGTGACGTACTATCCACATCTCACAGATGCGGTAAATGTCAGTGTTAGAGGTCGCCCATACCCCCAACCCGTACCCCCCCCATCCCCCGTGGCGTTCTGAATGTCAGGGTCAGGGATCCGCCGGGGCAAGACGTTGATGTCGCTGACTGGAATGGAAGAGGTCCATAAAGTCTGTTTGAAAATCCTTTCCAGTTTGGCTCGATGATGTGGACACAATCGCATCTCGCCCTGATCCAACAACACTGCTTTCTCTCTCACCCTCGCTCACTCTCTCAAACACACACACACACACACACACACACACACACACACACACACACACACACACACACACACACACACAGATCATACTCTATGAGTTAGGCCTTACTATCAAGCAATGGTTTGCAGGGACACAAACCTTCTTATTTGCCTCGTTGATTATGTGTGTGTGCTTGCGTATGTGCCTGCATGTGTGTGTGTGTACGCGCATGTAAAGGTGTGTCTTTGGATCCCTTATAAAGATCCCAATAACTCTCCTTCCAGGAGGACCGCCAGAAGAAGGAGGAGCTGACCAAGACCCCAACCCCCAAAGAGGAGGAGTCCATGAACATCCGCAACTCTCACCCGTCGCCCAAGCAAGAGAACAACCGGCCAGTTAGTGTGGAGCAGGAGCACGGCCACGCCCTCGGCAACTCGGATGAGAGCATGAGGTAAACTCTCTCCAGAATAACCTGGTCTAAGGCTAAGGAGGGAGGGCTGGAGGGAACATGTGACCTGATGATTCACTCGAGTCACAGAGGAGCATACGCCAAGCACAGATATAACGATAC
The DNA here is from genome assembly GCF_949987615.1 of Pollachius pollachius. Taxonomy (NCBI): domain Eukaryota; kingdom Metazoa; phylum Chordata; class Actinopteri; order Gadiformes; family Gadidae; genus Pollachius; species Pollachius pollachius. The sequence goes on along the minus strand of NC_136946.1, from coordinate 20,475,469 downwards.
GTAACCACAACAAAAAGCAACAAAAGGTTTTAAACGGAGTAGGTTTTAATAAAGATTGTTACTGGGGTTTATGTAGGTGATTTTAAAGCACAATAGTTGAGGCCTCAACAGGGTGCCGTGATGCACAACAAAGAAACCACCACACGGGGAAGCCCCTGCTTCCGGTCTCTTCCTCTCTCCCTCTCTTTTATCTTCACGCCAGGACTCAAACCTGCTGCTCGGGAAACCCAACTAACCAACAGCCGACTCCCCTCCCTCCCTCCCTCCCTTTTCTCATGCTTTGACCATGAACTCTTGATGCCCCATATGTTGTCTCTGCATCTATAAAAAAAGAGGAGGAATAAATTGCTTTTCTCTTGCTCTCCCCGCCTTACTCTCTCTCTCTTTCTCTCTCTCTCTCTCTCTCTCTCTCACACTCGTTCGCACGCTCGCTCTCTCGCTCTCTGTCCTGTTCGCATGCGTTGATGTTATCCACTACAACAAGCTGTCTGAAAACATAATAACTTAACAAAAAAAAATTAACAAAATAACTGTGTGACGATTAAGTGCTCTGTATTGCTCAGAAAAAAAAGAATCAAAATGGATGTTTTGACATTGGTATTAAATGGATATGTCTAGAGTTCGTTGAGGTAAAAGTATTGCTTGGAATTGATATTGAATATCTCTCTCTATATATATATACATGAGAACACACGCTGTGTCTTGGTTTTCAACGTGATTTATAATACTTTGATGTACTTGAGGTTCTTTTGTACTTTTTTGGTTATACATGCAAGATTATAGTTCAGAGTTGTTGGAATAAACCTTTTTAATTTTATCCTGCTCGTCCCTGCGTGTCGTTATGTGCTTTACTTATGCTCTGATCTGCACTCTGTCTCACCTACAACCCCAGGCTGTCTCCCCCTGCAGCAATCTGTCTCGCTCTTCGCACTCTCTGTCACTCTCGATCTGTCATTCAATCGCTTCTTCTCTCTCTCTCTCTCTCTCTCTCTCTCTCGATATCTGTCCCCTTACCTCTCCTTCTCCCTCTTCTCAAACTCTCCCTCTTCTCGCTCCCTGTCACTCTCACTATCACTCTTTTTATCTTGATCTTTCAGCATGAATACTCTGAAGCTAGATGATAACGCTCAGCAGCTAATATGTACTGAATGCACGGCCGAACCCACCCTTGTTCCAAACTAGCACCCTCCCTTCCTATGACAGAAACACATGCATGTAGACAGGGCTAGACATAGATAGAGACATACACAGAACACAGTCATAGACATGCACATTGACATATATATATGTGTGTGTGTGTGTGTGTGTGTGTGTGTGTGTGTGTGTGTGTGTGTGTGTGTGTGTGTGTGTGTGTGTGTGTGTGTGTGTGTGTGTGTGTAAATAACCAATACACTCTTAATTGCAGCAGTATTACTCATTGGCTCATTAAAGCCAGACAAATTGATTGAAGTTTGGAAGGCTTTTGTCACAGATAACAGATTTCACCATTCTGTGCATTGATTTCTGCAGACAATGAAGCCAGATGTTTTCATTCCCTAACTCAGAGCCCGTTGTGTGCTTGAAGTTCCACTTTTCATGTATTATTTTTCTTATGAGCTTCTTTATTTAAGTTCCATGATGACCATTCCCATATACCAGTATCAACTATTAACAGAAACCTAAATTTTACAATTATTATAAAAATATATTATTATATACTGTTATTATTATGTTATTTCATGTTATTTTTTTTGCTAAACACTGCAATCCAAGTCCAATTGTTTTCATCATATTTCCTTTCTTTTCCAACAACGTGTGTCTATGACCATTCCCATGTGTTTGCATGCCCTCCTACCGGACCATGTGACGTCAGGGCGGAGTAACCATTGGTCTGGAGCTGCTCCTCCCCCAGGAGGCGGGGCTCCGGCCGGAGACCAGCCCTCCCCTCGAATACGAGGTCTTCCTCTACAAGCTCCCCGCCAACGGGGAGCCCCCATCGTCGCCAAAGCACCCCAAGTCCCCTAAATCCCCCAGAACCCCCAAGTCCCCTAAATCCCCCAGAACCCCCAAGTCCCCTAAATCCCCCAGAACCCCCAAGTCCCCTAAATCCCCCAGAACCCCCAAGTCCCCTAAATCCCCAAAGTCTCTGGGATCGGCCCAACACTTCCCGGAGTACCCCGGCAGCGTGGGCGGGACCACAGTGGGTCTCCACCCCTCTCCGGGACACCCCCACCCGTCCGGACCCCAAGTGTCCCCCGTGCACCACTCTGTGTCTGGGGGCTTCTCCTCTCCTAGCGGGCCCCCCTCCCCCCACCAGGCCTCCTGCTCCCCAACCCCGCTGCGCAGGCCCCTGGGCCGAACTCAGGGCCCCGGGGCCCCACTGGGCTGTGGACCAGGGGCCATGGGGGAGTCCCAGGGGGCCCACCTCCACCCGTCCCCCTCCTCCCCCCTCCTCTCCCAGCCCCCTGCCTCCCCCTCCTGCTGCGGGTACAACGCCGCCAGCACCCACTCACTGCCTCTGCTCTCTTAGCCCCACCTCTACAGCTACCTGTCTGTCTGTCTATAGCTACCTGTCTGTCTGTCTAGAGCTGCCTGTCTGTCTGTCTGTCTGTCCAGAGCTACCTGTCTGACTGTCTAGGGCTACCTGTCTGTCTGTCTAGAGCTACCTGTCTGTCAGTCTTTAGTGACCTGTCTGTCTGTCGCCATGGAAACCACAGACGGGTCCGCTTAGTTTGCTGAGTAGGACAAATCCATAGTGGTCCACTTCTACAAGCATCTAAAATCACCTGTCTGCCATCACTATGTTCATTGACCCTTCCATACTTGCGTCCATCAATCCTCTATTCCATCCTTCCTTCCTTCCTTCCTGGCTTCATGGAGGGAGAGCCACTGGTATTCAGACTGGCTTGACTAATCTCACACACACGCACTCACAATCTCACACGCTCACACACTTTGATACTTACACACTCACACACTCTCTCTCTCTCTCTCTCACACACACACACACACACACACACACACACACACAACCCAACATTATTTACCTTTCTACCATATATACACAATTCAATAAAAATATTAATCACTTATAAATTGTAACCACTCAAATTTAAACCTCAGGTGATACCTTGTACAGCAACAAGCACAAGTGTGTCAAACACACTCTTACACAA